>NC_079244.1:3338986-3642531 GCF_028009165.1 Akanthomyces muscarius | reverse complement strand
ATCCGACGGCTTCTCCTTGTCCTTAGACTTCTCCGTATTTTCAGTTGAGGTCTTACCCTCCGCCGTCTCTGGCGCTGGAGTTCTGACAGTAGGCGGATTGTCAACAGGAGCGATACCAGCAGTAAAGTAGTCACCCCTGTCGGCAGACGGGCGGCCGACCTGCGAAGCGCTGCTCGATTCAACAGCTACACCCGGTGTGTTGACTATGCCAATGCCAGGCGTCGTTGCAGGCTGCAGGCCATCAGCGCGCGGAGTGGCCGCGTTATCGATGAAGGCGAGAGCAGCTGGACCGAGAGCCATGGCTGGCGCACTGGCAGCGGCTGCAGAAATCTTCTTTTCCACCTCTTCATTAATTTTGTGGCGATAGGCCTCATCGCGCTTAATCTCCTCATCAATCAGGTTGGCAAAGAGGTACCGCAGAATCCACCGACCAAGACTGATTCTCTGATCCTCCCGGAAATCAATCTTGTCTTCCAGATCTAGCTCATCGGCGTAGACTTCTGCGTCGAAGCAGTTGTACGGCTCCAAAATCACGGTCAGATTGCCCGAGCTAAGGTCAACAGAGCACCAAGGAGCAACGGCGGCTCTTGTGTTAAGTACATCGGCGACATCCTCCAAGTGCTGCTTTCCAAAACTTTGAACAGGTTTGCACTAATACAATTAGCCAAATGGGCAAAACAGACAGGGCCATGGTAACATACCTGTATCAGATCCCATAGAAGTACGTCGCCAGCCGTATCCAGGGTCAGCACCCGTTTTCTGTCGTTGAGAAGCTTGTGTTTCAAAAGACCAAATTGACCTTCAATGGTCTCCTCGGGTACATTGAAGATAGGCTTAATTTCTTGCTCTGGCTCCGCCGAAGGAATTACCGAGGGTCTTCGAGAGGGACCATCATCATTAGCCGTCTCTCCATCAAGGTTTGACCTGGGCAGGAACATGCCCATGCTTGATAGCTTGAGAATAGATTGTGGATTGATTTCCTTTTTGGTGCCGCCGGCATTGGGCGGCGATGTCTGACGCGTCTTGCCCGAGATGGCTGAAACGGATCGTCGGTGTCGGTGAGCCTGTGGCAAACCCAGTTCCTGCTCTATATCAAAATCGCTCCAGCGGTTGATGGATGACCTATTTGTGGCGGTCCAGATATGGCCTTGGGAAGCTACAATCTTGGACACACCAATGTGCTCTTGGGCGAGAGCCAGGCTCAGGCCATTGTCGACATCGTCGAAGCTGCCGCGGATATCGGTCTTCGCAACCATACCATTGCGGTCCGAGCTGTAGAAGATGCCGAGACGCGGGTCGTTGGAATAAAGAGACCAGACACTCTCATCGTGCATGGTAAAAGTGTACATGCATCGTCCGCCGCGAACGCTCCAGAGCTTGATGGTCTTGTCTGCACTAGCACTGAGGATGGTGTCATCGGCATCGTCGATGAGAAGGGATCGGATGTTGCCGAGGTGGCCCATGAGCTTGGAGACCTCGGCGCCGGAGCGCGGGTCGTGAAGGCGGATGGTCTTTTCCGGGCCGCCGCTGGCGACGATGCTGCGACCAAGAGCGAGGGAATAGACGGAGCCCTTTTCAGGAATTTCTTCGCCCTTGACATCGATTTCCAGAGATTTGCCCTTGCCGTTGAGATCCCACCAGCAAATCTTGCGGTCTAGACCGGCAGCAACAATGGTGTTGGAGGTGGTGTCGGTGGTGGATGCGACGACACACTTGACGTAGTCGGCATGCTCGCCGATTGTATGCGCAATATTGGTCTCTTCCGAATACGGGCGCCAGACCTTGACCGAAAGATCAGATGATCCAGACACAACAGCCGTGTTGTTTTGCGCCAGAGCAATATCGTTGATCCAGTGCATGTGCGCCTGCGTCTGCGCGCGAAATTTGGAGGCGGTGTTCGTTGAGGGTTCGGTGGGCAGGTTGAGGTCCCAGGCGCAGACAATGCCGTCTCGGCCCCCAGAGTAGCTGTGATCAAAGTCAGAAAGGGATGTCTTGGTCAATATCGTGTCGAGATTCGAATGCGTACAGTATGCCATTGTTGGAGTCTACGGCCAGTCCGTTGACGCCGAGTCGGTGCCCGCCGGCCGAGGACTTGCCATTTTCCAGAACTGTTGGCAGTTAATTAGCAAAGCTGAGGACAGATTAGGGGCCTAGCAGTATGGCAATGCCTCCGCGCGTCAAGACAGAAGCAGCGGATGCATCTGTTGGGTGCGGAGAGCACGAGACATGGCTGCGGAGCGGGCAGGCTTACCATAGCTGATTCTTTGACGGGCCTTTTTGGCCATGGCCGTGATGACGTGGTTGCGGCTGTGGTTCGCGGGGACAGGACGAGAGAGGCGAGCAACAGGGTCTCAGACCATGGAGAGTTGGCAAGCTGGGATGTCAAAGGCAAGAAGCAAGCAGCAGGACGGATGCGCAGGCCGGAGAGGGAACCGCCCGCGTGGCATGGCTTGGCTGGAGTTGGCTGGAGTTGGCTGGATGGGCCAGATGGCGGCGGGCTAGGCAGGTTAGTGGTGTGTTGAGGATGGGATGGCGCAGGCCAGGCAGGGTACCTGGGTAGGATGAGCCGGGCTGCGTCAGAACTGGGGGATGCCTTGGAGGCCCTTTGGGGGGTTTGGGGGGACGAACAGGGCAAACTGGGGGAGGAGCTGGTGGAGGAGCGGGGGTGCTTTGGGGCCGTTTAGTGGCTGCCACTGCTGGAGCTTCCTGGAACGAGAGCGCTAAATACCGGGGGTGCCCTGAAGGCCGCTACTGGTATGCTTCTACATGGCGGCTTGCAGGCAGAGGCTGTATTAGTGGCTGACCCCGACCAGGCTGTCGCTAGCGACGTCGCATCAACGTCCAACTAATTATATCCCGGGCTGTATTTTTTTGTTGCTAGTAACGTTAACCACCTGCTGAGTACCCAGCAGTTGTCAGAGGGCTGGGCAACTGGGTTAGTTTGTCATCTGCGAGAAGCTTACATTACAGCCTGGTTCGTCAAGGCCCCATGCCGCTCACGACTCGCCAGGACGGGTGCCTGACTCTTCGCCATGCCGTCTGGCCATGAACCACTGGGGTGTACACATGATCGACACTCCATCAATGCACCATTGCTTGACAAACAATTGCTGCATTAATTCGCATATACTAGTAAACAAAGGAGAACTCTACCCAACAAAACATGCGCAGGCTGCCTCACTGCTGTGTTTGCGTGCGCCATTCTTGAGCTCCAGTGCCCCCGCCGTGGCTGCTGTGATAAGACCACAAGCCACCAAGTGGCGTTGCCATCCTCCATGCAGCAGCGGTATCCAGACCTTGCTCCCAGTGACAGTAGTTATTGGTAACTACTGAGTCTGGCATCGACAGTTCGGACATTGCCAGGCGGAAGGATATGCAGCTTGCGGCGTGTGGCAGAGAAAGGTGGCGCATGGTTATTCCCATCATCGCTGTTTTTCCCCGTTGGCAAAACGCCAGCTTTCAGAAACTGTAAAACTCTAGAAAATATTGTCGAAATTCTGTCGCTTCGATACGCTTACATTATTCATAGGTATAATCCCCTCGCTATCATTCTCTGTTAGCTGTTTTGATTGCCACGCACATTGCGCTTTCACTTACCAGGCCGGCCGCATTACATGACAACACAACAGCAGCACCCATCAGCACAGCATCCCTCCTCGCACCAGCGCGCTGACTTCCACTTCTTCTTGTCTTCGCACTGGGAGCAACTTTCCAGACTCTGCATCTTTTCGTCCCGGCGCTCGGTACACTTGGCCACCTTACACTTAGTGGAGCCCCGCGACCTCTGGTGACCGCACTTGTACTCAATAATTATGTGAGTACACATTGCGAATGCCGACTTGTATATTTGCGGCTTGTGGCAAGAGAGAGAAAAAAAGTTGGATTATGCTGCGACGTTTTCGAGGAGGTGTGAGAGAATGCGGTGCTGTAGGTAGCTGCTATTAGGACGGTGGTGAGAGCACCTTTAGGTTGGCGGGATAATTACATGCAGGACTGCAAAAAGGATGGTGAGGTAAAAAAGCACGACAGGGCGAGGAAAACCAAACAAATGCACTTTACAATGTCCTATTGCGCGACTGTCCATCACGACCCGGCTGTCGCACCGGGGCCATTCTTGCTCTCACGAGCCGGGCAGGAGCCACTTATTGGCTATTGTCCAGGTGAGCGCTGCCAGACATCTGTGATGGACACGGAGCCGCGTTCGTCAACTAAATACCCAGATTAGTTGCGTGTAGCCAAAAAGACATCGTACTTCCTATCCCTTGGTACAAAGACATGCCGCCTCCCGTCTTGGCACCTGAGCCGGTCAAACTGGAACAAGCACGATCTCGTTTCTTTTTGGTAAGCGCAAGACCGAAACAGTATCTAGGACATCAGATATATGTAATCGAGACTGGAGTACCAGTAAAGTAACGATCTTTTGCTCTCAGTCGCTGACTCACTGGTCGTGATGAACCCGCATGGCGCACTGATTGGCTCACAGGCGACGAAAGAAGCCGCTGCTGCCCAAAACGGCAAGACTCTCAATGAATGCCATGCGCTGTGATCAGCTATATATACCGAGCCTAGCGGCGCATACAAAGAATCCTGCCTATTGGAGAGATGTCCAGGTATATGGCGGGCTGTCGTAGCGGTCGATGGCCCTGGCCATCGATGCTGTGATGTCAGACGTGATTCGATCGAATACGAGCGCGGCTCAGCCCTATGACAGTCTGTCATATTCGAGGTGAATCATCTCGTCTGTAGACCAGAGACCGGCTGGCCTGAATGGAAACGGATCGCTTTGTTTTTTTATCAACTACCTTTATAATACTGGCTATCTTGACTGAATCAAACATAATTATGCGCCGCAGAGAAATTCCAACTCCAACCATATTTACAGCAGCACAAAGGACTCGTCATATGTCAAAGACCAAGTACTGTTTGTACGACTGCCCCGCAAAAAGCTACCTCCATCATCTGCCCACCAGTTCGCGCCGGAGCTGGCATATTATTATTCCGAAGGCGGTCACATTGCCAAATTTCTGCATCAGAAAATGCACCTCATCTCAGCTCACCCCACGACAACGGCCCCAGTCGCTGCCCTTTTTGCCCTGCACAACTTCATCCTTGCCAACCACCGACAACGACGCGACTATTTACCTCCGCGGTACGAAGGGCCTATCCGAATCGCCGGCGTCGTAGCTGACGGACCAATTTCTTCAACATCACTCTTGCCGCCTCGCCGCATCTGCGCGCACGAATAGTACACATCTGTCTGACCAGCTTACCCTCTCTCTGGTCTAGTCGCGTTTGACAGTTTACTCCTCTCCCTTCGTTTGGACGTATATGACTAGAATTTATCGCGTGATCCAACGTTTCTCTATTCGTTTGTTCGTCATTCGCTGTATATTCTAAGGCGTCCCGTGCTTGTGGCCAATCGCTGCTGTGTGATTTATTGCATGACATCTGCTTCATTGGTCGTACAACTTCTAGTTTGCTACTCATTTCTCGCCCACATTCTCTGCAATTATACCTCTTCCTCTTTTTCTCCTCACATCGCTTGATACGCATTCCGTTGCCACCGCAATAATGGCCGAGCCTCAACCGGACATTCAGAGCATCCTCGCGGCTCTTGGTGAGACTATACCTATGCGCCCAAGTGCCTGTCCTCATGCTGACCGTGATTTTTTTTCTGCTTCCAGCCGCTCAACAGCCTGCGGGCACTGCATCGACGCAGACACCTCCTGGCGCTCCAGGCCAATCGTATGCTCCTCCACCAGGCGCTCCTCAGGCCGGCTACCAGAGCCCTCCTGCCGGCGGCGCTGGCTACGGCGCCCCTTCTCAGCAGGGCCTGCCTGCCCCCGCGGCCTCTGGTAGCGTCGACCTGAGCGCCATTCGCCCGGTGAACTCAGGCACTATGAGCTTTGATGACGTTCTCTCCAAAGCCCGTGCCTTTGCCGCCGCCAAGGGCGTCGCCTCCTACGACCAACCCCTCGTTTATGGCGCCGAATCCCGAAACTCGGACCGACCGTACATACGCTCACGATCGAGATCACCTCAGCGCGACCACCACAATGCTCGTCGTGGCGGTCACGGTCGCGAGCACGGTCGAGACCGATCCTGGTCCCCGCCTTCCCGTGGCAGGCACTCTCCTCGCGGCGGTAAGGGCCGCGACCGCTCGCCTATCCGCTCTGGGGGCGGTGGCGATGAAGATTCCGAAACCATTTCCATCGAATCGAGCCTCGTTGGTCTCATTATTGGCCGCAATGGCGAAAACCTGCGCAGAATCGAAAGCGAATCCGGCTGCCGTGTGCAATTTCTGTCTCCAACCGATGGTGGTCCTTTCCGCCAGTGCAGAATCAGCGGTCCTGCAGCTCGCCGTGCTGAGGTCAAGGATGCCATCAACCGCATCATTGAAGACAGTGGGATGGGTGCGCTGAATCGTGCTGAAGAACAGCCTAGCCAAGACGCTGCTGGCGGCCTTCGCGATGGCGAGGACCACATGCAAATTATGGTCCCTGACCGGACTGTCGGTCTCATCATTGGTCGTGGTGGGGAGACGATCCGTGACCTCCAAGAGCGCTCGGGGTGTCACATCAATATTGTGCACGAGTCCAAGAGTGTCAATGGCCTGCGACCTGTCAACCTGATTGGCACTCCGACGGCCACAGCTCGTGCCAAGGACTTTATCCTAGAGATTGTCGATAGTGACAGTCGTACCGATGCTCCTCAAGGCGCAGCTCCCGGTGGCAGCAAGCCTCCTCCTATGTCGCGTAGCGGCGGTGGCCAGTCTCGCGACAATTACAACCAGCACAACAATCCTTACGATGCTCCCGGCAAAGTTACGGAAGCCATTTACGTCCCTTCTGACGCTGTTGGCATGATTATCGGCAAGGGTGGCGAGACTATTCGCGAAATTCAGTCCCAAGCAGAATGCAAAATCAACGTGGCGTCGTCGTCCGGCCCGGGCGAGGTGCAGCGCGAGATTTCGCTGATTGGCGCGCCTGCTAGCATCGAGCGCGCCAAGCAGTTGATTGACGAAAAGGTGGAAGCAGTGGTAAGTGCTGGTTCTTGTATTTTTATTGGAAGAATTCGCTAATCGGCTCATAGAAACAAAAGAATACCGGAGGCGGCGGTAGAGGCGGCCGTGAACGCCATGACGGCGGAGGCCGCGGCGGCCATCACGACCGCGGACACAGCGACCGCGGCGGAAACAACTACTCGCAGCCACCGTCTACTAACGCGCCGCCACAAGGCGCTTCAGGTGACGCTTCGGATCCATATGCACAGTGTAAGTCGGACTCCCCGTCGCTTTCTTGACAGCCCTTGCTAACGAATAAATTGCAGATGGCGGTTATCAAAACTACGTGGCCCTATGGTATCAGTCCCTGATGTACCAACAACAACAGCAAGGCGGAGGAGATGGTACCCCACCAGCCGGAGCGCCGCCGAAATGAGCGTCCTCGTGAAGCGTTTCCTTTGTTGTGTGCCCCATGGTTTGACGCGTGCGCCTACGCTGGGCTCCTTGTGAAATTGTATCCCACCCGGGACTGGCATTTTTCTTGACCTCTCTGACTTTGATACCATCTGTTGCGTTCTAGGACTGCCAACGTATTACTTGATACCCCTGGGATGCTGTACATGATCTCTTACGTCCTGTTTTTCGATCAATTGCCGCGGAAAGCGTCTCTAGGTCGTGCTTTCATCTACTAGAGCCGGCTTGCTCGTTTCAATCCAGGATAATGACTCCACAGCACAGGAGTGTCGTGTCACGCTGCAACGTATGCCTCTTTTTGACGCGCGATTGGTGTCCTGGCCTTCTCTACCACCCAGTTTGGGGCGTGTCTTACATTTGACACGACCTTCTCTAGGCCAATGACCCCGGGAAAGTGACCCTTGACTATCCGGATGATGTACCGTGTGCTATGGCGTTTGGCGTTGTCATTCTTTGCGCATACCTGCGTATACCGGTATACTTTCGATGTGGGGGCACTGCCTCATGTCCTATCATTTAATACTATTTACGTCTACTTGCCACGATTTGCATAGACTCATGTTGAACAAAAGGGCTACTGGTTATGGATAAGGGGATAGAGGAGAAAAAGGACTGCCGACCAGACATGTAAGGATGGACGGATGGGCATAACCTGAAGCATGTACTATGAACGAAGAAAACATTAGGAAGAGAAAAAATGGCGATGTTGTCTGTATATGTCTGATTCCCGCATTGTTATCGCCGTCTTTCTTTGTTTATTATGGAATTTCCACCCTGATAAAACTCAAATCATCGTTGCCGTCACAAAGGTTAACAACTTTTACCAAAGACAGCCAGGCACAGTCTCGAGATTTGAAAATGTCGTGGCGTGGCATGGTGCTCCATGCTGGCGGCTGATTTAATCAAGAGCATTTGCTTGCCTGGCCTCTTGTTCGAAAATCGAAGCGACGAGCCGCTCTCATAGTACTCTTTGCGTATAGCTGTTGACGTGGTTCTCATTTGAACATTAATATATATACTAATTTGTTTTACTCCATTACTTTGACAGCGTAGGTGCTGGAGACGCAGTTTCGCCGTTCTCTTGAATCGTAGTATCACTCTTGTCTTTGCCTGTAGTATCATTGTTGTCTTCGGATGCGGTGTCGTTGACCGTAGCGGGGCGAACTTGGGCCATCTTGCCATGCCGCAGCTGGTGCTTCTCAAAGACAATGGCCATGTCTTCCAGCTCAATCTGCTTCGTCTCCGGCACCGCAACCACGCTGAAGATGAGCGCCAAAAACGCCACCGATCCGTAGATGAACCCCAGCCGGCCGCCAAGATTCGCCTTGCTGACGTCTTCCAGGTACGGATAGGTAAAGGAAATCACAAACTCCATGATGAGCTTGACCGAGTACGCCATGCGCAGCGTGTACTCGCGCAGGAACGGCGAGGGCAGCTCGGCCGCGACGACGTACGCCAGGGGTGCGTAGCCAAAGCTCCAGCCAAACGAGTAGAGCATGAGCATGGCGACGATGCCGGCCTTGGCGCCGGACGATGCCGACGCGGCGCCCTGCGCCGTGTCCGACGCGTGCGCCACCACGCCGAGGCCGCCCATGATCATGAGTGAGGCCGTCTGCAGGAAAGCCGAGGCGATGAGCAGGCTGCGGCGGCCGACGCGGTCGACGAGCGCCATGCAGATGAGGATGGCGCCAATGTCGATGGCGTTGATGCCGAGCGCCACGCTAAACGGATTGATGGTGTGCAGGGCCTTGACGAAGAGGGTGCCGTACTGCGAGGCAAAGGACTGGCCGGTGGACTGCTGGAAGAAGAGCAGCCCGACGCAGATGGCGGTGCACTGGCGGTGCCTGCGCGAGAACATGGCCATGAACTGGCGCAGGCGGAACCGGGTGGCGATGGAGCGCGAGCCTGCTGGGTGCGATTCCTGGGCTGTCTCGCGACGTAGACGCTCAATGGCATCGGATAGGTCGTCGAGCTCTTGGATGACGGACTCGGAGGGGGGTAGCTTTGCGGTGCGCTCGGCACGAGATTGGCGCAGACGCGTGAGGGAGGACAGCGCGGCGTCTCTCCTACCGCGAAGGAGAAGCCACCGAGGAGACTATAACGAAGCAAAAGGCGAGTGTTGGGAGAGAGTATTCATTCAGGATAAGAATGTCGTGGACGCACCTCTGGGATGAACCACACAAGAACAATGAGAATTGCGGGTATGACGAGGATCAGGCTGATGGGGATCCGCCAAGAAGCGTTTCCTTTGATCGTGGATGTTCCTCGCACAATGGAGGTGACGACGAGACCGCCAAACTTGATGGCGAGCCAATATGAGGCGCCAGCGGTGCCGCGCAGCTGCACAGGAGAGATCTCGGCCAAGAATGTTGGTATAACAGCTAGCTGCATTCCAAGATATATATCTACAGTTTTCAAAAAGAGGAGATTTGTTAGCGGTATGCCTGTTGTTTCAAAATTGGCCAAAAAGAGAGTGGAAATCGCGTACAGTGTATGCTTCTGCCGACCAGCATTTGCGCGCGCTCCTCGGACGAGACAATGACGGCCGTGCTTCCGAGCGCATACACGCTCATGGCGCAGATGCACGCGCGCCGGCCATGGCGATTGCTGATCCAGCTGCCGATGAAGACGCCGACGAGCTGCGTGCCGGCCTTGATGCTGTTGAGCAGGCTCAGGTAGACGGTCGTGAGCGCGTACTTGTGCGTCTTGGCATTGTACTCGCCGAACTGGCGGGTAAAGGCCGTGGTGGCCTGCGTCGACGCAAACGACTGGTCGCTGAAGCCGTAGTTGAAGGCGGAGAAGAAGAGCAGCGCGACGGAGAAGAGCGCGGCGGGCGTCGTCAGTCGCGACGGCATGACGACGCTCCGTTTCTGCTGCTCCAACATTTTTTTATTGGAAGCAGGAGAGACAGAGGCAAGAAGAGGAAGCGGAGAGACAGAGAAGAGAAGACGAGACAAGAAAGGAAAAAGAAGGCACCGCGTCCCGTTTTCAGTCGGGATATGGATCTTGGACCTAGGTTTGATCGAGGGATTTATATCTGATTAGATCAAGAAATGGAATCAGATCCTCGGCCGGTGATAACCCCCGCGCCACACACGGCCAAGATATTACCAATTTTGTTGCGTGCTTGTTGCTCCTCACCCTTGCTTACCCTTGCTTGAAGCTCCCCGGCGCTATTCGGTGACCGCAGCCAGCGTGTACCTGCCTGATTGGTGGCTCCGGGAACGGAAAATGAGAAAAAAAAGCTCGACACGAGCCCGAGTTCCGTCAACTCTGACTAAAACCACTGTGCCGCACAACCGGTCCCACGTCGCGAGGTGCGCAGGGTCTCTCGCCCACTGCCAAGAGATGATTGCCCGAATCTCCGCGTACTGATCCGTTATTTGTGGACAAGAGATGGTACATCGCACTAGAGTGAGCCACACACCTCGAAGCTATCAAGTTGCCTTCAAATAAAACAACGTTTTTATTGGGTATTGACCTTGACAGTAATCTTGTTCTCCGCACATCCAAAGCGGAATCAGGTCAACTTGCAAAAACGTGGTGCCATTCTATTGTTGAAGCTGGGGCTGGCTTTGGCAGTGCGTTTTTTTGCTGTCAAAAAGTCTACGCTTACTGATGGGGGTTTGTGCCGTTCTGGTAGTTGAACAGGACGCGCCATCAAGAGCAATACAATTATATGCTCGCTTATGTTCCGGGCTCATCTATCCGAAGCACTCCATGCACTCAACGCCCTGGAGTTAAAAATCAACTGTTCTGCATGCAGTTCCGGCTAAGCGCAGTCCGAAGAATGTTCGATCAAATATATCTAATGTCAGTTTTCAGTGTCTTATAATTCATTTATTTTAAAGTTGGCTCCCGCGTTGACCTTGTCCGTCAACAGTACTGGTAAGCCGTTATTAGGCCTCACTGGGCGCTTTTGTCTCCGCGCAGTCTGCGACGGTAGCAGATTGCTGGTTGTATGGGGGCCGGCCAGCCATTAAAGTGTGCTTTATTACTCACCTGCCTAACTTTCAAAGGTAAATGATCTTCAAGAGGTCCTAGCAGTGTTCTACGAGGCTCAGCACGATACACACCGATGCAAGCCCTCGATCGGAACCACGCGGGGTATTAAGCCGCTAATGCAGTGTTTCCGCAAAACAATCCGTGTAGAAGCAACTTCTCAATCAATACAGTTTCTACAAGATGACTGCCCGCCACTTAACTACACGACTTTGCTTTACTCTTCTATCCATCCGCCCATACCTACTCCGAAACCTTCTATTGCACCTCCTAAGATAACATCTTCCATATCGCAGTTCAAGGCTCACGATACCGTCTGGCTTCTACCCGCTCTTTTGTTCTTGGCAGGAGAATGATGAAAAGGAGGGTGAGCGGTTGCAATCGCCTGGCGCCTCGAAAGGCCCGTCTGGTACACCTTGCGCAGCTCTGCCGTTGGTGATGGAAATGACCACCAGCCCGTCCTACTATCTCTGGCCGACCTGGCCGTGTTCCCTGTTTAGCCCAAGGCAGGGTGGATGTGCCCGTTAATCAGCGCCGAGCCGATCACGACCGAAGTGCCGCGAGCTTTCCTTGTGCGGCGGAATTATAGCACTCTCCCTGTTATGGCATTTGAATTCATGGGCAATATTTTAGACATTTGATTTTTTGAGAAACCTACACCTTTCGATTCTCTAGATCCCTACCACCCTGAAGGCGCTTGATCCGTCCGCTAAAAGAGGCGTGTTCTTAATGGCCCACGAGGATTCTGACATAGCTTCATTGGTTCCCGGCTATCGGGATCATCAGGGATAAAGAGACCTGAAAGGTATGGCTTTCTCAATGCTCATATGTCCAAAAAAATTGCCAATCAATTCGGTGATTCCTATAGGAAGATTATAATTCCGCCATCGAGAGAGCCCCCCGCGAAATATCAAGGCATAAAAAACGAGCCAGAATGTTGTAGTGCGCAGCTAGACGCTGATTCCCGTGCCCAAATCTTGTGACCAGAGCAATGCTCACCTTGCCAAACGGCTTCGAGCGAATTTGTCGTCCTCATGAGGTGGCGACCAAGGTTGAATGACGCGGGCGGTGAAAAAGAGACCCTGAGGTCTTCCAAGAGAGAATTTGGTATGAGCCCGCCAGCGCACGACTGCGCTCTTGTATTATCGGACACCGAACCCAAACAATACGACACGAAGCTCACTCCGGACCCATGGGCAAAGTCAAAGAAGTTTCGGGGTCTCACTAAGATACACTAGGCCTACGAAGACTACTCGCCAGTAAGTGACTAGGACAGCGACAACACTTGGTCGCAGGTCATGGTATATGTGTGCAGGGACAGCCAGTTATCGGAACGTCTACAGCCTCTGGTACCGATTCGAAATATTTTCTGGCGCCAGACAAAGGGCATTGTCTCTTCTCAACTTCTACGAGTAGATACAGTTCAACCTGGCGCCATATACAATGCCACAATGACCGGTGCCAGAGAAGTGCCCAGCGCCATCGGCCTTGGCGTCAGGCACGACTCATAGCGAAGCGGTCGCGACGAAGACGAGAGAGGAAATATTACCGCATGGGCAGCGGAAGACGACCCAAATCTGCTTACAAGGTTGATGAGCGCGGCAGATGTGTTGATGCATCCACATGGCAACACTATAGATCTCCGCTGGCAGCAACTTCGCATCGTACAAGGCATGTCGAGCACACCACCTCGGCAACAAGCTCCGATCACCTCACCCCTGACAGGATGCTTCCTAGTGTCGATATGGGGCCTCGACGGACGCCGCTGGGAAGGTGCACATTTCAGCACAAGAGGAGCTGAGCCGGCTACCGGGAACTTGCATCGGCTGGCGCCTGCATGATACCGCGACGGGGACATCAACCGTCTGTGCAAGCGGATGGTCTTGTACAGGAAAGAAATAAAAACACGCCGGTGGACAGGGTGAATTAAGCCTTTCTGGGACGAAGCGCTCTGAAGCGATAACATGTAGTGGGATGATACTGAAGATCCCCCGCGAACTTTCTGCTGCCTATTGCTCGGAAAGGACCTTTTTGCTCAACAGGAGAACCTTAGAACGGGGGGCGAAGACGCTGCTACAAAGGTTAAATCACAGCTCGCCAGGGACAACAACATGGCGAGACGATTGGTGAGCGCAGTGGTCGTCATGATCCCTCCCCGGGGTTTGGGGTTGAATAGACTTGCCGAAGCTTCCGATCTGCTTGCCTCCTCCGTCTCGGCACTGGGCCTCGCACATCCGGAGTGCCCGGCGAGGTAGTCTCAGATGGGCACGACACGCAAGTCGCTGCATCGAGCTTCTTGAAACAATCAAGGGAGTCGAACTGATCGTTACGACTGACTTTGACGACCATCGAGCAAACATCCTCGCCCTCTTTTGCGCATAACAAGTTGGCCGCGGGCTGGGCTCACCACTGACATTATGGGCGCGTATTAGCACAATCATGTGAAGTCAGCTTTGTGATGACGAGAGGAGGAGAAGAAGTGGAAGAAGAAGAGAAATGTGATGAAACTTTTCTCTGGCACATTCCGGACCCCCGGCATGCATGCGTCCGAACCGGAAGAGATCCCATCAATGTGAATGGTTAGTTTACGGCGAATGACGCGAAATATATGTCATATTTTCTCAGACATCAGGAGCTTATGAATAATTTTGCTGCCCTGACAGCAAGAACAAAGAAAGCAAAAGAAAGAAAGAAAGAAAGAGAAAACGGTCATGCAAGCCTGCAAGCCCGCAGCCTGCAAGCCCAGTCACCATCTCCACTACCGGCATCCACGCAGCATGTGCATTGCATACAACGGTCAGCTCGACACTGCGACAATTGATAAGAACGAGTAAACATAGAACGGCCACGGCAGAGAACAAGAAAAGCCGTTGGGGCTTTGGGGCGCTTGGCAAGCTGCATGGTTCAGGGAGGGGGTGTGCTGTCCGGCGTCCATCCTTTCGCCAACCAAGTTCCTTTGGCGGGGCAAGAGGAAGCATGCGGGCGTGCTGTATTGCTTTGCAGGAGAAGAAAAACCGTTTTGATACGAATTTATTGACTGCATGCAGCATTAGTAAAGGAACGGCTCGCATTGTAGTCCTCCTTCGGATTTTGTCGGCGATGGAGCAACATGTCGTTTCTTGGCAATACTTGGTGTAGACACGGGATGGTTTCTATGGAGTGAAATGCGAATTGACGAGGCGACACAGATGGTTTGCCTGAGTAGTAAGTATAGAACAGGTTTTTGCGGCGCAGAGGCGCAAGAAACCTTGCGTTGCCGTTTCAAACCGGCAGTTACAAACGGCTACGAGGTCTCATTAGGCTGTCTTTAACCGCGACTCCTCAAGGAATCCATGCACTGAGCAACTCTATTCTTGCTTAAAGCTGCTTGGTAGCAATGCCACCCTCCTTGGACAGTATGACCCCCGGCACGGCGGTCGGTTTCCCCCGCTCTTGCTACAACACTGCCGGACTTCGCACTCGGATGTTGGCTGCCCGGCCTAACACACCGGGCGCATCTTTCAATACCGAGCCAGGATTGTGCCCTGTTCAGAGGGTCAACAATGTTCCCAATCCCAGCGGAATGGTAAACCCCCAGAACTGAGACATGCCCAATGGCATGTGGATCTCGCGATCACGACTGTCTGTTGGCTTCGAAACATGGGGCCGATCGGGTGGGCACCGCCAAAACACCAATGCTGCGAAGATCTGGCATTCGCGCGTGTGACAACTCGAAAAGCTAGTCTTTTGAGATTGCTGTAACAGTGCAACTAAACGGCCGGTGTGTTTGCGGAGCCTTTGTGGAATAGCTTGCCGTGTACTGATACGTTGTCGTGAATTCGAAGACGTCCGCAAGTTGTCTTAGAGAGACATGGACTTCGCCATTGTACAGATTATAGGCCGCACTATTCACGCGACTTGAGAGGCACTCAGTTGATTTCTTAACGCGCTTGTGGATCTGTGCCTAGAGAGGGCCGGCATGCGACATTAAAAGTCCAATTTGATCCCACTCTCATGCGAGATCGTGCACTTTCTCCCGTGGAGACTATTTCCCGCCGAGTCACTGACCTCGTAAATCGGACCAACCAGCGGCTGTACAATTGCTCACAAATTTGGCTTGATGGCTCCCTGCGAAGGGACCGTTGGCAGGCACATGTCTTGGACCTGTGCCAAATGAGCCCACTGGTGACAGACCTTGAGGCTTGAGCCAACGGTAGGGTCCAGGCTAGCATCGAGCTAAGAGCACCCGAAAGCCCTCATGTGGCAGGCACGGTCACATCGTGCTATTCAGATTAACTTGAGTAGCTCACGAGCGAGTTGCGGATGTCGCCGTAGGTTTGTGTCAACACAAACAAATCCTGCTTGGGAGCACAATGAATCATGATGCTTGACCGAGGCCGGGTGCCTTTATGCCACGACACACGGCTCTGCCACCGCGCCATCAATTTATGACAGGTCACGTTAAGCAGAAGTCGAACAGCGTAACATAGCCGTTGCGCGTTACACAGCATGAGAAAACGAGAAGAAACATCTGCTACATGCAGAAAGCATATGTACAATGTACGGAGTATCGATGCTTGCACTGCCGAAAATCTGAGATGGTGTACCGAAATTGGCCAGCGACGCTGCACGAAGCTGTGGAACGGATCTAGTTCTCGTTAGCTTGAGGCTAAACAGTAGCATCGATTGCAAACAGAGCAGATGACAGCAGCGACAGGCGTGTCCATCGCTGCGACACGGGCAGCGCGATGGTCGTCAGAGGTAGTCGTTGATGCAGCGTTGATTGGAAGAGATGGGAGACGCTACAGGCCGCAAAATCCACAACGGTGCAGCGCTGGCTTCTGTACGGAGTCGCCTCTGCACTAAAGCATGCGACGTATCTCATTTTGGCCGTGGCGGCCTATGAGAAACGGTAAAAAATACCGGCAGCAAATCCGCGGTGCATGGCGGACGCAAGGCGAATGCCCAGTGGCAGGCAGAAGCAGCGCACCAAGGCAGCGAGGCTAGGTAGGAGTGGCTTGCTAGTTTACTGTACATCCTGGCACACACATGGCACGACCGTCGAGGTATGTTGCCATATTGTAGAGGTTCGCGGATGTCGCCCGATTGATACGAGCGCCGAAGAACAGAGGTGGCACAAGTGATCCGCTGCTGAGGATCTGTGGCTGCAAGAATATGAGCGATCTGTGATTTGACGGCAGCAGCAGGTTGACAAAAACTAACTGGTAGCAATCAATGTCAACGAGCTCAAGGTAGGAGTCGCGTCCAAAGAGGGGCGTCGAGCTTCGCACCGGCTTCTGGACTGTCACGGCTGAGACATGGAGGCCATGTGGACACAAGGTACGGCACTCTGTAAATAGTACGTACTTGGCAGCAGACACAGAGCTAAATAAGTTAGAAATGTGTCGATGTAAAGCGTGCTTCCACCCCACCGTTGGCGTACATTTTCTTGCTTGTTGTTGTAACTAATCTTGCATGGCTGTGTGGCCACCTGTAGCGCTTGTACAAAAATGGTACAGCGTTGATGGCGCGCACCTCTTCTCGTCTCTTTTCTCAACGAACGACGAACTGCATGTCTCGAGAACAAGTGGGCATATAGTTTGCGGCACAGGACACATCCGCAAGACTAGATGTTGAAATGGGCTGATTTCTCCTATGCCTTTTGGGGCAAGCGTGTGAGTAGAAGTTTTATCTAGACCGGGCGAATGGTGAACGACACTGTCTAGATTAGTCGTTACTGGCAGCGCATACTTGCCCGCAGCAGCCAGCTAACGTGTCGCCGTGCCCGCTTACCCGCTACGTACTCAGTACAGAGTGCTGATAGAGGGTGTATGTACCTAGAGTCGTCGCGCTGTGGCCAGCGGCATGAATCCGTACTAACTAGTTAGTAACGAGAAGTCAGTTGCTCCCTACGCGAGCGGGGATCTAGATGGACATTGTCCGTCGCACGAGCTCCAAGGCACCCTCATCATCAGTGGGCGAACGGTCAAGGCACCCACAACGGTCAATGTCGTGCTGCACAATGCAAGGTAGCGGGCAGACGGGCAGCAGCAGCAGCAGCAGATTTTCGTCCCGGGCGGTTTCAACGAGAAAGAGGCCGCTGGACCCCCTTACAGGACGGCGGTGGACGGACAAGCAGTGGAGGGCATGGCCGCCTAGTGGATAGCCAACGTGGGCTTGGTGGCGGAACTGCCGGAGCGGGCCAGAGTGCTAGTGTTGAAGACGGCACTGAGGGACTGGTGAGCAGTGGGCAGTCAGCAAACTCTCCGGCGGCCTGTTAGAGAGGTTCTGGCTGGGAATTGAGCCGCCAGGGCTAGATATCCATGCAAGCGGCCCGTAGTTTCAAAACGGCCAGAGGTGGGCTGAGTGGTTTGTGGATGTGAAGGCCCCATGTTGTACGCATATGAGATGAGATGGGAGAGCGGGTTGGCGATGGAATTGATTCTTTTGGTGAAGAAATCCATTGTGAATCGACCGATCCTTTCCCTGTCTCGTCGAAAGAGACACGCCGCTCTTCGTCAACGGGGACCACAGGCTTTCGCACAAGACGGGAGCAATCCTAAAATAATGTGCCGCGTCAATATTAGCGGCGGAGCAGCAGTCCCCCCGTTTCCCACACTGACTTGTCGACAGTTGGTGGCGTAAAATGAGAAGCGACAGAGAATCGAGACGCTGTCGCCACCCGCGTCTGCAGCATGTACCTACTCTTGCTGATACGGCTTGACACAAACGGGGAGCGGGGGGCTGCTGCAGCATCATGTACGAGGGAATGCGGGCAGCCGAAGTTGATGGGCAAACGGATACAAGAAACACGAAGCACAGACTGTGCGAGTGTCTGAGAGGGCGGTGGGTGTGGTGGACGATGGGAACGAAGGCCAAAAGATGACAGATGATAGATGAACTGCAGGGAAAGATGAGGAAGACGGGACGGTGCGCAGCTTACGGGCGGTTGGATGGGACATGCAGTACCTACGTTATTGATGAGGAGCGAGGACGGCAGACAGATCAGGGCATGTGCAGCGAATTGCAGCGGGCTCCAGCACTCCCTGGGCCGCTCATGCTGCTAAAATAAACATCGCTGGTGCTCATGGACGTGCTGTCCTCGCCCTCGTTCCAGTGGCACCGCCCGCTGACTCTGCCGTTCAGGGGTCCACCAAGTCCACTAAACCCACTGGAGTCCACTGCAAGGTACCCTGTTTTGCCTGTTTTACTGGTCGCCGGCCTGTAATTGCAGCGTTTTCGAGTGCATTTTATTAGCGATGAACGCCTCTGAGCCGTCACTCCCCGCACCCCTCCCTCCCCGCCTGCTGTGCATCGTCTCTTCCTGCTTCTCTCTTTCCACGCCGTCTACCTCAATCTTGCTCATCCTACCAGTACCTTTCCTTTCCTGCTTCCCATCCTTCTTCATCACCACATCCCGTCATTTATTTCATCCGTCATCTCTTGCTCAGCATTGACCCGGCTACCGCGATACATCGTCCTTCTCGAACTTCCGCTCAGCCTCGATCGCCCTCTCGCTCGTGTGACCACAGTCGGCTTTATAAACCTCACGCTGCACCTTACTCCGAACACGACAGCGCCAGACGCCAGTACTGATTACAGTTCGCCTTCGTCATCCTCTCCCCACTGCCGCTCATCCTGACTCCCATTTCTCTTCGCTGTGCGCTCGACCACATTCGAAGCCCACATCATTCTGATCGCCCTTTTTTCCCTGGAGCATTTCAGCAACCCTTATTCTCTTGAATACAGCTGTCTACTTCTCGGCGCACTGCACTCTGTCGACGCTACGCCACCGCGCATTGCCTCTAGAGACGCTGTCCACGAACACTCGCTAATCTCTGAGCACTTGCCAGCGACATACTTGCAACCTTTGCATTTTGCTCTCTTGTACCTCAATCGGATCAACTTTTGTCATCCATCCGTTCAACAGTCGTGCAATTGGGCCGCAGTCATATTTCGCAGCAAACCTGTGGACGGAATCCCGGACTTCGTCGCACGGTTCAGCTGGAAACTGCTGCCCGTCCGCCAATCAACCATCCTGAAACCGGCAAGAATCTAGCGCCTCACCAAGACATCTTATTTGAACTGGGGTCCCGAAAATACCTATTCTGGGAATCAGCTATACCTCGCAGCCATGTGTCGAATGGTGGTATTTGCCGGCTCCTGCACCAAATGCGGCGAGGCCAATACTTGGGAGGAACTCTCGCAGGCCCTATCCTGCTTAGAAGCAAAGAACAACGGCGCAATTGGCGACTGTGCCAACGGCGTCAACATTGAGCAACATAAATTCGACCAGGAATGCGATCGCTGCGCCCAAGAAGATGAGGGCCTCGGCGGCGTCGGCCTCTACGAGTCGCCCCAAAGAACTGAGTGGAAACGAAGCGCCGGCAAAGATACGAGCGCATCAAGTTCCTCCAAGAGGCAACGAACATGAGTACATCTTACCACTTGCAACTTCCATCTCCTTCATACACATATATACACGACATACCCACACAGACTGGAGCTCAGAGCCCGATAAGCTGTGTGGTCGAGCGCCGAGCGCCGAGCTCTAGCCACCAACACATTCAACGACTTTTATGACTCTATACCTCGGAAAAATAGGCATTGATGTATGCGACGCATATTTTTTGACTTTCAACGCATTTCCCCCCTTCTCCTCTTTGGTAGCACCTACAGGCATTAGCGGAACGGCTCACGGAGTTTTGCATTCTCCCTCTTTTGTTATTGTTGATCTCGGCTGCGATTTCGGCGAAGCATATCGGATGGCCTCGAATCCTTCCTTTGGCATGATTTCGTTTTCTTTGATGGCGTTGTTGAATGGCGAAAAAGAAAGGACCGTCTGACGACCTTCGATATTTCTACTTTATTAAAAGGACCGACTTTTTGGCAAGCAAGTTTGCCTTTTTCAAGATTTGAGAGTTTCTACTTGTATATTTCTATATATCTCGAGGGTATGGCTGCGACACGGACAGTTTTTAGTTTTCTGTTTTGGAAACTGCTTGGTTTTTTCGAACGGATATGCTGGATTCTGCTACCAAACTAGGACAATCATCTAGCCCAAGCGACTCCGACCGAATTGAAATGTAATATATTTACATGATACCAAACATGACCCTTGTACCCCGACTGTGCATCAGTAACTGTCGTTTATGGATGCTTTTTGCAAATATGCCTAGAACCCCACGTGTGCCTTTGCACTATAATGTACAATCAAGAAACCCTCTTACTTCTTGCCATTCTTCTTGGACTTTTTCGGCTTGTTGTTGCTGGCGGGCTTTGGCTGCTCAACTTTTGCCGTGTCCTCGACCGCGACCTTGTGCTCGGCTGGCTTCTCCTCGGCTGATATCTTCTCAGATGTCTGCTTCTCAGATGGCGGCTGCTCTGCCGACTTCGCAACCACCACAGCCTCGTCGGCCTTGGTATGATCCGCCTGCGAGGCCTTGGCCTTGGGAAGCTTGGCAGTGCCCTTGTCCATCTTGCCGCCAAACCGCGCCGCGAGCTCCTGTACGCCGCTGGCGCCTCCACTGGCACTACGGCCGTGGGACCGGGGGCTGCTTGCCTTGGTAGCCTCGGGGCTCGACGAGGCCGCCGCAATGGCAGCCTGCAGCGCCGTGCTGGTCTCTGGCGTCTTGGGACGCTCGGCGTACTTGTCCTTGGCTTTTGCAGCCTCCTTGGGCTTCTTTGCCGAAACAGGGACCGACGGGACGGCACTCTTCTCGGATTCCTTTGCCGGCACGTCCTTGGCTTTCTCCAACGCATTCGCAGCGTCTGCTTTGAGTTCCTCGACAAAAGTGTTGGTCTCCTTGCTCAGACTCTTTCTGTTGGCCTTGATTTGAATTTCCTTGGCGGCGCCGGCTGCGTTGGCTTTGAGCTGCTTCAGCTTGGCCTGGCCCTGTTCAATCGCAGTATGTGCATCGGCCTTTGACTCTCCAACCTTGGACTGTGCCTTCTCAGCGACATCCCGGGACTGCTGTTTGGCCTCTTCTACCTTGGTTGCGGCATTCTCTGCCACAGATTGGGCGCTCTTTGATACCTCGTGAGCTGTGTTTTCAACAGCCTGAACGGCATCCCTCCCATCACTCTTGATATCCTCTGCCAAGATGCCTGCCTCTTCAGAGATTGGCTTTTCCTGGTCGACAAGAGTGATTTCCCTGGTGACCGTCTCTGAGCTGATTTCGGCCCTAAGATTGCCAGAGTCTCCGCCGGCGCCTCCGACGACAACGCTAGCCAGACCAGCCGGCTCTTCCCCGTGCCAGGATTCTTTGACAACACGCCAGTACCGCTCAGGGTGTAGCATGGGTATGGCAACATGCGTGGCGTCCTCGAAGCGTTCCAGGCGCACGTTGAAACCGGCCTCCGCCGCCAACCCTGCCTCGTATTCGACATCGGTGGGCGGAATCATGTGGTCCTCAGTACCGTATAAATACGTGCGGCGGACTTCGAATTCTTGGAATCGAGGATTTCGTATCGTTCGCGAATTGACGTTTTGTCGAGGCTGCAACACCGGCACGATGCGATAAAAGAGCCAGACGGAGAAGAGCACGGCGTGCACGGCGGGCGAGGACCAGCGCGGCAGAATCTTCATGATGGCCCTGGCCGTGTTGCGCCAACGAAAGGTTCCAGGACAGGAATCAAAGATGAAGACATGCTGCGGCAAAGTGAACGTCCCGCCAAGCGAGCGCTTGAGAGCATTGTAGAGGAACAGTGTCGTGCTGACGCCGCCATTCGAGAATGCATGGATGAGCACTCGCGGTGCCGTCGAGGTTCCGGTCAATACGCTGCTAGCATCGTCCTTGCTTGCCTGTCTGGATTCGGAATCGACAACTTCCTTCAAGATGGGCACCGCGGGGCGGATTTGCGTCCATGCCAGGAATGGCAGCACAACATGCGTGAATGGGCATTGGGCGACGAGAATACGAGATGTCGGGAAAGTGACACGGTAACCCTGGACGTATTTGGCGATGTGGTTTTCTCTGGCGCCCATCCATGTCGACAGCAGGATGAGCTCGGGGTCGGCTTGCGCATTGCGGCTCCCCTGTGCTATCGTGCTTGTCGTCGGTTCATAGTACGTGACCGACGGGCTCAGCCGCTGCATAAATCCCAGCGGGTTTGTAGGCGTTGCGCCGTCAGTATTGACACGAGACATGATCAGTCCTCTCTGGTATGTGCTGGCTGATGAATGCTTCTGCGTTTAGCCGTCTCCGCGTAAGCTTAGCCGATGTGCAAGTAGCCGAGGAACAGGGTGCGGCGATACAAGATACTGCGGGATGGCTAGGCTTCTATGCAACCAGCCAAGCAGGAGTTCGAGATGCAGGATAGACAATGTGATGGCCAATTAAATCGGAACCACGCTGTTGTACTGGCGACCCTACGAAACCACTCTCAGGAACGCCGTTGTAGCCGAGGCACGGCGATCGTTCGGCTGTGGGGCAATGCGGCATTCAACCTCTACGCCAGCTGGGGTTGTGGGTTACCGAGATGAGCTACAAGAGTTGCCCTGACCACATATATGGGGTATTTCAAGGCATTTATTTATTACTTAGCGCCATCAAGGTGATTGAATATGGACATTCGATCTGTAAGAAGGGATCATGCTATTGAAAGTACGTCGCTACTCGAGCCCAGAATAGCCTTAAAATTTACCTTGGCTCGGCAAGGTGAGCGAATACATATGTGCCATGCATCAAACTAAACCCCTGCAGCTACATACCTGCATTAGTCATCCCCTTTCCAAAGTCATCTTCAAATTGCAACGCGGAATATGGGATAGGCGACTACTTTAAATTTGGCCTCAGCAAAGTCATCAAGAATGCAGGCTGCGGGGGGATGGAGGCTGTCCGTCGCCAATCCTCGACTAGCGCAGTACTCGACGGGTCGCACAGCTTCGGTAATGTAAACGCCAAGTTGAGGCAAAGTAAAACAAGAGAACGGCGGAGATGCTTACCGGTGGAGAATACTCGGCAAGGTTGGAGCAATACAACCACCAGCTTTCCAGGTTTGGCAAACGAAAGTCAAGTGGATGCGTGGGCAATTGGAGTATGCGGCTGGTAACACGCTCAGCAGGCAATTTTGTGTCTGGCATCACGTACGCAATCCGTCCAAGCCGAAGCCGCGTGCTAAAAACTTGGAATCTGCGCGGCGGCCGCTGCATCCGCCCTAGAAGTGAAGTGAATCAGCTCTGACGCTTCCACTTTCGGCCGGTGTGTATGTCAATGCTGCGCTGCACCATCTCGCTTACGGGTGTCAACATTGGACTCGATGGACGTCGTACAACAATGGCAATGACGGCTTGAGTATGACTCTAAACGTGGCGATCTGCTTGGCCCACAGCTGTAAATCGTGGTTGCACACTTCGAAAGCAGAGTCAGGGCGACAATCGTGCTATTTGTCGGAACAATGGAACCCTCAAACGGCTCGGGTCCGCGAAACAAGTCGTGCAGGAGATATCGTCGCTTGGCCATATTGGTTTGTTGTTTCGTCACCTTGGTCTGTTGCAGAGATGCTGGTTGCCGTTGGGCTTCCTGCCGTGCAATGTCAGTTTGCGGATGTACCCCGAAGTCCTCGTCTATATCAAACTTACCAACAAATATGGCCAGGAGAAGATGAAGGAGCGAAAATCACGGAGAGTGTGCCTGCCAAGGTTTGCCTCTTCTGTCATCTGGAAACAGGACCCGCGTTGGACTGCCCACTGCTTGCCAGCTGGCAAACGGCGCGGCTGGCTGCCCGACCAAACACAGACCAAGGAAAAGAGGCGAGGCGAGGCAGGCAAATGACTCTTGCTTTCTGCATAAATAAACATTCTGCTGCTCCCATCTCACCACCATTGGATAACAGCACACATTCAGTTCACTTCCTTTCAAATCATTACAATACTCTTCGGAGCGCTGGTAGCATATCTTGCCTCGCTCAAATCGTATATTGTCCACACTATTGATCCTCGAGCCACAAATCTTGTACTCGATCGCCACCATGAAAGCAAGCATCATCATCTCGGCACTAGCTGCAGCGGCCAGCGGCCTCAAGGAGCAGCGCCATGCTGCTGACTGGGATCTGTCTCAGCCTATGAATGGCGTCACGTTTGAAAGAGTCAAGGCTGTCTCCATGGCCAAGCCTGACCGCCCGACCCCGCGCTTCTCTCGTCTCAAACACGTCGGGGGCAAGAGAGGAAAACACGGAACGGTTTCTGCCCTCGGACGTGCTCTTCGCGCTACCCCTGGCACAGTCAAGCAAAGCTTCCAGAACATATCGTCGGTCGGTGCGTACGCTACCCAGTATGCTATTCAGTGTGGCTGGGACGGAAAGCTAGTCTGGCTGCTCTTTGATACCGGCAGCTCGGACACCTGGGCTGCCAAGTCGGATTTTGAGTGCATCGATAGCGTTGGCAATACTCATGATCAAGCCGCTTGTGGCTTTGGCACAGCATTGATTGACGATTTCGGCCAAGGCGCCGTTGACGAATTGCACTTTTTCCTCAAGTACGGCTCTGGCGAGAAGATCTCTGGCCCCATGGGCTACTCCGACCTCAGCTGCGGTGGAGTGTCCGTCTCGAAGCAGCAAGTTGGCCTCGCAAACAGCACGTACTGGCGCGGCAACAATGCCACTGTCGGAATCTTGGGACTTGCCTACCCATCCATCACCAGCGCCTACTATGGGGCCATCGGAGATGAGGCCTCTTGGAACTCGATAACTTATACACCTTTCCTTACCAATGCAATCATCCAGGGCGGCCTGGATCCCGTTTTTAGCGTGGCCCTTTCCAAGAACTCTTCTGACGGCGTGCTGGCTTGGGGCGGTCTTCCTCCTATCGATTGGGTGCGAGGTGATAATGCCTCGACGGATCTTATTGTGGTAAGTATTCCTTGCATTTTGCTAGATTCGATTCAACTTTCAGCACCTGACCGTGATAGGCAAATCTTATCGAGCAAGCGGAAACTGCATGGAAGTATTCGTTTTACACTATCATCCCAGATGGCGTTCGCTGGGGCCAGACCACAGACACGACCCGATATCCTTTTATTGTTGACACCGGTACAACAATGATGTACCTCCCCCCTCGTAAGTTGGCTGTGGACCGAAGCAATTGCAAGGCCTACTAACATGTAGAAGCTCTGGCCGAAGCCATCGCCATGTCGTTCCAGCCCCGCGCCGTTTACCTCTACCAATGGGGCATGTACTTTGCACCGTGCAACTCGATCCCGCCTAGTTTCGCAATAACTATTTCAGGCGTCGACTTTTGGGTCAACCCGGCAGACATGATCTACCGGGACCTGGTTGATCCACTGACAGGGTACTGCGCCATTGCCGTGGCAAGCGGCGGTCAGGGACCATACATTTTGGGCGATGCCTTCTTGCAAAACGTAGTGGCCGTTTTCGACGTGGGAGCAGCTGAGATGCGCTTCTACTCGCGATAAAGAGCCTATGAGACAGCAGGCACACAGTGGCGGCGGATTATGACACTGGTATTGGGGATATAATATATTGGCCGCTGTGTTGCGACAAAGAGGTTTTATTAGTAGTTATGTTTTTGTTAGATGATTGAGTTTTAGAAATCAGAATTTTTGCTGGACGCGGACTGCATTCGATGACGCATCTAACAAGTGAAGAGCCACGAATGCCAGGGCAGCACGGTGATTTTTTTTGGTGTATGGCGTAGGCGCAGATTAGTACCTACAGTGCTAATCGCTGGCAACTCGTTGGCGCGTCACGAAATTGACGGTAAAAGACACGACGACCCGCTTGGGAGAGGTTTGCATGCTACATCTACACTCGAAAACTGCAAAGTGAAGAGCAGGTCCTTTTCATGTCATCATTGCGTTTGCAGCAAGAAAAATAGGCCTTGTGACAGAGCTTACAAGCAGTCAGCACCAACCAAGAGCCTTTGTTACAAACACGGCAAAGGGGCGACATTATGAGTGGTGTGTCTGCCGGGCCGCCTACGCCTACGGGCCGAGCGAGGGCGAATACGTATAGCATTAGCAAGGTGAGTCCGATCCCTAGGGTCTGCGGTGCGTGCCTGATATATGGTTACCCGTTTGTGGCATTGCGATCCCCTTTGTCGAGTGACGGGGGTTTGGAGCGGTGAGAGTGCATGGTGTTGATGCCCAAGTGGGAAAATGGCAAAATCTTTTCTTCTTCTCTGGTATGAGAAGGCGCCGGAGCGACGAGTGATGGTGACGGATGGAAACGACGGTATCTATACTCTGGATTTGGGGTATAGAGACACGGCGATGCCGCGAAACCATGGAGGCGAAAGCTGTGCCGTGAAGAGCCGCCGTTGGCCTCAAAAGGGCGGCCGTGACGGCGCAGAGGCGGTACCATTGCCACCACCACACCTCGGACAGACCCGGGACGGGCAGGGCCATTCTCGTGGTGGAGCAGGCCCGACAGCTCGCCGGCCTGTGGGCTGTGGTGCCTTGCAGCTTCGGCGGTCATGGGACATTGTGCATTTTTTGGACGACGCTGCCCGGGGTGCAGCAGAGTCAAGGCAGGGAAGAAAAATTCTTGGCCGTCGGAATTGGGAAAGGTCTCTGGCGGAGAATTATCGCATATTTCTCAAACGACTGAGCTGTGTGAAACCGAGGCTCCGAAGGTGGCGAGGCAGGATCTTGCCGCGGTCGATTACGAGATGAGAATCCGTGGACGAGCACCGCCAGCGACAACGGTCCACTGATGAAGGCCAGGCCGGGCCTCTACGCCGACGACGACAACAACAAAGAAGAGCTCTAGAGAAGACGAAAAGGGGAGCTCAAGACAGACCAATTGGTCACGAGAAATTTTGACGGAATAAAAGAAAATTGCATTGATGAGAAGGAGGGAATTGCTTCGCCCGTCCTCATCTGTTTGCCTTGAACTGGCGTTTGATGCGCAAGCCAGCCATGTGCGGGGCGGCGGCGTTGAGACAACTGCCCGCCAGCTGCGAGCTTCACAAGGCTACTGCAGCCTGCAGGCCGGGCGCTTTTGGTGGTGCCAAGCACGAAGGTACCCTGGCGGCGGGGCACGAGTCTAGACTGCTGGTATACTTGGCCGGGACCTGGCCTTTGACCTGCTCCGCGGACTGAATTGCCGTCGAACGTTAACTATTGAACATTTTTGGCAAATACGGAGGAAGATGAAAAAGACGAGAAAGTCAAAAGCCCGTCATTCGCCGTCCGGTGGCACCAGACAGACAAGTCAAGCCAAGCACGTACTCCAGGTACCACTGATACAGCAGCACAAACAGCACCTTCTGCAGGGTGATCGGTCCACTGACGGCCGCCCCAGAAGCCCCAGAAAAAAGCTAAACCGAGGGACCGCTTCCGCCTCACGCGATCGATTCCTCCGTCACAAAGCCGCTTCTCTGCCCTCGCTGCTGCTTCTTCTTCTTCCTCTTCTTTTGTCTAACTTGCCCTCTTCTCTGGTGGTCTCTTATCCATTATTTCGTCATTGCCACCCCAGTTCTGCTGTCTCTTTCTCATTTTTGCACCCTCGCCCCATTTCAATTCGTCTTGCCACCTGCCTACTTCATCCTGTTCTACCGCCGGTACCTCTGCTAGCAACTGCCGGTCAAACCTTCATGTCTCCAAGCTCGCCGACGCCGCTCTCTTCGCGCACACTACTGCTTGCCTTTATATAGACGTTTGCCCGCCATGCCGGGGAAAGCTAACGGTGTCGGCGTCCAGGTCGAGGATACAAAAATATGTGTCGTCATGGTCGGCCTGCCTGCCAGAGGCAAAAGCTATATTGCACAGATTGGTGAGTGATGTTGGCCCAAGACACCACAAAGGAGCGGTACCTGTCGAGCCTGATTCGTCGACGCGGTTTATTTTGTCAATAACATCTTGCTCTGTCGCAACGACGGGCTTTTCTATGACCCCGCTAACAACACACAGCCCAGCGCTACCTCCAGTGGCTGTCTATCCCGGCCCAGACCTTCAACGTCGGCAACTACCGACGCAGCGACGCGCCCCATCCCACCGCCGACTTTTTCGACTTCAACAATGCAGAGGGTGAGCGCACGCGCCGCGCCGCCGCCGAGGCGGCCGTCGCCGACATGCTGCGCTGGTTCCGCTCCGGCGGCGTCGTCGGCATTCTCGATGCCACCAATTCAACAAAGGACCGCCGCAAATGGGTTCATGAGATCTGCGAGGCCAATGGCATCGAAGTCCTCTTCGTAGAGAGCCTCTGCGACAAGGAAGAGGTCATCATGGCCAACATCCTCGATGTCAAGACTAGCAGCCCCGATTACAAGGACCAGGACCCGGAAGAGGCTGCAAACGACTTTCGCAGGCGCATCAGCCAGTATGAGAAAGTCTACAAGACGATCGACGGTGACGGCGACGAGGGCGACTATACATATCTCAAAATCATGAACATTGGCAAGCAGGTCATCATAAACCGCATTCAAGACTACCTGCAGAGTCGCATTGTATACTACCTCATGAACTTGCACATCCGTCCACGCTCAGTCTGGCTTTCCCGAGTACGTCTACCCGCCTGTCATGGCCGCCACAGTCACTAACACTTTGAAGCATGGTGAATCACTGTACAACCTCGATGGTCGAATCGGCGGCGATACAATGCTCTCGCCCCGAGGCGAGCTGTATGCAAAGAAGCTACCCGAACTAGTTCGCGAGTCTGTTGGAGTAAGCGGCCCCAAAGCTCACACAAACAGTGTAACCTCGCCCGTGAACCATGACTAACAGCGCACTGTAGGATGACCGCCCCCTGACCGTCTGGACATCGACACTGAAGCGCACCATTTCTACTTCCCGCTGGCTGCCCCCACACTACAACCAGCTGCAGTGGAAGGCCCTTGACGAGCTAGACTCGGGCGTCTGCGACGGCCTCACCTACCAGGAGATCAAGGACAGCTACCCAGAAGACTTTGTCGCCCGCGACGACGACAAGTACAATTACCGCTATCCGGCCGGCGAGTCGTATCGCGACGTTGTCATCCGCCTCGAGCCCATCATCATGGAGCTCGAGCGCAGCGAGGACATTCTCATCGTCACCCATCAGGCAGTTCTGCGCTGCATCTATGCGTACTTTATGAAGAAGGACCAGGCCAAGAGCCCATGGATGAACGTGCCCCTACATACCCTCATCAAGCTGACGCCCCGCGCGTACGGCACCGAGGAGATTCGTTACGAGGCCAACATTCCCGCCGTCAGCACCTGGCGCGGCAAGGGAAGCACAGCCAAGCACGAGGCCCCCACGGGGGATACCATGTAAATGAATGGTCTCTTCCTATATTAAATATCATACATGATTTGAACGATGTGCATTGAAACAGGGGCACGGAAAAGGGTTCAAAGCGCCAGGGCCGGGATTTCTGTTTTGTTACATGCATTAGGTGTTGGGATTATTTCAATTATACAATGGCTCCATGACAATAACACATACGACTCTCCTTGAACCTAGAGAAGGGCACAAACTACTCACCAGCTGTCAAGTACAATACTGCAGACCGTACTTTGGTCTGCATGATTCCGTGCTGTGATACCGGCCCTGGTGCGTGATTCAGCGGCTCGACGAATCCTATAAGTCAACTCCATCCACCCTTTCTTCTCTTCTCCTCAAACACTTTCAGGGCTTCCATAAGCAACCCAGGCATTTATTGCTTGTCCTCGTCGGTGGCTGCAAATTTACTAAGCCCACCTCGCGAACTGGAGAGTCCTGCCTGCTCAGCTTTTCTCTTCTTCCACATCTTGTTTCCCAACCATGTCGTTCCTCTTTCAGCCCCCCGTCTTTGCCGCCCAGCCCGCCGCCGGCGCCTTCTTCGTCCCTCAGCAGCAGCCGCCGCAGCAGCAGCGCGTCATCTACACCGCCGCCCCAGCGACCCTCTTCCGCCCAGCGACCTTTGTGGGCGGCGGCATGCCGCTCGTCATGCCGCTCGTCATGCCCCCGCCGGCCACGACGTTTATCAATCTCCAGCGCCCGCCGCTTGTACTGTCCGCACCCATGTACGCCGTGTTCTCGCCACCACTACCACCACCGTGGTGGTTTCCTTAGGAAGGCGGGCTGCGTGCTGGTGGTGGTGGTGGTGGTGGAGGGAGGGTGGTGGGCGAAGTCGAGGACGAGCCGCAGCAACAGCAATCACATCAACAACAACTACAGCAGCAGCAGCAGCAGCAGCAGCTTCCAGAACCGCCACGGCATCCAATATCCATGCGCGTGGTGCTCGTGTCGGCGGACGTGCCGGACACGTGCGTCCTCCGCGACGTGCACTACGCCAGTGCCCCGGCCTCCATGGCCAGGATACGGCAGGACGTGGGGTACATCCTCTCCCAGCATGGCTTTTCGGCGGGTGGCTCAAGTGGTGGTGAGGAGCAGCAGCAGCAGCAGCAGCACGTCAAGACGCATGGGATCTTGCGCGTGACGAGCGGAAAGGAGGCGCCGGGGGTGGAGGTCTTGGGCGGACGACGCGTGGCTCTGTTCAGTCCGGTGGTGTGGGAGTGCAGAGCAACAGGAGAGGAAAGGGAGGATGGGATGGTGGAGGAGAGGATTGGGGAGGCAGCGAGGATGGGCGACTGGTTGGTGTTTGTGCTGGAGTTGCCGGGTGTGCGAGGACTGCCGCTGCTGATGCCGCCACCGCCGCCGATTGCGAGTACTGCCGGACCAGGAAGTACTGCCGGACCAGGAAGTGTTGCCGGACCAGGAAGTGTTGCCGGACCAGGAAGTGCCCGTGGGAGCCGCGCCCCAAGTGCTGCTGGGTCGCCAGCAGCTTCTGCTCGTGGGAGCCGTGCTCCAAGCATCCTTCACGGCGGCAGCCCCAAAGTCCCAAGTGAGCACCCAAGTGAGAATGGTACGTGCCCGTGTCCCATGGCCCCTCCGTGCCCCCAACCGACTGCCTACGATGGGGGACGATTGCTAACGATACCAATACCAGATCGCAGCGTGACAACACCGCAGCCGCCGGGTCCCATGCATGAGCAGCCTCCATCACCAGTCGTCACGGGGCCACCACCGCCCGACGCTCTAGCGCCGCCGTCGGTTGTCATGATGTCGCCGCCGGCGTCAAGCGTACATGCCGAGCCTGTGCCGCAGGAAGGGCCGTAAAGCCGACTATCGAGTTTTCTTGTGCTTGTTGCACCAGGCAGTCAGTGTACACCACCAAGCATGGTTGTTGAATTTGGATAGTTTGGGTGGCACGATTATGCTTTTTCTTGTTTTGCCTCGTACGAGTGGTCATTTGTCTTTCAAATTTGCTTTGTGGGAAAGATTTTCTAAATCCAGATAGTAGGTGAGACAACTTTGCTCTATTCCGTGAACAAGTATTTGTACACGAAAGACAGAAATCTCAGGTCTAGTTTGCAGGACGGATTATCAAGACAAAGTGAGAGCAAAGCTAGCAGGCGCAAGAAGAGAAGATCAAGTGTGAGAAATATGTTGTAATATTCGTACAATGTATAAAATTCCAGTCAGCGAGTAAAAAGCATCGCAGCGCAACAACAAACAACCAGTTGGGTGTGTTGTGGAAAACAAAACGCCAAATACCCAAGAAAATTATAAGAAACCCAGATACAAGGCAGCCAGGTAATGTAGTAAAAATATAATCAACAGTTAACAAGGCAAGAAACACTGGCTGAATGAACCAAACCGTATCTATGCCGATATTCCCTTGAGTCTTACTTCATTCGCTCCGAATGCTTTCTTTCCTTTGCCTTGCGCTTCGTAATCCTGCGGCCTTAGTAACACGCCACTCATTATTCCGCAAGACACGCCATTCCCCATCTTTTGTACCACAACTCATCGGTTCCGAAACTGCGACCGATTCTCAGCGTGTCGCAGCTGTTGTCGGCCCATGGCGAAAGCGATTCGCAACATCAGCTCGCAGGCATGGGTATCTCTCAAACGTACCGCTTCGACATCCTTGCGTCTTTTCTTTGCCAACTGCTCCAGCTATTTGACCCTCCACAAATAAATGATAGCAACCAAAGAGCACAATGCTTTCCCAAAGATATTTGTTTTTGGTCCGTCAAGAAATTTCCTCTTCTTCATGTCCACTTTAAAACAGTTTAACCAGAACCCCAGGCTAGAGCAATTCCATGAAGCAAGAAATAAAACCAAAAAAGAGGCCGCCGCCATGCTGTGAGTCGCGCCGAGAACAAAAACGAAACAGAACAAAACAGAAAACGTTAAGGCATAATGCTAGTGAAAATGACGGGGCACGCTGCAGGTGCCGTATCATTAGCCTCATGACGGGTTCGCCTTGACGCGCTTGGGCATGCGTGGAGTCGCTGGCTTGTTCCTGTTCCCGGTACCGTTTACTTGGGATCCCGGTGTTCCCGCTCCAGAGCCGTCCTCTTCAATCTTAACGGCTGAGGGTCGTCTGCGCTTGTTCGAGGCCGGCGATGTGTTGGCACTTGGCCCACTCGAGCTGGTTCCTTGCTGGCTCTGCTGGAGTTGCATGCCAGGGGCCTGAATCTGGCCGGGGGCTGGGCTGCCAACGTGGGGTGAGCCGGGAAGGTTCATGTTGGCCGCAGCCGGACTAGCTCCCATGGGAAACTGGCTGAAGCTGGGGGTTCTCGGGACACCTTGGGGTACTTGGCCGTTCATCTGTCCCTGGGGTGCGTTCATGCTCGAGACGTATTGGTCGAGAGCAGAATAAGGGCCAAGGCCGGGGTTGTTGTGCGTGAAGTTGAATAGCGGATTCATCTGGCCCATGACTTCGTTTATCTCTAGGAACTGGTAGACCGCTTCGGTCACACCCTGTCTGTTGACGGCTGAATCAGGCAAATCGTTGAGGACCTCGGGTGGCTCCCTTTGCGGCGATTTGAGCTGCTTGCCCTTGCCCTTCTTGGACATTTCTGGAGACTGTTTAGTATCTGTCGAATTGACCTTGTGCCACTCCTTCATCCAGTTATGCGCAGGTTTTGCAGCATTAATAACCTGCTTGCGGGCGATGAACTCTTCGTGGCTGGTGGCCAAAAACTCAAACAGTTCCATTTTCTGTTCGCCGTCAAATAGAACCCTCAGACTGCCACTCGACACCAGGTGCGACCCCGTCTCAAACCAGTAGATGAGGCTGGCTTTGGGGTTCTCGATCAGGTAGCTGTCGCCACCGACAGGTCTATCGACGGTTCCTTGGCCCAGTGTAAGCTGCATAGACTTGACGCCGCTACCAAAGTGGGTGTGGAAGTATCGAGCAATGGCCGGGAAGGTAATGTCATACTGGCGAGGACCAGTGTCTTCACCTTCAGCGCTCGCATGGAGAGTGTGGCGGAAATTGGCTGCCCTCGAAAAAAAACGTCCGACCAGCTCGTTCCAGTAGCTCAGGTCATCTCTGCTTCGAGCTCCCGGATAGCCGCTTAGCTGCTCGCTTAGCTGGGAAAGCCTCATCAGGCATTGGGCCTTGATGTGTTCTCGGCGTTGCATCAGGCTATTGTTCATGGCCATCTGCTGAGCAGCGAGGGCGTTCATGTGTTGCGCCATCATGGGATGCTGCTGGGGTTGCGCTTGCTGCTGAGGCTGGTGACCTTGTTGCTGCTGAGCTTGGTGGCCAGGTTGCTGCTGCTGCTGCTGCTGTTGTTGGCCCTGCTGTGGCGGTTGACCAGGATTTTGGTGTGGTTGAGGATGAGGCGTCTGCGCGGCGTTGGGTCCAGGTGCAGGTGTCTGCTGCGGCGTATGCTGACCGGTAGGTGCAGGAGTGCCAGCTTGCGAGCCCTGTGCAGGCGTTTGTTGTCGCTGCTGGGCTTGGCCAGCCGCTTGCTGCTGAGCCTGCTGCTGAGCCTGCTGCTGAGCCTGCTGCTGAGCCTGCTGCTGAGCCTGGGCCTGGGCTTGGGCCTGGGCTTGAGCTTGGGCCTGAGCTTGTTGCTGACCAGGTTGGCCCTGGCCTTGGGGCTGTTGACCCTGTTGGCCTGGTTGTTGACCTTGCTGGTTCTGTTGGCCCTGCTGGCCCTGCTGGCCCTGCTGTTGCCCTTGCTGCCCCGCCATTTGTACCTGTGCATTGGGGCCGCCTTGGTGCTGCTGGGCTTGCTGCTGTTGCAAGTGTTGCAGGACTTGCGCGTTCATCTGCATTTGCTGCGCATTATGCCCACCCTGCTGCATCTGATTTTGCGCCGCGGCGTGCTGTTGCTGCAGGGCCATTTGTCGTGCCATGAGTGCCTGCTGGTTGTGCTGCATCTACCAGATAGTCAGCCTAGTACAAACGAGTGGTGAAGTCGCAAATGCTTACGGGACCAATTTGACCACCCTGCCGCAGCTGTGCCACCTGCTGTTGTGTCAACTGCATACCTATCGGCATGCCGTTGGCAGCCATGCCATTCGCGCCCATGTTGTTTGGAGCCATGCCACCGTTCTGGGCCATGGCCTGCTGCGCCATCAAGGCCTGTCGCTGCTGCTGGGCGAGTAGTTGTTGTTGGCGCATCTGAGCCATGGGCTGGTTGCCGACTATGGACGGAGAGAGAGAGGTCAATATTTATTCCGGGATTGGACAAGAGCAATGCTTACATTGGTTTTGCAGTTGCTGCTGCTGCAACGCTTGCTGCTGGGCGGGATTCAAATGCTGGAACGAGACCATATTGGGGTTTCCGCCGTGCTGCTGCATGGCGGCCATCATAGCCGGGTTCATACCGCCGGGGTTGCCACCAGCCATAGGGTTGCCAGCAAACTGGTGAGGCATGCCACCCCCAGGCGTGCCTGGCTGTCCACCGTTCGCACTCATGCCGGGACCCATAGGATGACCAGATACACCTGGGTGTCCCATGCCGGCGGGATGGCCCTGAAAGTTTGGGCCCATACTCGTGGCCATCATAGCTTGTCGAGCAGGTCGGCTATCCACAGGCAGCGGATATCGACGAATGTGCTAGCTGCTATTGCCTGCACATGCGTCAATAGGAAGACGTCGGACGCGACCCTGAAGAGCGGCTAATCCGTGTGACCGGCACGCAGACGGTGAATCAGTGTCGTGCAGGATGGATGGCGATGACAGGGTGTCGGCGCGTGGGCTTCGGCGTACGTCGCGGGCTCCGAGGCTCTGAGTCGTGGCTGGGGATGCGACCGAACGGCGGAGGGGAAAAAAGTGAAGAGATCGTGGTCGAGCGGAATCAAAGCTGTTTGCCGGGGGTAAGAGAGCGAATTCGCGGCGATTGATCCTTTCGAAGCGAAGGCGACGATGGTAGCGCGTAGGAACAGGTGCGTGACAAATGGCGTGACGGTGATACCAAAACCCGGCGCCACTGGACGAAGCCTGAGGCTGACGGGACACGGACTGCGCGCGTCGGTATAGCGAGGGAGCGAGGGTCCGACGACGACCAGTGAAGGAGGAGGAAGGAGGAGAGGCGTAGCGAGGCGATGCCGATGGGGGAGCGCGGCAGTCGTAGGAGGCCAAGTCCGGCGATGGGGTGGGAGATATTGGCTGGCGATGGGCGCGGGTGGCAGAGTAGATTATGAGGGGGTCAAGAAGGGCCAGTATCCGCGAAGAAGGCTGGACGGCTTGGGGGGGACTGGGAGAGCGGGCTCTGTTGGCAGCAGGCAGTACCCACGCTGGCCGCTGGCGCCGACAGCACTGTAATGAGTCCCCGAAGAGTCCGGGAGTGGTGGCTAGCAGGAAAGGGATCGAGGAGCAAAGGATAAAGCCAGCCAAGGAAAGGGAAAGTGAAGATGTCACTCGTGGGGTGATCCTTTGCAGCGTATAGGTAGAAGCAAGAAATATTTTCTGGATGAGGAGAAGAGAGAAAAACCTGTGTCGTCCTACTGGCTGGGTAGGTTGGCTTTCTGTGACAGGCGAGGTTTTGGGCTTTGCAGCGCAGGCGGGCGTACAGTACCTACACTGTTGGTAAGCGCACTGCACTTCGACAGCTGGCAGTGTAAACCGAAAAATAGTATAGGCCACTGTAGTGCCTAATCAAGCTGCCGCACCTATTTCCCGGGGGTGCAGGACGCGCTGGAATCAGGCGCTACTACCTCGATGCCAGGACTAACACCACGCAGTTTGACGGGACTTATTATTTGACGGCAAAGATGACGGGGACGCGGCGCCCTGACTGGGGTGGGCGCCCGCCCATCTCTGTCTCCTCGGCCCTGCCGCTCAAACGGGGCTTCACAGGGCGAGGCTATGCATCTACAGAGGTATCCGACTGGTGCGCACGTGTGGGGCCAATCTGTCCTACGAGAAACAAGCCGCTTGCGAGGACGAAATTTCTGTGCTTTGTCGCTCCTGTGCTCACTGCTCGCCGGGTGGCTGGGTGCACCCATGTCATTTGCTCACCCCGATAACAGCACTAGCGCCGGGCTAGTCGCCGCTGTACCGGGGCGACTCTTGTATCAGGGTATTCTTCCACCACCATGCCATCAGCGACCCTTGAAAATGGACTTTGCGCGGGTGTAATGGCAAGTGTGATGGGTGAGAGCAATTCGTGGCGAGATTTTGACCCAGTCTCCTTTTTTCCGCGAATTGCAAGCTCCCCGACTCGCCCGGTTTGCGTTTCTTTCATATCAAAAAACAAATCCATTTCGGCCTACACAACCTGGGCTGCAGGCTGCCTTGCCCGGGGGCGGTCGCGGGCGCTAACGCTGTAGCCAGACGGGAGGCTAAGCCCACTTGGGGGAGAAAGAAAAAAAAGGTCGAGTCACGTGATCCTTACAGTGTGAATTGAGACCCTGAAACTGTAGTTTGGCACTGTCATTCATTAACCTCGAAACTTTTTTTTTTCTGCATTGGAAAAGTATCATGAGCAGCACCTCATCCCTCGAGAACCTCAAAACAGCGCCATTCCTGGTCGAAGCTGGCCTTGCATGACCATGGATGGTTGATTTATTGGATGCTGCAGTGTATTGTTTCAGAGATTTTATTTCTACAGCGGTTTTGCACGAAACATTTGCGCGTGCAGGCTTGGACAAATATTTTCCTGGCAACAAGCTGCAGCTCGGGGTTCGAGATGTTTGTTTTTCTCTGCCGGCTAGGAGTCATGGGATATTGCGAAGCCTCTTGCTTTTCTCTATTGCTGACAGCTCTCATGGTAAGCTTCCTTTATTGCTCGCAACCTCTTACTCCGACGAATCGCATCCGCCATCGAATGATGACAACATACACTGTCTTCTTTTCCTAACTGAATCGACCATGAAGCAACATTCGGGTCCCCCTAGCAAGGGACCTGTTACTTGCCAGTATTTCCTGTCTGACTATCATTCTCGGATGCCTATTTTTCAGGCCACAAGACTTCGCGAAAATTTCTGCTTGATCTCTTTTGCTAACAAGTCTTCTAAGATGCCCTCGATGCCTATCTCGTGACGATGACAATACTAATTGCAGACCGCTGCGATCATGACCATGGACTAACGTAAGTTTGTTACTTTTTTGTTTTTGATTGTTTTCAACATGGTGTTTCATGATGAAATTTCCCAATTATTCGCAGTTTCCACTCGAGTCCCATAGAGCCAAATTTGGGACAGATGAGGGTCTATTCTTCCTTGGATGTCTGATTTCACACCTTTTTTCTCCCCTTTACAATCTCGCTTTGCCCATTTCATTTGCAAAGTGCCTTGGCTAACAAGCGAAAAGTTTTGCAGGACCCGCCCATACATCGTAATTTAAGATACCCATATCAGTTTATCCATATCAATATAATCATCCTTTGAACATAATGCTCCCTATTCTATTGGTGACTTGATCCACTCGTATCAGTATCATTCTGTTGACAAATTGTTCATGGTAGATTGCCGTCTCGATGCATTCTCAACACGCCGGCAGACTGAGAGCGGTAATCATGGATGTCTGGCTGTTCTTGAGACGGTCGTACATGATGGGGCAAGGCACCATCACCTTCTTGCATGGCGAGAAGTCATCGCTAGAATAAACAGAGGACCCCTCCTTCTTTACATTAATCTCTTTATTCTGAACGCTGTTCTAAGACAAGGATTGCTAATGGTCAGGCTCAAGCTTAGCTAGATAGACTCAGCGACCCCCATTAAGTCCCCAGCGTTGACCAAGATAATCCCAATTTGGCCCAAACTGTGACAACACCACATTGCAAGGCACATGCACATTAAACCGGCTACAGCCAGAATAATCATCGCATCAGTATTATACCCAATTTGACTTTAAGTGCCATTTACAACACAAATCGCAAGCAGCACGCTTTTTCCGAGTTTAAACAGTTCATGTTGGTCACCTAACCTATACCTAAAAAAAACGCTAGACCCCGAAGAACCCCAAGCAAATGCAACGCCGTCGTCACACACAACACACGCACACACACACACATTCATAAGCGCTGTACCTTTGCGCTCACGCAACACGCAACTCCTCTCTGACCTCGTCCCTTCTCACGCGTCCCCCAACCATGCCGCGTCTGTTCCTGCCAGTTCGCCCGCGGCCCAGCCAGTTGAGCTTGAGCATGCGACACAGCTCCGCCATCTTCTTATTTCCCTCGACCTCCGCTTCCCCGGCGCCGCCGCCGACGAGGCTCGCCAGGACGCTCATGCACTGCAGCATGCGGCCAACCATGTCGGTGACCTGCTTCGAGTCCTCGACGTTTTGCTCGCGCACGCTGCTGAGCACCGGCGCGGCGCTCGACGGCGTGTAGGGCCGTATGCCGGCGCTCCCGTTGCTCCCGTACGAGACGTTGCTGACGGCGCGGCTGCGCCCGCCGCCCGAGCCCGACGCGGCAGAGCCCCTACCTTCGTCGCCGAGGAGCGTGGTGCTGTTCGAGTTGTACGAGCCTACCGACAGCTCGTGGGACATGGCGGTGCCCGGGCGGATCAGCGGCGGAAAGTACTCGGGCGGCGAGGTGGACATGGCGGCGGCCGAGTCGGCTGGAGACGACATGGCCATGTTGGCAAAGGAGGAGGGCAGGAATTCGAGCGACAGGCGCGAGAATATGGTCTTGAGCGTGTCGTAGCGTGGGAGTATGACAACGTCGCGGTAGGCAGCCAGCACCAGTCGGCGTATGTCAAAAGTGACGGTTGGAGGCGTTGGCTTCGCGGTCCTATCCGCGGTTGTAGTGACTGAGCCCCAAAAGTCACGAGCTTGCTCGTAGGTCAGAATGGTACCTCGACCAGCCACTTCCAACTCGAGCGGCAAAAAGACGGCCTGTAGATATGGTAGAATGGACGTGAATGTGAAGAGCCATAGCTCCACGAGGGTGGGTATGAATCTGTCCTCGGGCGCTTGGCGGAGTGTGTGATCCAGCGCAGAAAAGCCCTTGGCGAGAAGCTCTCCCAAGTCGTCAAGCATCCCCAATGGCGATCGCTTGTGGATGCGATATTGAATATGCATCTGGACGATGCGGTTGATGTCTTCCACCGGTAAACGTACATCTTCACCCTGAAATACCACATGTATAAGGGATTTTAAGTATGGCCAGGCTTCATCCAAAGAAGACGGAATATGAAGGCCCAGTCGGGCGGATTCCGATGTGTCGTACGATGTGCTTTGCTGCGATAACGAAGGGAATGGAACTGTGCCAGAGAGATCGCCAGCAAGATTCAATGATGATTCGTTGTCCAGCCGACTATCGGACCGCTCGCCATGCTTTTTGTCCTTTTTCACCTTTGAGAAGCCAGATGTGGAAAGACCTACGCTGGACGGCAGGTGAAAGTTGTATAAGCTGCTGGGCGCACTGGGATCCGTGGGCCGCGAGTTGCTAGCAGCAGATGACAAAGGCAGGTGATACTCGTCCTTGAGCTTTTGTTTCTGCCGCGAGAGGAAATGATGCCGCTTTTCTTTGCCTTTTTCCTCCACATTGGCCGAGTCCGCGGGTCGGATTGTGGCCGTCGACGAGTTTGTCAAGCTGTACAGCGACTGCGCCGAAGAGTCGACCAGGCTCGTTGTGCTAAAGTTGCCGCGCTGCAGCGCTGACAATGCCGACCCAATCTTGCTGGGGCTTGGAAGCGCCCTGTCCTTACCCTCCGACTTGGCCGCGCTCATCTTGACAGGTCGTGAGAAGAGCTTCGCCTTGGCCTTTTCCGATTTCGAGAGCGGCTTGTCCGCATACGCAGCGGGTATGGGCGGTGGCGGAGGAAGGGCGGGCTGTGGCGAATGGGCTTCGCGGGGGGAGGTGTGGCCAGACCTGGGGAATACTACGTTGGCCGCAGTAGTGGCCGCGGATGATGCCGTGCTAATGTGCAGCCCACCGGGTGGCCCAAAGCCGCTATCGCGCGGCGCGCTGGCCTCGGTCAAGCTAAGAGTGGGTGGGCTGGTAGGCATCCGGCTGCCGCTTCCTCTGCGAGGACCGTCGTTGCTCTCTCCAGGAAACGGTACTGTTTGAGAGCGCTGGCGGTTGTGCATGGTGTTTTGATGGGACATGACGGCGGCTTGGGCAGCAATCTGGCTCGCGGACAAGGCGCTCTGCGGCTGCTGGTGATGCTGCGGCATACCGACGTGTGATAGATTCGAGGTTGTCGTTGACGGCAAGGAGGGTTCAAACATGCCTTGCGTGGCGGTATGCTTGCGAGATTCCGTCTTGTGTAGTGTGGACGGCGAGCCGTGGGTTACAACCCGCGGCGAGCCAGGGTTTGGGCGCGAGAACGAGAAGCTGTGCAGGCTAGAGCTACTGTTGTTGGCGTGTGATGTAAATTGTGAGTATATAGGAGTGGCCGGCGATGCGACTCGCTGGCGCGACTTGGCGACGCTGATCGAGGGAGCGCCAGTAGACGATATCGCGGCGGCATGGGCGGCGGCGGTGCTGGCGCCGTTGCTGGCGCCCTCGTCGGACCCTGTGCTCGAAAGTGTCGACTCGAGCCGGAGAGGCGGTGGCGGCCGTCGGGAGAGCGAGACGGGCCGCTGCTTGTGTTGCAACGCAGCGTTGGCAGCAGCGGCCGAGGACGACGCCGATGGCGACGCGGCGGTGTTGGAGGCCGATGTGAGCGGCGAGAAGCTGCCCGGAGCTCGCCCATGCCGCCCGGCCGTGGGCGCGCCGGGTCCTTGTGTAGGCTGCATTGTGGCGAAAGAATCGGGTATTGTAATATCGGCAGCAAGCGTAGAGGACTCTGGTTACATCGTGACCCAAGTAGCGGTGGCCATAAGCTGATTGGCAAGTCCCAGCGAATCAGAAATTCAAGTTGTGCTACTCGCCCTTGACGGACGGTCGTGAGGTCCAAGGGTTTCGTCGTTGGCGGGGCTGCAAATGTCGATCAGGGCGGGCTCTAGGTGTTCGAATAAGACGGATGCGTCTGGTGATGACGACCCGGACCTGCGAGGAGCGGTGCTAGGGAAGAGCTGGTCGGTGTCTGATGAAGGGCTTCGGTGATGTGCTGGACAAGGTACCTGTGCAGAGAGGAAGAATGCAAGAGTGAGATGGGCAAACAAAGCAACGTCAGTACGAGGCTCTAGCTCAACCTTGGCGCTGCGCCGCTGCGTCCAGGCTGTGACAGGGCCCTGCACCAGCTGGACAGGGACCCCCCGCCAAATGCTGGGGAATAGAGGGCCACTGCCTCGGCACGGAGGTGATGCTTGGTCTCTCACAAGGTATTGCGCTCGTTTTAAAAACATAATACTGCTGAATGATGACCCAACAAGGGATAATGAATATATGGCATGCCTTCAGCCGTTTTCCTGTCGATCAAAAGGCATCTCGGGGCCTTATAAGTTACCTAGGATACGAGTCCAAACTCTTGCTTTTAGCGGGCTGCTAGCCTGTCCTACAGGGGAGCTTGGGCCGGCTCCAGCATGGGCCTTTGTCATGAACCCCGCGCTGCTAAGCCAAGATACCTCTAGAGCTTAAAAAAAAGTGACCAAACTCAGCCACCTGAATCTTCATCTCAAAACCATCTACTCCCACTCCAAGACAAAAACGCTCGGCGCCTCGATTTATAGAGAAGAAAAAGGAAAATCAAGGTCCATCAACCAACACCTCGGTAATAGCCATGTCTCAGCCAACCACCCTTACGGCCAAGTACGCTTCCCCCACCAACGAGGCCTTTGCCGTCGACACCCCGCTGCCCTCGGCCAGCAGCAGCGACAAGACGAGCTACCTTGCCGCGCTGCGGACCGCCGTCACCGATGCCCAGGCCACCATCAACAAGGAGCTCACGGCGCGGATGGAGGAGGACAACAAGGCGCGCGATTCGAGTGCGGGCGAAGCGGCGGTAGACGACGCCAAGGAGGAGGAAAACTACGGCGAGGAGGTGCAGGAGGAGGAGGAGGATTGAGTATTGCACAAGCATATGAAGGAAAAGAAATGGAATGTGTATGTGATTCCGATTGGGAATAGCTATCTATGGCTATGCTATAGAGAAGAAAAGGAGGCAGAAAACCAGGCCAGGGAAGGAAAGAAACTACATGGTACACAAACGGTGGGGGGTATTTGCAGGCGGACATAACATCGCAACGCAGCCTGTTCTTCTCCATCAGACATGCACGGCACCAAAGACAGCAAGCGAGATACACCGGAGACGCCTATGAGTGTCGGGCCCAGCTCGGCGTCTTGGGCCGCTGGTCACCTCCGACACTGCTCAGGCAGCCCCAATGCACCACCGTGTTGTCCGGCATCACCGCGACCACGCTGCCGCCGGCGCGCATGCCGCCGCCCAGACGGCGATGGCAGACCACGCACAGCTTCTCGTCTGTAATGGCCACGTGCCTGTTGCGACCCGACTGCGCGCCCCTCGTGCCGTCGCCGACGTGCAGCTCCGCGGCGACGCTGATGCCCTCGGCCTTGCGCAGCGCCGCCACGACGCGCGCCTCGTTGACCATGCTGTTGGCCGAGCGGATGCGGCCGCGAAAGTACGACTCGAGCGCGCTCACGGGCAGGTCGTCGGGGATGAGGCTGAGCGACGAGGTCGCGGGGAGACGGGCGCCGTGCTTGGAGAGGAGGTCGAGCGCGGGCTCCAGCTGTGGCTTGTGCGGCGATGATGGCTGGAGATAGAGTGAGAGGAGCGTGTGGTAGATGGAGGGCGTGTCGTCATCGTCGTCTTCTTCTTCTGACGTGTTGTTTGTGGATGGAGCGGGAGCTTGTCGCTGAATGCGATTGCAGTATCTAGACAAGAGTCAGTGAATGTGAGGCACTTGCGATTCATCTGCAACTTACTCCTCTGCCTTGGCATAGTTTTGCATCTTGAAAACAAAAATCTCCAAGGCCTGCTTGTGTTGTCCCATGTTGCTGAGCACCACGGCTTGTGCCTCGTAAAAAGACGGGTCTAGTCTGGTCAGCACGCGCGGTCATACTAAATCAGCGCTGCTCAACTTACCATTCCTGGGAATAGTCGAAAATGCCTTGCCAAGGCTGTATACGGGGTTTGGCGCTTGTAGAAACTTGATAAAGCGCTCCATCAGCGGCTCCCATTCCTCGTCGCCGTGCTTCATCTTCTCCAGCGCCGAGATGTAGAGCTCAAGGAGCCTGTCATGCAGATACGGTGTCGAGTCGTCCAGCTCCATGACTACGTGCTCGAGGTACTGCCGCTCCAGAGCCGTATCAATGGTTCGCAAAAATGTCATTACACGTTCCCGCGGTAGAGTCTCTGCATTTTCCGTATCGCCAGTGAAAATCTCCATGGCAAACGCCGCGTTCACGCGCAGCGTCCACCCGGCATTCTCAAGGATCAAATCAATCTCAGACGATGGCATGTTTTGCAGGTACTGGATGGTGCGGTTAGGACCGTGCAGCAGCGCCGGGGCGCGCTCGTCGGGCTTGGCGGCGGCGCCGAACTTGACGAGCAGCGCCAGAGCTTCCTTGTGCAGCTTCTTGCCGTAGAGAAAGTCAATAAGCTCGTTGTAGCGGTCTTGCTCCACGAGCTTCTCATTGACCACGTCGGGATCGCAAAAGTTGGGGATGCGAAAGAGCGAGCTGGCGAGCAGGGGCTGCGAGAGCATATATGCGCGGAAGAGCGTCGTGTCGACGAGACGAAACGTGCGTTGAAGCTTTTCCTGAAGTTGCGTCTCGCTTTCATTCTGGCCCATTCGAAGGAAGCGATCTGTGGCGTCTTCGCCTGGCGTTGCGTCTCTGGGCTTGAGGAGGCCGGTGGCAGGGTCAATCACGCGCTGTAAACGTGCTCGCGTTCCGGCCAAGTACCCATTCAGCTCGAGGACAGCCTTCATCAAGTCTTTACCCTCAAGAGGCTTGTCCACTGCTGCAGGGGGGTCTGGGGAGTCCTTTTCATCCGTAGCATCAGAAGCTTCCCTCTTGACCGACTTAATCGACGCTACATCTGCAGCCGTCTTACGTTGGGACCCCATGAAATATCCGGCGAAACGACCAACCGTGGAAGTGTTTTCGCCAGCATCTTCGGATTTCCGCCGAGTCTCGACACTCGTTCGTGGCGCGGTGTCGTCGGCATCGCCTGCTTGTGTGGTTTCCTCTCTGCCAGCCCACTTGGAGAGCTCGCCGGAGATGATGGGCGGATACAAGGCCAGCACTCGCTCTGGAGGTGCGTGTACGTCGTCCTCGTTAAAAAGGTCCATTGCCTTGCGATACTTCTTCTCGTCAAAGAGCACCTCTGCTTTTTGCATCTTGACCTCCCTCAAAGTCTCTGTTTTACTCTGCAAGAGCGCATCTTCCAGCATATTCAGGACGCTAATCGCTTCGTCGTAGTTGCCAGCATCAACCAGCTCCTTGACTTGCGCATCGTAATCCGTTGCGCCCATTTTCCAAACACATCGTTCACTAGAGATGTGGAAACCCTTGCCGGCATGCGCCAGGCTGACATTCGGGGGCGGGAAGTATAACTGCGCTGCGCCGGGAAGTGATATCGTCTGCACGAGCGAAAGAGTGTCCGGGTTGCGCACTTCTAGTGACCCCTTTGCTGGTGGCTGCAGAGCCACGATGTACGGATATGAATAGCCGATAGACTCTGGTGCTGTCGCCCAAGGTATCTGTCTCTTATCCAGCGGCTTACCTGTGTCGTCGATGAACAGCGTATTGATGTCCTTGGCAAGAAGAACCTGACCATCGGCTAGCTTGGACGCCAGCGGCTTCGGCATATATCCGCCCAGTCCCATGTAGCCCATACCAGCACTGCTGACGGCGCCAAATCGACTGCTTTGTCCAGCTGCGCCGACTGTGCCCGGGCCGGTGACATCCTCCACCTCACGAGTGAGGGCATCGACCATGACGTAGCCGCCATTCATGCCACAGACGACCTTGGTGGCACTCGCCCACGTCACACTGCGAATCGACTCAGCCAGCACCACCTCGGCGGTATCGCCGCCGAGCTCGCAGTCGTGCCAGCTCCAGAGCAGCAGGCGCCGTTTCACGGCAACAGCGAGCCGAGAGATAATCTCCGGAATGCCCGTGTCTGGGTCTTTGACAATGTTGGAGGTGACGGCGAAGCCCGACGCATTCTTGGTCTTGTCGAGTGTCTCGATGAGCTCGTAGGTTTGCAGGTCGTGCAGCGACACATGATAGTTGGAAAGCGACACGATGGTGTTGGCCTCCTTGATGATGGCGAGCTGCTCGATGGCGCGCGTAGAGAATTTCTCAACCTCACGCAGGAGGTCGGTCGGTCGTGAGGAGCCGCGTGACGACGGACGCTGCGGGTGGTCGCTGCTGTTCCGCGGGAGGCTGCTCGATATGGAGTTGCTGGCGGCGTGTCCGTTTTCGATGGCTGCGGTCGGCTCGTTGAGTCTGTAAATTCGGAGCGCGCCGCTGTTGAGGCCGACAAGAATGCGATCGCCTGTGATTCGGAGTTGATTAGCATCGAGCCTAGCCCATAGTGTGATGACGTCCGCCGCCAGCTCTCCCCAACATTGCTGCGGAACGATTCGCCGGCTGCGCCATCGCTTCTGGGTCCCCAAAATACGCACCATGGGCAATAATTGTTTCAATCTTGGATTTGTCGCGCGGCCGCAGCTCAATGATCGGGCGCGCAGTAAAGGCTGAGAGCATGGCGGGCAGAAGGGCCAGCTCCGAAGCTGGTCAGCCTTGGCTACCTCGGATCGACGAGCATCAGCATGCAGAGCGGAAGCTTTTAGGTAGCTTGCGGATGCCTTTGAATGGATGGGAAGCCGCAAAATACGAGATTTCGAGGTGACGAGTGTGTCGGTTGCTTTTCCTTGCGCGAAGGAGTAGTTGTCGAGAATGCGTGTCTCGAGACGGCGGCCGACGTCAGGTGCCACTAGTTAGTTATGCCGTCTTAACATCGACGTCAACAGGCTACTAGTATGTTAAGCTTCTACCCCACTGCGCCCGCCAGTGGTCGCTGGCACCAACAACATCCAGAGTTGATGCTAGGAAAAATGGCCAATTACTTGGAAAATTTAAAATCGGGAGAGACGATTTGATTATATGCTCTCACGAACGGCCAGTTATAAGTGATGACCGCAACGTGCTGTATAAGCTCGGGTGGCAACTCAGAAGACCGAACCCACCGACTCAGAGTAGAAAACTACGACTTGTAAACGGCGAATGAAACAGTGGAAAATCGCGGTTTTTGCCGAAGATGTTGCAACTTTAAGAACAACTAAATAAGGCGGAGCAGAAGAAGAGGTCGAAAGCATGCTGATTGTGAGTGCTCCAACTGCTCGTCACGTCAATAGGGTGCGCTGGCGGTGTACTTGACACAGAGATAAGATCTAGAAGCGCCAGAATACCGATTGTTGATGAGACGGCGAATAATAAATACTTCTTTTTTCGGCCTTTTAGCTCTACATCAAGTGTAGCTTTTGGGTTAAGAGGTCCTTGGCTGGTCAGCCACGTCAGCCACATCTTCATCTGCTGCTAAGAACGATGTAAGCTGGGTAAAGTTGTGATCAAATAGTCACCATCATTCAATATTGCATACTGTAAGCAAAAGCAAGAGATTTCGGGAGATAGAATAAACCAACTAAAGACTACAAGTTATCACAAACAGAGTGCAACGCTCATCCTCGCTAATGGTGGTGGAAATCTGACGATATTTCCAACGGCATGCTGAGCTGAACATTTCAGATGCGAGACCCCCTGACTATGCCCTTTCACTCATAGCCTTTTCAAGTACTCGCTTCAGGCTGCAAACCTGCTTTTTGCCTGGTTCGCCGCCGCGACCCTCTTAACCCGCTCGACCCTGACCAGCCTGACAAACCACCGCTCATTATTTGCGTGGCTGAGGGCGTCACGTCCCTCGTCGTCCTTCTGAAAAGCATCAGCACCGTACAAGAGCAGCAAACGACATATACTATCTCTTTTCTCTCTTACTGCTATATGAAGAGGACGCAGCCCCGACCTGCCTCTACCGCATGGGTCGGCACCAAGCTCGAGGAGCCCGTCGGCGAAATTATAGCTGCCATGCCGGGCGGCTACCATTAGGGGTGTATCTCCGTCCTGGCCTCCATCGTCCAACGCTGCTTGCATGTATTCACCGCTGGTTTTGAACTGTTTCTGAGCGGTGTCATTCTTCGCAAAATTGGCACCGCTCCTCAGACTATCAAGCAGATAGTTGAAGAGTTCACGACTCTCACATCTAACGCTAGCACAGAGCGGCGTGCTGGGACTGTCCCCAAAGGAGTTGATACAAGCACCAGCCTCGACAAGCAGCTTGAATGATATAAAAAAGGGGGAACGCACGAGACCGAAACCCCGATTTTCAAACATTTGCGCCAATGGTGTCATACCGTCATCATTCAAAGTATCGACGGTGGCTCCCCTTTGTAGGAGTAGTTCGACCATTTCGGCATTGCTCCTGCAGGCGGCCCAGGCAAGAAGAGAATCGCTGTGCACAACAGAGTTGACGTCCAGGCCGCGGTTTATTAAGAGCCTCATCGAATCATTTTGTTGCCGTGCCAGCCTTGCCCATACTTCTCTGTGGTCTCTTCTTCTATCGGAGCTCGCCGTGAACTCCATATCGCAAAGCTCCTCAAGGAACACATTGCACGTTTCGCCACCTGCCGGATTAAAAAAGTCATTCTCGATAAGAAAGTGCAGACAATTAGTGTTGCGGGCGACGCAAGCAGCCGCAACGACCGGCGAGTGCCGCCTCCTGAAGTAGTCCTTCGCGCTCCATTCACCTCGGTTTACCGACTTGGTTATACCACAGGCCTTTTTCAGATCAGCACCGTAATCGAGCAAAAGCTGCAGAAAGCGGGCATCATTACGTTTTGCAGCGAAGTAAGCAACTGGAGTTCCAATTTCTTTCCTGTGCTCTGGATTCGCGCCTTTGCTGAGAAGCAAGCGTGGCACCTCTATATCGTCGGCTTCCATCGCGGTCATGATGGGTTCGGGGTCGCTCAGATCGAGCCCATATTTCAGGGCGAGTTGGACGTTAACAAGGCGAAGAGGATAGTTTTCGCGTATAAGATCTCGGACATCGACATACTCCCTGGCATTTTGCAAGAATGTTTCCAATATCTTCTCCTGGCTCTCCTCTGCTGCTTTAACGTAAGCTGCTCTAACGGAGCATCGAAGAGGAAGAGAGTCATTCATCACAAACGCGCAGAATTTCCGAATAGTTTCCGTCTGACTGTTTTCAACGGCCCGAATAAGCACGTTATTGTGGTCGAGGATCCGTTGTCTCGCCGCGTGTCTCGGTCGTCGCTGCGTCGTATGTACGGTGCACCACTTGTCAGGAAGTTCTGCGGGCGTTTTAGCAGGCATTGCAGCGAAGCGAACATATAGTCTTCTGTCTAGGAGAGCATGATAGGTTCTGCAGACCAGCGTAAAAGAGAATACATCCCGACCGTTCGGCAGAAACTCAGCTATCGCTGCTATAATCTCCAAAGGGAACTCGGCCCACCGGGCTTTAGGTTCTTCAATTGTCATAATGTGCGATCTCAAACCCGGTTCGGTAGCGGGTTGCAGCAATAAGAACGTGGTTTTCGAGTTCAAGATGGTAAAGATGGAGTATTAGCTTGATCTGAATTCAATTACGTTGAGCCAAGCGGCAGGCCAACGCGATATTTATAACAGCCAGGCGGCCACCAAGGCGACTAGCCCTGCGGAGCATAATGGCATGTTGCCGAGTTGTAAGCATTGAACAAACTCAAATCACCCAAAAACTACTGGCCTTGATGGTCTCCCTCAAAGGTAGCGCAACGACGCCCGTCTTTGTCGTGATGCACGAACTAGCGGGGGAGACGTCTGCTCCTGCCCCGGGCGCCTCGTCAGACAATAAGCCGTGCCCTTTCGCCTCAGAAGCCTTTAAGGCGTGACAGATCGCGCTATTATCCTCAGATGACCTTCGACAAACGATCTTTCATTGCCGCCTTCGCCGCCACGAGCGCGGCCTCGGCGATTCGGCCGTCATCCTCAAACGTTAACATCGAGCGGACCTCGTCCCACCCCACCCAAAGGGCATCAAAGTCCTCACCCTCCTGCTGCGTGCCATTGTCTCTTGTCGCAGTGGAGTCCGCCGAGGCGACGAACCAAACGATGACTTTGAGAACGCCGTTGGTCACGCGCTGCGCGACGGCCAATGGCTCCGTCACAAAGGCGGTAGCGGCCGGCGCCACACCAGCAGCCGCGGCAGCAGCAGCAGCCGCGGCGGGGACGGTTGCTCGTGTCGTGATGGGTACAGGTAGCAGATGCGCGCGCACCCCCGTCTCTTCCCAGGTCTCGCGCAAAGCGGCGTCTTGGAGTGACTCGCCGATGTCTTTGCGGCCCTTGGGGAGGCAGCATTCGCCGGTCCCTCGGGAGCGGATGAGCAGGATATTGGACGTGGCGAGATCGACTGTGACGGTGCCGCAGCTAATAACAAACCCGTCGGAAAAAAACAGGCTCCTGTTGGTAGTTGCCATGCCGAGAGAGGTGTGTGACGGAGGCAGGGGCAAGAGCCGTGAAGATGGCGAGCCTCGAGAACTCCTCGTTGCCCCACAGCTGATGGTTGCTGAACATATTGTGCAGAGCAGCCAAGTCTTTATTCAATCCGTATTCTTAATTCTCACGGCATTTTCTCACGCTTTCTAAAACTTGCACCTACGCCAAGAGCCTGTAAGAAACATTTCGAGTAAACAAAATTTGCTGACATGTATGAGACCTATGGGTATATGCTGAGCGAGATCATCTCGTAGGTTTCCAAACAAAACTGGCTATCGCATCCCCTTGTCGGGATCAAGAGAGCACCATTAGTCGTTACACTGTGTTCATAAATGCGTTTCTTCAGATTCAATCGTCTCTAGTCGCCCGGCGACCAAGGCAGATCCCTCTCGCGCACCGAAGTGCACGTCAAATATCGTATCCCATCGCTTGGTGGCTTGCCGCCCGCGGTGCCAGCTGCGAGATCCAGCTCTAGGCTGCTGCCCATCAAGGGAGCGACAATTTCTCTCGCCATTGCTTTGAGTTCGTCCAGTCGCTTTTCAAAACGTCGTAAATTATCGCGACTGTATAGTTCGGGGGTCAGTTTGAGAAAGTCCTTGCACTCGCTGTGCGCAAGATATCCCGTCGGCCTTCCGGCCAGCGTGCGATATGCACGGCCAATAGCACCCAGCGCTGGGAGAGGCGCAAATGTGCTCCTGTTTGCCAAAGCCGAAGAAGACTTGTGATTGTCGGCTGTTCGCTTGGATGGCGGCGGCGGCGACGTATTGTCTGTTAGCCATTGCCGAAAGTAGCTGACTACTAGCCATTCCAAGTAACTAGATGACGGGGAGACACGGTCCCCATGAGAATTTAGCAGAGTTAGGCGGAACAAGCGGCGCTCTACGCGGCTAACTGTAAATTCTAGATCATCCACTTTATCCTCAATGAGGTCCAGAACAGAGTCTGGCATGGATGCCCGCAGACTGCGCTCGCCAACAGGCCATTGGCCGACCACATGAACGAGCGCCTCTTGAAAAATGACCTTGGAGCGAGCCAAATAGCCCAAGCGTAGGTAAGACACGGGGTACTTGGCCACCTGTTTCCACAGGCGAGCTTGAAATTGTAGCAAGTGATGGTCAACTCGGGGACCGATCACGGCCAGCGCATCATATTGATCGGCGAGGCCAAGGAGACGCTTGCACTGAATGTAGGCATCGGCAACATTGACACCGTCAAGAAGAGGAGGGTAGTTGTAGAAAATGCGGAACAGGTTGTCATAATCGCGTACGAGGTCCTCTTCCTCCGGAACGGTAACGACCACAGTGTTGTTGCTTCGACTGCGTGATCGCGGCTGTGATGTCAGGCTGAGATTGGCGAGAGACTGGGAGAAAGAAGACCGAGGGGCTTTTGCAGAGTGAGGCAGGGCCCGTGGTTGGGAATTGCTGTGGCGTGACCTGCTTAAAGGTCCGGAGTCAGGGCCTGAGCTAGACCCTGGCCGAGGGGTCGCAAAAATGGATTGATGTGCGGGCTGCGTGTTATCAACACTTTTCGGATCCTTTTGAACAAGCATCGGAGTATCTTCATCGCCACGGCCGGGATCCAATTCATAGCGCCAACGCCTCTTTCCTGGGGCAGAAGCAGCGTCTGCGTGGCCGACACCAGTGGTTGAGTCAGCTTGGCTCAAGACGGAGCCATTTGGATTCACACATGCGACCTCATTTCCTGCCGCGAGCTGTCGGAATTTGGGCTTTGTGGATGGATCCGGACCACGAGCGCGAGACCATTCTTCCGACGTGCTGGCCTCAAAAAAGCCACTACAGCGGGTAAGAATCTCTTTATGAAGAAGATATCGGTTTTCGAGCGGCCCAACCCGAACAATTATCTCGACATCGCCGGACTGCGTAAAGACGGGGAACTCGTTGAGAGGAATATAAGAATCACCACCGGCATGCGAGCGATTGTATCGTTTCGAGCGTGAACTGGCGTGGCCACTGTGCCGAGGCAGGATTGCAGAGGCAGCAGATGAGTTGCTGTGACCACGACGGTGCTGTAGGCTGTAATGCGCTGTCGGATCCGGTTGCGACACCATTGGTGCGGGACGGGCAGAGCCGATGGCGCAAGCAAAGAGCGCCGTGAAAAAGACGAAGCGAACGCGACACGACTGCGCAAGTTGGCTGCGATGATGAACTTCTGACAGGTAGCCAGAGGCGACGATACTCGCGTCGCGTTGTGCGGCTTTCGCGGCGATATGCAGGTGTGTCGCTAGCTAATGCCTGTAGTCGACCTTGTGACAGGCTGCACGAGACTCGATCTTGTCATAGGTTGCTTGGCAACGTGTCGGCGCAGAGTGTTGTTGAGTCGATCAACGACGATGAAGATGTTTGGCGAGGGGAGTATTTCGTGATAAAGAGTTAAACGAGGGAAAAATGAGCCGAAACGAGAAAATGCACCCCGTGCAAAAGCCGAGAATAGAGCACTGAGAGCTTCTCCGTGTGTGCCACTGGCTTCAATAACAAGCCCCTCCCACCTATGCGGGCTCTGTCACGGGCCCAGCAAGTATAAAGCAAGGCAGAGGCCCTTGCCGCTGTAAGCTCTGGTTATGCAGCATACTCCTAGTTGGGTGGTGGATATGGCGAGGAGAATAGAGTGGGCTGGAGGCTTGTCTGGTGATTGCATCGACATCCAAGAAGGCAAAGTTTCAAGGCCCCCGCCACGAGAGGCAGCCCGAAAAACGCCTAGCAGCTGCAGGTTGATTGGTGGTGGACGAATCGGCGTCGAGGAGAGCACTGAGAGCGCCGAGACCACCACCACTAGCGTTGACGGCGCGAGAGATTCCTGGCCAGTGAGGGTCGAGAAGTCGCTAGATGGCTAGAATCCCGTCAACATGACATGTGGGGGAAGAAAAAAGGGGAATACGATGATGAAGGGAGAAGAATGATAAAAGCTGTGATGTTTTCTTGCACCTGGCATAGTGTTGCTGTTTGACGGTCGCTAGCTGGCGGATACCTTGGACTGGCAGCTGTAAGCCGTCGCATCAATGTAGCTGTCTAAACATGCAGCGAGTGTTTGCCACCAAAGATGCGACACATCGCCTTTGTTCTTTCACATCGCGGATCATCCTCAAATACTCCAGACATTGTCCCGTCGTGCTGCAACATCCGTATGAAAGAACACGAAAGGCCACCGAAGAATTTAATAATAGCAAAGCCTCAGGCCCCACACAAGCTCCCGTCTGAACGCCGTTGCACACGCAACGCTAAGATTTATCCTGGTGTCGACACCACCTCGCCCACAAAGCATCTGTCCAAACGATGGAATGAGCGCAATCAAACCTGCTTTCAACAGCGTTGTTCGGCCCATTACAGTCTCCGAGTTTCGAGAGGCAATTCTAGCAACATGCAAGCCGCGTTTCCCAAATGTGCGGCATGCGCGGAGGCGGCCCATAGGTGAGGCAACAATTATCAACTCCCAGGTCTCAGCACTAACGAGCTCCGAGGCCTTGCAATTAGCGGAGGGGTAGATTCCATGGCACTGGCCTATCTGTTCTCACACTATATCAAAACATACAAGACGCAGCACATTGCCGATAATCCCGTTCACGACATCCTCACGGTCACTGTCGACCATCGTTTGCGACCCGAGAGTACAGCAGAGGCAGCCAAAGTAGCTACAAATGTCAGACATTTGGGCTTGAGGTCAATCGTTCTCCGCATTGATTGGTCAGACTTGTTAGGACCTGATGTCGACCCAAGCCTACAGCCAAATATCGAGAGTTTGGCCAGGACCCTAAGATACCGTGTCCTGGGCTCCTTTTTTTCAAAGCAAAATGTCATGAGTCTCTTTTTTGGACATCATCGCGACGACCAATACGAAACAATACTTATGCGACTACTTTCTGGTCATGGCTATCGGGGGTTACAAGGCATACGCCGTGCAAATTCCATACCCGAATGCTATGATATGTGTGGCGCATACAAGAGCGGCTTGGTAGACGACCAATTGCGACTACACCCATTCCTCAAATTCAGCCCCCCTGGCAGGGAGATGAGGGCTTTACGGAGCAGACTAAAGCTGGAAAGCACATTGCCAGGTTTTGAGCAATTCCGATCACATCTCGGCATCAACGATCTGTCGAGTCGATTCCCTGGTCAGTTGCAACGGGATTTCGATGTAGGTCTTCCATACCTTCCTCCGTTGAGCGTCGAAGACGGAGGGATTGCGATATACAGGCCTTTACTAGAGTTTGACAAAGCCAGACTTATTGCGACATGTGAAGCGAACGGCGTGCCTTGGTTTGAAGACCGCACTAATGTCGATGCGACTTTGACCACACGGAACGCTTTGCGAAAGCTTTGTAGAGACCACCAACTCCCGAGAGCCTTGCAAAAGCCTTCAATTCTGGCGTTGGCCGAGCGTTCGAGGCAAAAGGTTCAGGACGAAGAAGACGAGGCGTCGCGGATCATACACCATCAAGGGACGGTGGTCGATTTCGATCCAAACGTGGGGTCACTGCTCGTGGACTTGCCATTACTACACATCGGAAGAAAAATGAGCGGACGCCACAATCAGCCAGCAAGAGACGAGGCTCGGCGAGGGAGGCAGCGACTTCTCGCCGCCATCATTACGCGCAAGATGATCGACTTTGTGACTCCGGACAAGCACCTTCCACCAATCTCAAACCTTGAAAACACCGCACGTCGGCTATTTCCTTTCCTATATACTGATGAACCGGCCGCTCGGCTTGGGAGTGGTGACCGCAAGGCATTTTCAATCGCCGGCGTGCAATTTGAACCAGTACCGAGCTACAAGTCGACACGTTGGTTTATGTCGCGGGCGCCGTTCTCGTCTAAGTACTTGCGGGCAGTGACTGCGAAGCCAGAAATCATAAGTCAACGTCCGAAATGGGTCTCAAGCCCCAACCCGCTTCCATGGGAAGCTGCCAGTGACCCGGCATGGAAGACTTGGAAAACAGCCGTGCTATGGGATGGACGTTTTTGGATTCGACTCAACTCATGTGATCGCCGGAACGGGCTGTATTTACTCCCCTTGATGGCCAGCCATACCAAGGCTTTCAAAGCTGCCCTGGACCCCAAAGAGCGTGCTCGATTTGAAAAGCTTCTCAAATACCATGCACCGGGTAAAGTACGGTATACATTGCCGGGCATATACGCTGTCGAGAGGCGAAGTCACTCGCAAGAGGGTCCGGAGGCAGCGGAACGTAAAATGATGCTGCTTGCTCTGCCGACTCTCGGTGTTCATATTGCAGGCGTGGAACAATGGGTGCGATACGATGCACGATACAAGCATGTTGATATGCAGCTGCTAGGCAAGCGGAAATATAGCAAAATACCTAGGATGAATGGTTTTACGGCACGAATCAGTCTTTCCAGGAGGAAGAGGCAGCAACGGATGAGAAAAGTTCATTGACCGGGGCAAAAAAAAAACGATACCCATTTGATTTCTTTCTACATTACAGTTTCGCTCATTACAATGTCATTGATCTCATGACCGCGATTAGTCTTAACAGACTGTCAAAAGCAAAACTGCGTGTGACATGTGGTCAGGCTGCGAGAAGGAAGGTTGTCAGATGCTGTATTACCCAGCATTGCTACCCTGTCCTACATTCCACTGCAGCCGTAACCCGTATGCCGCGCAGAGAAGGAACGCCGGCTCCGAAGTGCATAAAGCTCAAAATGCTCATAGTGGCCGTGGCGATAGCGCGGCCCTCGGTCATTAAGACACCTTTCCCCAAATCAATCTGTCATGCTTGCCTGTTCGCAAGCCCATCACTGGCGATGCAATACTTGTCGAGGCGGCTCCCTGGTGCCATTTCTATTCGCTCGCGGCGCCCGCTCTGTGACGAGGCTTACATTGCTCCAGGCGCTCCGGGGGGTTCTTCCCGGCTGAGTCTCGATATGCATGGGGCGGACATGATTGGCCGACGGCACTCTCGCCACCGCGTCGCCGTCGTCGTTGGCCTGATCCGCCGGAACATTGTCCCATATGCCGTATGCGATCAAGTGCGCCTCAAAGTCTGCATCTGGGCGAGGGGCGGCCGTGGCCTGCCGCCCCTCCTCGAGGTAATGCCGGGCAATATGCTTCATGCGCTTGTTGTACATGTCGATTTGGGCAGCGCGGGAGTCGTGCTCGTTGACACGGAACTTTTCGTCGCAGAACCAGCAGCCCGACCTTTCGGGATACTGGTAGTTCAGGTGCGTCTGCGTCCTCACCATGTGATCTGTCCATTCCTCGACGCCCTCCCCGGATCGATACAGAGGAAATGTCTCCTGGCAGCCCTTGTACCGCGCAAACTCGCAGGGTAGGCGAGCGACGACTTCCGCCGCGCCACTGTCGCTGCTGGCAGCGTTGGCACGCGTGCTCCGCGCTGAGCCCGTCGTTGTTGACCGCGCCGTCCCCGTCCCTACCGACGATGCTGTATCCTGCGGTGCCGACACCATTTCATGCGGTGCTGATACTATGCCTTGCGATGCCAACGCTGGGCTCTGTGATGCCGACAACGCCCTGGCCGCAGCCGCCATGGCCGAGTTGGACGATGCCTGCAAGCCGGTGGTCCTCGGCGTCAAGCCCACCTGGTTCCAGTGATCCGCGGCGCCAATATTGCTTGCGGCGGTGGGCTCCACCGTGACAATGTCGGGCACCTCGTCGATGTCGTCGAGGAGAGCACCGCCGCCGGCCGCCGCGTCCATCTCGCGCTGAGCCTGCGATGAGGTCTCGGTCCGGGATGACTTGGTCATGCCGTCGTGCGCGCTGCTGAGCACGGAATCGGGCCCGCCGCGGTGCCCGCCGCGCGCGCTCAAGATGTACGAGTCGGAGTTGTCGCTGTGCACCGACGGCGCGAGGCGCTGGCGCCGGCCCTCTGGGAGGTCGTCGGGGGTCAAGTCGATGGGCGGAAAGAAGACTGTCGTCGGCAACTCGTTGCTGATACTGACGCTCTGTTCGTCGCCATCGCCAAATCTGCTATGCCCGGCCCCTATCTCAAATTGAAAACCGTTGTGGTCGGCGCCGCCACCCATAGAGGCGAACAAAGAGTCGTCATCATATTGCGACATAATTATGTCTTTGGTGGTGAAGTGCGTATTAGGTATATATCAAAGGATGGGCCCCGTCCGTTGGACACCTTGTTTCTTTCCTTCTTGGGCGTTGGCTTTTCTGCCACAGCTGCCAGCAGCAAAATCGTTTGAAGGATGCGCCTGAATGCCCACTTGAAGCAAAAGAGGGGAGAAGAGGGGAAGGTGTGGTATATCGCAATCAGATCTACCGAAGTCCAGCGGTAGACTCTTGCGTCTGAAGGAGTGTCGAGGCAGCAGGGCCTTGCCGGTCGGCGCTTGTGAATGAGAAGAAAATAAGTGCTAAGCTACTTTTTCAGTGTCAGGAAGGGGTCCGTAGCAGCGCCTATATAACAGCTCGGCGACTAGCTCAAGAAGCCCCTCCAACTTCAAAGGACCGTGCCGGCCCCAGGTGGTGGGTGGGGATTATGGCGCCGCGGATGATTGATGCATGCTGCTATTCGTTGCCATGCTTGAGGTGTGGTTCCTGTGTGATGCTGGCTGGCTGGCAACAAAGGAGGACACCGCTAAGGTGCATGGTAGTGGGGACGAAGCCGGCTGATAATGTCGTGATGAACGCTGGCAGAGGAGTGTCACGGCTCTGACTCTGCTGAACTTTGGAAGCTCCTTGCGTAGATTACTTCACGGCGATGATGATCAGAAGGTCTGGATTGAGTGGTTGTGCGCATACCCGGATGCCATGTAACCACGACTGAATATTTGCTTGGCATCCTCTTTATCAAGACATCAGCTTCACATCCCTGCTAGCGTAGTCATGTCGACGGGCTAGCCAACCAGTAGAGTCGATAGACGGCCAACTCTTGGAAAATGTCTGCATGTGCTTGATACTTTGCCAGCGAATACATAATGGCGACCTGAAACCTGCAGCTGCTGTCTGCTTCAGTAAACGAGACGGATGGGCGAGCTGAGCTGTCCCACGCAGATGGGACAATCACGAGACGATGCGCCGTGTATTGAATAGATTAAAAAGAATCGTGCTGCAGAGACGCGGTAGACAGATTCTGAGACATGCATCTCTTTAGCCTACCAGCATGCATACTCTGCTGCATGACAGCAAAGACCTGTGCGGTGTAACGAGAAGGAAAACGGAACTTGGCCCGCAGGGAAGGCTGAATAACAAGGCTTGGTTCATGCTAGCACTTTGGTCCCCTGTATGACGGCCAAGGTGCTGCCGATAACGTTTACCGAAATCCACCGCCACGGTCGGGCCAATGTAAATCGGTTGCCAGCGCGGTGCAAATGTCTCGGGTATGTTCAAGCCACGAGGCAGGCGGGCAATAGCTGCCGGTGTTTATTACATGTCGAAACATATGACCACGCGACAATAAGATAGATAATAGAGGAGTTGAACGGAACGTCGGACTGCTGAGGAGAATGAATGTTGAAACTAACCTATCGCCCGAACTAACAAGGACTGACGCTTGTTTCTACTTTTACCCAAACTTATAAACGTTCCACGCAAGACTGACTGGAGCGGCGTCTTGATCACCCACATGGCTGCGTGTAAGTCGCAATGCAATTTTCGTACTCTAGGCTGTCGTTTCTCATTCTAAGCTTGCATGAAACAATTACAAATACATCTGGAAAACAAAAAAATAGAGAATCATGTCTCACTCGCGCAACCCATCACACCGCACTACTCTTTTCCAATGTAGATTCTCCCTCTACTTCTGCCATTCGTGTACATGTTTGCGCCCATGACCACCACAATGGCGGCCGCGAGCGCCATGTCCATGCCCTCTGCCACGTCGACCTGCCAGGCAACCTTGGACCCCGGCAGGTACACGGACAGCTTGTCCAGCCGCTTCGTGGTCATGACAACCTTGTCGCCGAGCAGGACGTTGGTGCGCAGCTTCCAGATGTCCTGGCCCTGCACGCGCAGCAGCACGTCCTGGCCGCCCTCGGCCGCCGCATTGCGGAACTGCACCTTGTAATCGTCCTTCATCCTGCTGTCCTGGGGCTCGATGAAGGCGAGCGACGGGGAGTTGCCGCCCGGCACCTCAATGTGCCATGTCGTGCCGCGGGGCGTGTGATAGAGGTCGAAAAGGGGCAGGCCGGAGGCGTCGAGGAAGCTGCGTCGCTCGTCGGCGGACGAATACTTGCCGTCGACGGAGATTAATGTAGCGGGTGATTTCTTTGTCTCGGGGATGGCACCCTTCTCGTCTTTGGGGACGTCGTTTTCGGGCGAGAAAATGGTAAACTTGGTGCTGGCAGCGCCTTTGCCTTCTTGCTGTACGCGGAAGCTAGTGTCTTCGCGTGCTACAAACTCTGGGCGAATGGCGATGGGCTGCTTGAGTGGGCTGAGTTCAGGAATCATTGTGAAATGTAAAGAGAATATTATGGAATAGAATAAAATCGTTTAACGATGTGGGATTTAGCTTCTCGTGGTAGTGGTATTCAGATCACGAATTATGCAAGAGAAGAAAAAGTAGAGGCGATTTTTAGAATACTAGATGGAGATTTGTGCACTGTAGACGAAAGAAACATGATTGCGACGATCATGACACCTGTGGGACTGTTTTATCTTTCAGCGACACGAAGCCGTAGCGTCAGTTTTGCCCAACTTGATGATTTACGTTGCCATCCCGCCAAACCCGTTGAAACAAGCGCACCACTTACAACATTCCGGGTCTTACCAAACCCTGACTGGCCCAAGCTTGACACAAGAGGTCAGACGACAGGCCGACTGTACTGTCGCACAAGCGCAGAATCCAGGCTGCATTGGACAGGATGACGTTGATGGCGCGAGTCATTTTGCGCAGCGCCCGTAAGCGGACGATCGGCCAGCCTGATGGAACCCGGGGGCCACAACGGGCAATTACACAGCCCTGCTTATGTTGATCGGGCTTTCTTTAGCCGCCACTACCATCATTGAAGCAAACTTTGTGTGCTAGTGAGGACTGTAAGGCTGCGGCGCAAAGGGGAAAGGCATTTGAGGGCTAACCGGAGAGCACTAGCTAACCTTAACTACCGGTGTGCCACTGCATTGGACGAAGCCTCTGCCGAAAGCCCGGCTTGGCAAAGATGCGCGCGCGACGACGGGGTTGTTAATTTGCGCTTCTCCTTCGGCGGTCGATCTCTTACACCAGGCTCGTCTTCTGCATCGAGCGATAAAGTGTTCTTTCGCCTGCTCATCGAAATCGGCAGTTACCTCAAGACATCAGGCAGCCTCATTCCCTATAAGCACCGCCTCTTCCACTTCTGTTTCGGGACTAATACGCTCTTCCACCCGCAATAGGTGATGCCCTCTTCGTCTGTGGCCATGTCGATCCGAAGGCAGGCGTATGCCTTCTTGTCCACTGCGTTGATGATAACGCACATTTTCATGGCATGGAAGGCGCTTTCGTGGGTCACAGACAGCAGGGCGCCCATAGCTGTCGTGACTTCCGAGTCCATGGAACCTGGCTTCCAGCGTGGGGACGTTCTCCTCCTATGGAACCGCCCGAACCACATTACGGTGGGAGACATAGCTCTCGTGGCGTTTCCGACACGGAAGCTCCCCATGGTAAGTTTTGCAAAATGGATACCGCCCCATTGACTCCTGAACGAAACTGAAGCGGTCCGGACTAATAGGTACACCGCGTTCTGCAATCTTATTACCTGCCGACTGTGGCGGACGGTGCTGGCCAGCAAACAAGGTATGTAGTGGTTGGAGAGCTGCAGCGGTTGTTGTCATATGCTGACCATGGATCGTCGATGGTAGGCAATACATCAGGACGAAAGGGGACAACTGCGAGACTGATGATGCTCTTCTTTACCCTAACGAGGAGGGCCTTGCTTCCCGTGAGAATGTAATCGGGCTCGTTCGTGGCATTGTTCCGTACTTGGGCTTGCCAGTGATCAAAATGAATGAGCTACTGTCGCGCCCGACTAGATATGTATTATAATGAATAAAGAATGGTGTATTTACTCTCGCAGAGCAGTGCTAGATTGCATTCATAACTTTCATAATGCTAGAATACATTTTTGGATACTGCCATTTCGGCACACTCCAAAAGAAGAACAGAAATACACCAGCATAGCCCATTGATCTGCGCAAGGGCCCATAAGTCAGCTTTCTCGCGTCGCCTGGACCATTTTTGGACCACACTTTGAGGCAGAGGAAGCTCTCGATAGTGCTGGCCACAAAATTCAGAAAAAACCACCAGATGTCCAAATGCCAGCACTCGTTGTCACCTAGCTGCCATGCGGTCACAGCATGAGCAGCGCCAGATAGGACAAAAACGGTGCAGGCCACTGCCAATCTGTAAAGCAAAGACTTGGCGTGAATGCCGAACAATTGGCACACCAGCTTGCCAATGTTACTGTATGAGGGCACAACGAGCCTGTGCCAAAACTTGCCCCAGAATCCCCGCAGCGTGTATGCCTCGCGAACGTCGCCGTAGACTGGAGGCCACTCTTCGGGGCGGTTGGCACGTAGCACCACCACGAACAGTAGTGACAGAGCAACATGAGCCGCATCAATCATGATGTATGTTGGAGCAGCCCAGAGCAATGCAAACACAGTCCGCATGTAGACCTCACGAAGAGTGATGGGATTATTGCGGCTCAGTAGAAGACGCCGGAGGAACGTCTGCCGGACTGCATCAAAGTCTGCCAACGACAAGGGCGCAAATATGACGGGAAGTACGCGTGGTAGTAGGAACCGGTTGATCGGCACATAGACCACAAGTTTGGCTGTGCGACGTATAGCAAAAGCAAGCCGTCCCTCGGGCGGGTTTTCCGAGCCTGCACCAGCAGGCAGCTCGCTTTTTGGTGTGCCCAGGAGACGGATATTGTTCCACGTCGGCCACGCCTTGCCCCACCAAGTCTGTTCAGCAAGGGCGCCTTTGCCGTCCAAAGTGAGACGATGAGGGTCTTCGAGAAAGAGCATGGATATGGAGTGCGAGGTCCAAATGCACATCAAAAGGCCCCAGACGCTGTCGACGCCCAGCCATGGCCAGAGAGTCGACGCAGAGAAACCCTTGCAGTCGCAGTATAGCAAGAGCGACAGCAGTGGCCACCGCAACGAGCGGTAGTGTAATGCGATGGAGTATATGCCAATGCCGGTAAAGAGCCAGAAGGGCGGGACCAACGGCGCCAGCCAAGGTAGGGTTGGTGTCGGCGCGGGCAGCATTGTCTTTGTCGAGCAGGTCTGAAAGATGGCCTCGCAATTCCCTGTTCAGAAGTGATTGTGAAGAAGGAGAATGATTCGGATAAACGTTTTTCGTCTGAAGCGAACCTAGTTGCTGACATGTTTCTGCCTAAAACCAAGGCTAAAAGGCGACGATCGTCAAGGCTCGGTATAAGTCGACCCGTCGACAATCACCGACCCCCCAACCGCCTTCTCGAAGCCTCTGACGTAGACCGCCCTGGGGTCAAACTTCGGATAGTGCCAAAAGCAGAAAGCAAAAAGGGGAAATATGCAGCGTGAGACCCCATGTCCAGATTCAGCACCCTGTTGCCTGTCAGACCTGACTCGCAAGGCCCAAGATGGTGGGTCAGCAAGAGTGAGGCGGTTGGCGATCGACGCTAGGAAAAAGGTAATGCTTGTCCGAGAATGGAACTGGCCGACAACTCCAATTTTCACATCACGACTCCATCGCGATGCTTCCACGGTTTCGGAGTCGAAGGCGCATAGTAAGCATGCGTCCCAGATGGCGGAGGTTGCCCGGCTTGTTTGAACTGGGGATCATCAAGGAGGACTGGAGCTGTCGCAGCCTTTGACGTCTTGGTTTGGCACTTGAAAATATTTTGAGTAGCTCGACTCTGAGAATGAAGCCTCAGTATGGAGAAGATGCTCGGATCGTCGATGTCAAGGCCCTCAATTTGCTGACATGGACTCCGTCCTGGTAATGATGCTGGGCAAGAATGCCTCGCGAGTGATGTCGTCGAGAGCTACGAGACGATGAGGTTTGGTTTCCAAAGGCTCAACATCAGAAGTGCAAACTGTATGTCCTACAAAGTATAAGTAGGGCTCTTCTCGCCTCTTCAATCCGTTCGAAATCATCATCAACAATCACAACTACAACACAATCACCACACTCTTCTACATTCTACACTTTACACTCAACACTTTTGCTTCAAACTTTATCAACACAACCGCAAAAATGGTCGGCATCAAGAACACTGCTATCGGTCTCGCCGCTGCTGTCGGCATGATGCAGATGGCTCCCGCCCCCATCGCCATTCCCATTGAGATTGGTGCCGCCATCGCCGGCGGTGTCACGGCCGGTGCCATTGGTGGCGGAGCCACGCTCTGCAGCCGCTACTGCCCGGGCCCCAAGGCCGTCCGCGGCGCCAAGTTTGGCAACGTGATGGCCCGCGACCTGCCCCCGGGCGTCTCGCAGCACTCCATCGACCAGTGCAAGGACCAGATCAAGGACCAGTTCACCAAGAACCACAAGTCGGTCGAGATTTCCGACGTTGACGAGAAGAGTAAGTCTTCGTACCACACTCAACTGAAGAAGAGAGGATTCTGGTTACTAACTTTGCTTTCTTCTGCAGCCATCAACGTCGCCAACGTGCCCCCGGCTTGCATGGACCTCGCCACCGTCCTCACTGGCGACCCTGCCCAGAATGGTGGTCCCCGCCCCATCCCCATGGGCTCGGACTCTCTTCACTATACCAACATCTCGGCTGATGACCGCAAGCAGCTCGCCAAGGCTCTCAAGGCTTAAGCTTGCATCCGCGGCCGTGGCACCAAAGCAGCAAGGACCCGACTACATGGAGAGATAGAGCTGAAGCCACAAATGTACAACAGGAGAGCCAGAATGCTTGAATGCTGAGGTTTCTCGACCGACAAACTATAGAAGACTTTCTAGTTAGATGATTCTAGGCAAATAGCTTATTGAAAGTCACCATTTACATCCTGATCTCGTCTCTGTTTAAAAACCTGCTTGTAAAAGGCAGTGAAATATGGAATGCTTGGTTGTCTAGTATGGTAATAATTCAGGGTTGGTCCAAAGTGTCTCTGCAATAACAGAACCTAAGCCACCATTCGCTGGAATAAACACCACTCTGTTTTGTTCGCCACGCCATCCCCCAAACTGTTTTGCAGCTTGAACCCCGCTGCCGGTAGTGCGCATTTTGCGAGTATAAGTAGCTTTGCTCGCTCAATTGCAATATCTATGCAAGACACTGAGCCCAGATCTCGAACCATTTTTGAAGTAAATAGGAAAAACAGGTCCCGCTGGCGCCGTTGCGTTCCATGGCTGCCATCATCCTCTCATCTCGCAGTGACTGTAGGGTAAGCTCATTATGCGTCGGGAATCACCCCGCCCCTCCCAGTTATTTAGTAAGTCTTCAAAACTCATGTTGAGAAATTTATCGGGATATTTTTCGAGAGTTTTAATTGATCAAGGGTGTGTACTGTATTGCTGGCGCATCTCGGCAAGATTACGTTGCTGGCTTCGTAAGCGTAGGCATGTCGCATAAATAGCTAATACCTAGTGGCTAGCCTGCGCGGGTACACTTACTTCCCCTCATCCATTCAACGCTTATGAACTTGATTCATCAAATGAACCTTAAAAGGACGCATGCATGTCAATTTCGGCATCGCTTCGTCTCGAACGGTTGATTTTCCATTCATATAGTCACCGCCGCCGCCACCAGGGCAGCAACAAAAGCGCTACGCCATGCGCCTCAACTATCACGCGCTGTCCACTGGCGCTATCAGCCTCTTGCTCCAGCTACAAGGCAGCCTTGCGACAGTAAATGAAGGCTCCCGTCTTCCGCCCTTGCTGGATGCGACACTTGATGAACTTCGCACTGGCCTTGATGCTGGCCGCTTCACCAGCGTGGAGCTGACCAAAGCATACATTGCCCGCATCTACGAAGTCAATGAGGACCTCCATGTCGTCACCGAGATCAACCCCGATGCTCTGGATATTGCGGCAGAGCTGGACCGGGCACGGAAGTCGACCACAAAACCGCTCAGTCCACTGCATGGGATACCGATTCTGGTCAAGAACAACATAGGGACCGCAGACAAGATGAACAATACCGCCGGATCGACAGCGCTGCTGGGAGCGAAGCTCAAGCAAGACAGCACCGTTGTCAAGAAGCTACGCGAAGCCGGGGCAATTATTCTGGGCAAGGCCAATCTCTCGCAGTGGGCGGGTACCCGCAGCCTACAGGCTAGCAACGGCTGGTCTGCGCATGGTGGCCAGACAATCGGTGCTTATCTTCCAGAGCAGGATCCTGATGGCTCATCGTCCGGCAGCGCCGTGGCCTCGTCACTGGGACTGGCCTGGGCATCGCTCGGAACCGAGACGTTGGGCTCAATCTGCGATCCTGCGCACGCCAACAACATTGTGGGCATCAAGCCGACGGTTGGACTGACGTCGAGGTTTCTCGTGATTCCCATCTCGGAGCATCAGGATAGTGTGGGACCCATGGCCCGCACCGTCAAGGATGCCGCATACTTGCTTCAAGCCATCGCCGGATCGGATGGCAGGGACAACTATACAGAGGCGGCCCCCAATACGCTGCCAGACTACGTCGGCGCCTGCGACGAGGGTGGGTTAAAGGGTAAGCGCTTGGGCTTACCCAAGGGCTACAAGAACCTGTATCCTTACATTTCGGCGGACGTGTCTTTTGAGGCATTCGACTCTACCATTAAACTATTGCGCGAGGCTGGAGCCGAAGTGGTAGAGGACGTCGAAATGCCTGGAATGGAACTCATGAAGCAGGCGGACAGAACAGGAATTATTAGCGGCGCAGACTTTTTGACGGATCTGCCCAGGTATCTGGCAGAGTTGGAGACGAACCCAAACAACATCCACGACTTGTCCGACGTGCGCGCCTTTACAGACCAATCATCAGCTGAATCGAGCGAGTTTGACTTGATGCTATTCAACATGATTCTGAAGCGCAACATCAACAATACGATGCCAATTTGGTGGGAGTACTACAGTGAACGGTTCTACCAAAGCAATGACTTGGGCCTCATAGGCGCTCTTCGCAACAACACTCTAGACGCCATCATTCTCCCCACTGCCATTGCGACCAAAATAGCAGTGCAGGGAGCTCCGGTGATTTCTGTGCCTCTGGGCCACACCGGCCCGGACACCCCGTATCATCGCAACGAGGTGGACACGCTAAACGACATGGGCCCGAATCACCCGTTTGGGTTTGGATTTGCGGGCGACTACTTTTCGGAGGAAACGTTGATTGGGATGGCGTATGCGCTGGAGCAGCTCACGCAGGTGCGCAAGACGGTGAGGCCGTTCATCCAGCCCAAGACGGAGCTCAGGGACGTGGTGGCACTCGAGAACGAGGAGCTGTAGTAGGCCAGACCGGTGCAGCTAGTCTCATGAGATGTAAATGTGGAATTGTATATACGGAAGCGGGATTTTACATTGTGCGACGGTGACATGGCGTATATCGGGAGCGGCCGGTCATGGAGCTCCGCCTTTGGTACGGAGTACAAGCCCTCGATCTATGGATAGGTGATGGGTGTTGGGGCTGTGACACGGCCAATTGACAGGGCTATGAAAGTGTCTAGCATTTACAGTAAATAAAGTAAGACAATACCGTTGAGTGATTATCATTACGTAATTATGTGTGTATAGCGGGATTTCTACTTTTGCGTGGCGTCGTGACATGCAAACGGCCAACCGCCTGGGTACAGTGCCTTCAGGTAATTCCGAGCGCTGGGAAACCGTAAGGTTGGAACGACTGGGAGGGGCATTGGGCCGAGCTATTCCTCCAAGGCGGCACGCAACGGGATCCGCATCCACGAGATTTTCAACGAGGCGCGTTTCGAGGAGAAGCTCCGTATCCTGGCTGCTGGGTACAAGAAGCGTTTCGGCGACCTCCTCGAATACAACGTCGAGGACGAGCTCAAGAAGTTCCAGGGATGGCGTGAAAAGCTCACGCCGCATTGTGTGGATGCCGTTACTTTTATGAAGGCAGCCCAGGACGATTCCTCCAAGAAGATTCTGATTGAGGGCGCCAACGCGCTCATGCTGGATGTGGATTACGGCACATACCCGTATGTCACCAGCTCCAACACTGGTCTTGGCGGCGCCATTACCGGTCTGGCTCTGAACCCGACCAAGATCAAGGAAGTCATTGGGTATGTATCGGCTGCAACACATGTGCGCCGGACAAGTATGCGGGGTGCTAACTTGAAGCAGTGTTGTCAAGGGATACACCACCCGTGTCGGTGCCGGCATCTTCAAGACCGAGGACCTCGGTGAGGCCGGCACCAAGTTGCAGGAAATTGGCCGCAAATGGGCGTGTCGACCGGTCGCCGCCGCTGATGCGGCTGGCTGGACCTTGCCGTCCTCAAATACTCGTGCGCCGTCAACCACTACACGGCGCTGAACCTAACCAAGCTCGACATTCTCGACACCTTTCCCGTCATCCAGTTGGCGGTAGCGTACAAGGACCCTGAGACGGGCGACCTTATTGACTACTTCCCTGCCGATCTCGAGTACCTGGAAAAGTGCGAGGTCGTGTACGAGGATTTCAAGGGGTGGCAGACGCCCATCACGTCGGTCAAAGAGTACGAGGACCTGCCCAAGGAGACGAAAGAGTACATTGAGTACATTGAGAAATTCCTGGGCGTTCCCATCAAGTGGATGGGTACTGGACGTAATTAGCCGCGGCATGAAGAAGCCTGTCTTGACAGACAATGCTAATAAGTTGATAGCCAACCGCGACGACATGATTTTCCGGTAAATCAATGCGACAGCGGCTGATGATTCCACTTTTCTTCGTTACTCTCTTTATACTGATTTAAGTAATACAGGCGCAAGGCCTTTAACAAGTTTTAGACATCTGATAGACATGCCCGGCGCATGCCGGGAACGAAAGAAAAGGCAGCGGAGATGAGGGGTTGTAGACGAATACTGCTCCTCGACGAAAAAGACAAATCTTTGCCTTCAACTGCGTTCATGGGAAAATACACGCTGGAACTCTTAGATACTGCAAACCAGATACTTGATAGTGTCAATACACGCGTTGCGTTTTGATTTAGTGCATTCTTTGCATGGACTAGTGCTGTGTCTCGCGCGAATACAGGCTTGGGGCGCTTCTTCCAGATAACTGCAAAGCTACATATAACAGTGGTCTGGAGCATTGTACAAAGAATGTCCCTTTCCTCGGAAACCTGGCAAGCAATATTCATTTGCACTTCCTCATTAAGCTGACTTGAATCTCCACAGGTCCCATTCTGGTACTAACAGGCATCATACCCTGACTACTATGTACACACATCTCGTTCGACCATTCTCAGGCCGTCTTGCCGGTCCCGTCATGCAACGCCTTCCACTCTTCGACCAATCCCCGAAAGTCTCGTGGGAGGTACGGCTTCGTCAGCTCTGCGAACAAGCTCCCCTTTCGGTTATTCCTCAGCCCCATGTCCCTCAGGAGCAAGTCGACGTACGGCAGGCCCTCAAACACAAAATCCGGCAGGCTGGCGCCGTACCCGCACGGGTAGCGCCACTTGCCCCATTGGGTGTGCAGCATGATCTCGTCTGACACCTCGTCGCCGGTGCTCGGCAGGCGGTCGAGCCTGTTGGAGAGGTAGGCTGCGATCCAGTGGCCCTGCGCGGCCGCGCACGTCGCCGTGTTGACGCTCGAGACGGCCCCCGCAAAGGCGATGCTGCGGGCGAACACGTGCGTCGAGGGGACGATGAAGCGGTACAGGCGCAGCGGCTCGCCGGCCTTGGGCGTGAAGCGGAGCTTGGGCTGGTACCGCAGGCGCGGGAACAGATTGAGCACGTCCTCGTCGGCCTTATTGTTGAGCTTGGCGAGCTCGGCATCCGACACGTCCAGGCCAAACCTTGTCGGAGCGTCCATGTTGTTGAACTTGATTGGCGACTCCTTTTTCCAGCCCGTCGAGCACACGACCACATCAGTCTGCAGCCTCGTCCCGTCGGCCAGCACCACGGTCTTGTGCTCCATGTGGTCAATCTGCCCTATGTGCACCCTGATCCGCCCGTCCTTGACCAGGTCAAAGAACGGCGTCTGGTAGTTCAGTATGCTCAGCCCGCTGCCGATCCAAAACGCCGAGTGCCAGGGCTTGAGCTTCGCGAGCTCCGGGTGCGTGTCGTAGCCGTTGGCGCCAACCACGTCCGCCGAGAGAATCTTCCAAAACAGGTCCACGAGGAAGCGCCCGAGCGCCGTGCCGTGCAGGAAGCCGCGGACGCTGCCGAAGCCGTCCTCGCCGCCCCACGGGCACGGCGCCATCCATGTCATCCAGCGGACCAGGAGCAGCTGGTCGAGGCGCGTTTTGAAGGGCGTGACGAACGCGGGCGCTATCCAGACGGGCCCGTGGCCGTTGTCCCGGATGACGAGGTCGACGGTGGCGCCGTCCTGCACCATGGCGTAGGCGACGTCGTATGCCGACTTGGCGCCGCCGACGACGACGGCGCTCTTGACGCTGCCCATGAGGCGCGGCGCCTGCGCGCAAAAGTCCTTGGCGTGGAAGAGCGGCGCGCCGAGGTCCTCGCTGCCCTTGTACGTGGGCATGTTGGGCGTCGACGTCAGGCCCGTCGCCAGGATGAGCTTCTTGGCCGCGACCTCGCGCCGCTTTCCGTCGGGCCCCGTGACGGACAGCTTCCAGGCGCTGCCGCCGTCGCCGTCCGCGGGCTCGACGACGTCGACCTTGCTGCGGAACTGGATCCGGTCAAAGAAGCCAAAGTGGTGCGCAAAGTCGGTCAGGTACTGGTGCAGCACGGCGCCTGGGATGTGCGTGTCCGGCCTGACGCCGTAGCGCGCTTCCGTCATGGGGAAGTCGGGGTGCTCGTACGTGCCGACCATGTTGTTGGACTTGAGGCCCGGGTAGAGGCGGTTGCGCGACCAGGTGCCGCCGCAGCTCTCGGCGCTCTCGAGCACCGCGAGCGTCTCGTCGGGCATGAGTTGAGAAGCGGCTTTGGCGGCAGCCAGACCGAACCAGCCTTGAAAAGAACCCACGTTAGCACAAGCTTTTTTCCCTCGGCTTCAACTGGCATCGTTGACGAAACTTACCGGCACCCACAACTACAATGTCATAGGCTTCACCCATGTTCTGAGGCGAAGCTGGCAAGCCGACGGCTTTTGTGTATTCACGGCTCACTTGGGAATATGCCAAGTGCAGAAATTGTAAGAAACGCTGGACGAAATGATTTAACAGACAACACGGCCGATCATGGGTGTCCACGTTGCGGATAATGATATTTATTCCTCGAGTCTGGGGTAGTGTATATATGTACTTTACTAGCGGCGATCACCCCCACAAAGCCGGCCAGTCTATCTCTGTCGGCGTCCAGATCCCTTTGCCGCCGTGATTGGCGATAAGCTTGCAGTTGGTCAGTAGAGCTTCAAAGAAAAGGGGCAAGGGGGTAGCATCCGAACTAGCTACCGAGGTGTTTCGGATGCGGGACGCATGGGGAAGGGGGCGGGTGGTGAAGAAGTGCATGGTAGCCTTTTTAATCCTCGGTGGCGTAGAGATAAAAAAAAAAGTTAGGATAGCTCTGCGACGCTGTCGACCAAGTTCCGACGATAAGTTGCCGCTTTGGGAGGCTTTCCGGTCAACGGAACAGGAGCCCTTGTGCTAGAGATGATAGTGTCGGTCCAAGAACGCGCTATGCTCAGCCACTTTGGCTAGAGGTATGCCACGCGAATGTAGGGGACTCTCGGCAATTGCGACGTGCTAATTGCCGTTGAAGAAACATCAGGTTGAGCTGATTCAGGTGGCTTGAAAGTCTTGACTTGCGAGCTGCATTGATTGGGCAGGTTCGATGCCTTTGGAGACAAAGATGCAGAATGAAGAGTTACGCCACCAAGGTTCGCGTGGAAATCTTCCAAAATGGAATTTCGGCTATCAGACAGTTTATAAAAGTCATTTCTCGTACGTAATCAGACCATCAATCGTTCCAGCATGCAGCCCGCCCGTAATCGCAATGTCCGCCGACGTTGTGTGTATCGACGCATCGCTCAGCAAGTAGACCGCCGCGCCGGTGAGGTCGTCCTGCTGGCTTAGGCGCTGGTTCGGCGGCGCGAGCCACATTTGCTCCCCCTCGCGCTTGACGCTCTTGGCCTCGCGCACGCTCCTCGTCATGTCCGAGTCGACGAAGCCGGGCGAGATGGTGTTGACGCGGATGCCGTGCGGCGCGAGCTCGACGCCGAGCACCTTGGCGAGCATCATGACGCCGCCCTTGGAGGCATTATACGCGGCCATGCGGTAGCCCGGCAGCGCAATGTGCGCCGACTGGCTGGCGATGAGGAGGATGCTGCCGGGCTTCTTTTGCCTGATCAGTTCCTTGGTGACGAGCTGGACCGTGAAGAATGTGCCGCGAACCTGTTTCAAGGACGGGAGATTAGCAAAAGACGACGGGCGGCGAAGAAAAATACCAGAAGAATGCCAGCCTCTTACATTAATCTCCTGGATGCGATTGAACTCGTCCCAGGTCTGGTCGACAAACGGCTTGTCAATGGCGATGCCCGCCGCGGGCACACATCCGTCCACTGTCTTGAACTCGTCAAGCGTCTTCTGGAACGCCGCCTGCAGGCTCTCCTGCTTGGTGACGTCGGTCTGGATGTACAGCGTCTTCGTTCCGAAGCGCTCGCTCAGCGTGCCAAACTCGTCGATGGGCTCGGGCTGGATGTCCCAGACGGCGACGTTGCCGCCCATCTCGCAGATGGCCGTTGATAGGGCAAAGCCGATGCCCTGCGCGCCGCCCGTGACGACGTACGTGCGGCCGGTGAGCTCGAACCGCGGGCGGACATTGCTGATTGTGGGAGGAGACATGGCAAAGCGCAAAGGACAAGATGCAGGTGGACGATGAAACAGCGCGATGTGAATGGATTCGGCGCTTCCCGTCTTGGATTTCAAGAGCTTGGGTTCCTATCGTCGGCAGTAGCTTTGCTGGACAGTTTATAGCTTCCCCGGTAGCTCCAAATACAGCCCAGTCTCGGCGGGTTCTGCATAGTTACATCAGTGTCCCCGATCCACACTATTCCGATCAGCCGCTAATACAGGTCACGGAGCCTGATTTCGTCGGGTCGGGACCCTTTTAGTTCGAGCACATCGGACCCCGCTCCCTCATATCCGGTCCTCCGCTGGTGTTATCGCGGTCCCCCGGGCCTCGCATTTGTCATGATGACAGTCAACGTGGGCAAGCGGCTGAAACAAGAAGAAAGTGCTTTGTCCGAAAAGAGAGGGCGCTGCCGAAATCTTTTACTTGGCGACTAGATATCGAGGCACAGTGATAAAGAGTCGGCGACGCATAACGTTGACGCGGTCTTGGAACCAATGGAACTAATCCTGCATGCACCAATGACAAGAAAATTGAGCAACAATGTACGCGGACATTAGCAAACCACCTGCGCCGCTGCCATCGGCCCCGCTGCAGAAACTACAGACCGGGATTTCTTTGCAGCCGCCTCTGACGAGGCGCGGCTTGGGTCCGGGTCTTCTTATCCTCACGACTGCAGACGAGTACGACGAGGACGGAACGCATCGGGATGATGCACCGACTCCAGTGCTCAAATGGGCAGAAGAGGGCTACACGGTGGTTCAGATTTCTGCGGCCGCCATCGGATCGTCCAGTGCTGAGCAGATATTGTCCTTGGCCATGGAGGCTCTGCAGGGATGCGACGCTTGCCAGCCCAAGGACAAAGTCGGCGTGGTGTGTAAGTGGCGAGTTTCAACTTTTCAGCAGCACGGATGTGTTCGATGCTAACACATGTACTCCTAGCTTATTCCTCATCGTTGTGGAACTCGTTTGCACCGGTGCTAGAGAACATTTCCAGCATCTCGGCAGCTGTTGTATACGTGGATGACCAAAACCCAGAGGGACTCTTGTCCGCTGCAGTACCATCACTGAGACACATTGCTGGTGCAGCGGCCAACATGCCCAGTTGTGCGAGCGACGCTTCCTCTAAAGAATATGGTTATCCCAGCATCACAGGACAACAGCGATGGTTCAGCCCTGGCCACGACGACTTTGACTACTCGGCCGACTCGGTCGCGCATTCGCGAAATCTGCAGTTCCTCAAACCAAAGATGGACGGGCCATTCTTCGACCTGGAGAATATCTGGGAGGAGCACACGTATTACGAGTTTGCCGATCGATCGGTCGAGCACACAATGAGTACCATGGTGCAGGAGCCATATGTCAACCATGTCCCGACCGTACGTAAATTCACGCCTGTGCGTGCACTACACGCACTACACGCACTACACGGGATTTGCAAAACTGAATACGGGCGCTAATATTTTGGACAGTTGACGGGTGGTGTTGGCAGACTAAAGCTCACAGACTTTTACCGCCACAACTTCATCTTCAACAACTCGGCCGACACGAGCCTCGAGCTTGTCAGCCGGACCATTGGCATAGACCGCGTTATCGATGAATTCATCTTTAAATTCACCCACGACCGCGAAATCGATTGGCTGTACGTTGGAAATTCTTTTTCTTTCCTTCTCTAGCCGAGCGGCGAACCTGAAATGCTGACAACGGTGTGCAAAACAACACAGACTCCCTGGCGTCCCGCCCACGCACCGCAAGGCCGAGATCCCCTTTGTCGCCGTCGTCAACATCCGCGGCGACAGGCTGCACCACGAGCACATTGCCTGGGACCAGGGCACGACGCTGCGCCAGCTCGGCCTCATGCCCGACTACCTGCCGTTTCCGTACCCCGTGGCGGAAGCGCCCGAGGGTGCGGCCGTGGAGTATCGCGTGCCGGTGCTCGGGAGGGAGACGGCGGATAAGCTGCGAAATCGCAAGGCGGTGCCATCGAATGAAATGTTTGAATACAGTGTGCGTGTCAATAAGGAGTAGTGGAGAGGCTGCTATTGTATGCCTCCGATGGTGTAAACAGTGTGGTTACCAATTTTGACGATGGTCTTCTTTGATCAAGTGCTTTCGCACCAATTTCACAGCCCGAGACACGGTTACTACGTCGTATTTCAATAAAAACCCTTTCTACATTGAAAAAGAAAAGCACCATGCAATTCACTGGAACGAGCCTGCGCATATGTTCTTGGCTACTGCGGACAGTCAAGTGTAAAGTATGTCACGCCCACTCGAAGGCGCGCTCAGCAAACCGAGTTCCTCTCCATGCTGCATAATGTGTAGCAGCACACTTCACCTCACTGCAGGGTATACTTCCGAGGTTCCTCATGTTTGGGGTGCATATCTTTGAAGATCCCTGCATGTCGATCGAGATATGGTGGTGGGGACGTCGTCGTCGGCTAATACCCACCTCCTCGATACGCGGGTAGCGCACATGTCCCTACCCGCTCCGTGGCTGGCAAAAGATCTTGCTACGGTAGAATTGCGCGTCGTCTGTAAAGGGTCCATCTCCGGCGATTGCGTGATTGACTCGTTTCTAATCGAGTGCTCGCAATTGGCGTAAGCCACGACAGCCTGGTCGCTGAAGTGATGTCTGAAGGTCTACAAGGTAATGCACAACACAGTAAGTCCATTACCTTGTGCCTCGTGGAACGGAAAAGGAATGCATCCCGTTTTAGTGTAATCTAGTGAATTTGCAGATATGCTTCCTAGAGCTTTTAGTATCGGATTGCGTATACAGCAGACTCAGCGATGTCTACATTGCATGTGATGACGAAGATGAGCATCCTGGTTCTGTACACAGCAATAGAGGCCTTGATTGGTCGCGCCATCACCTGCAAACATTTTTGCAAGTGCGAGAAGGAGTACTATGGAAAGTGTGCGCTAATGTTCACACCAAGAGCAAACGTTCAATTGAAATATGCGCGACGGGTTTGAAATTGAACTGCTCGAGGTTTTCTTGCTAGCCACGCGACAGCAAGCGAATGCGTCAAGTTGGAGTAATTAAATGATATTAATTAATATATATGCTAGGTATGTGACTGCTTAGAATGTTGTTTATTTCTTCTTGGAATCCTTGCTCTCATCCTTCTTGTCGTCCTTGCTATCCTTGCCGGCATCCTTCTTGGCAGAGTCGACAATGTCCTGTGCCTTCTTCGACTTCTTCTCCAACAGCTCCTTGAGCTCGTCGACCGTCTCGTTCATGAGCTTCTCACCATCCTGCTTGTGCTCGCTGGCAACCTTGCTCAGCTGCTGCAGCTTGGACAGGATGTCGCCGCCCGCGGGCAGCGCCTTGAAGTACTTGTCCAGGCCCCAGTCGGCGGCGACCTCTTGGCCCTTGGACTGGGCCTTGTCGGCGGCGCCCTTGACGTACTTTTCCAGGTCGCCGAGGTCGCCCGAGTCGACGGCGGCCTTGGCCTTGTCAAAGAGCTCCTTGACGTTGCCCTGCTTGAGCGCGTCGGCATTCTTCTCAATAAGCTCCTTGACCTTGGGGCTCTTGTCGAGCATGGGCTTGGCGGCCTCGAGGCCCTTGCTCCACGCCTCGTCGCCGAGCTTCTGCACCTGGCTGACCTTTTCGTCAATGAGCTCCTTGGCCTTGGTGATGTTGGCGGCGCTGAAGCCGCCGGCGAAGATGTCCTTGACCTGGCGCCACGTCTCGTCAACCTGCTTCTTGGCGTCAGGGCCGTACTGCTCGCCGAGAGACTTGAGCTTGTCGACGTTGCCGCCCAGCTTCTCCTTGATCTGGGGGTGGTTGTCGGCAATATCGCCGAGGGCGTCGGCCGAGAGGTCGGCAATCTTCTTGGCGAGATCGGCCAGCGTCTCGTAGGCCTTGGTGGCTGTCTGCATGCTCAGCCCACCCTTGGACAGCTCCTGGAATTGCTTGTAGCCGTCATTGATGATCTTGTTCACCTCGTCCTTGTGCTTTTCCTGGACGACCTCGACGTCCTTGAAGGCGGCATCGACAAAGCCGCGGCCGCCGGGCACCCATCCCACGTACGAGTAGGCCAGATCCTTGATGTATTTGATGGCTTGGCTGGGCTCGGGCGTGGCCTCTTGGAGCTTGGCAGCAGCAGCCTTGTACTGCTTGTTGGCCTCGACGGCGGCCTTGTTGATGGTGCTGGCGGTGCGTCCCGCCGGCGTGAAGGTGTAGATACCGTAGAAGAGGATGGCGCCGACGAGACCTCCGGCGACACCAGACGCCAGATGGGATTGCGAGCTAGATGAGGTCGAGGCCGTGGTGGATTGAAGGCGGATTTGTCGCGGCGATTGTCTGGAAATCTGAGCCGCCCTGCAGCGCAGTGCGCGAGGAGCAGCGGATCTAGCAGAGGAAAGCATTGTGAGGAATTGGGTAGAGGAATTGATGACGATGGTGGTGATGGTGGTGAGTGAGGGTAGGTTGCAGCAGAAAATGGTTGATGCGGACGGTGCGAGAGGGGAAGCAGGGCGAGGTATATTTATGACAATGGAGCGGATACGGATACAAACGGCAGAGTTTTGACCTCGGGCTGGCTTCAATGACGTACAACGCCAGACAAACGGTCGTACGGTTACGGAGAGCTGTAGCTAATAATCTGGGCCTGGTTTCTGCTTTGATTCTAGCTAGACCTTGTTTACTATGCCGCTTCTGGCAGTGACGACATCATGACTGGCATGACTGCCAAGTCCACGCCAGGGGAAACCAGAGCTTTAATAAGCCACAAATAATGCGGGTTGAGATTTCCATGTGATGATATGCATTTTGAAAAGTCAATTGATGATTGTCGATGAAATTGCATGCATGTTGATGATCAACGTCGGCGGGTGAATTTTGGAGATGCACCCAGTTAGTTACTCCCAGCCTCGTACACACCCGCCACCACCAACATTCCAGCCAACACTGGGGCGGTCTCACTGCGTCCGACTCCCATCTCTCTCAATGTTTGTAGTTGCTAGGAACGGCTTTGTATCATTCTAAATTGCAGTCACGATTTTACCCAGATTATTTCCGCGCTGCTCAAGCTCAATTACATCAATGTGGATGCCCATGTCGCCTTGGCCACAGCTCTATTGAGCATCTCGGTTCGAAGCCGCCTTGAATGCAAGATTCGCACGGCCATAAACTATCTCTTTTTCGCTATGAATTTTTTCATAATAGCAGGCGCTGATCCACAGCGCTAAAACCGACCACATGTGAACCCATTAGCCTCTGCTGATGGTGTTGGTGGCCTGCCAAGCTGCCTAGGTAGGTACCAAGCCAAAATGCAGGAATTGGACAAGGACTGCAATGGATGCAGTTGCCCTCAACCTTTGAAATTTTCAAAATTTATGAAAAAGCAAGACTCCTTCATGGATTTTCTTCACAGGTCTTTTTGAGAATGTTCCGACATGGTGCGCCACCATAGGCAGCATAGGCGCCGATACCGACATTCGAAGCGGTCCCATTGGTTCCTAGAACTGAATCCGTGAATAGCCTGTTGCCTCGACATATTGTATTGCAAACTGTGCAAACAAAATTCAAACTTTTCGCTGCCTTGCCACGTCAGTAGTGGGTAATCTCAGCAAACGCAGCAGGTACCCGTGCCGAGCTACTGTGAGGATTGAGTGTCCGGGTTGGTGCAGTGACATGGCAATGTGACAAAGGTACATCCTACTTGGCGCAGATACAAGCGCACCAACAAGTCACTTCGCGTCGTTTTTTCTGATGCATTCACAGTGTTTTCACACGCTCATTTTCAGTAGCTGCACGTGCTGCCGTCATAATTCGGGTTCACGCCCGAGTATTAGGCAGGCGCGCCAGGGTCGGCCGACGAGGCTCACATTTCACCGCCTGTGTTGAAATATAAAACATTCATGTCCCTCTCGGAAAGTTCATACACTATACCGTGGATCAGTACTTCCAACTCCGTAAGGTTTTTATCGTCATGCCATCAAACGCAGACTCGGAACCAGGCTTAGGTTCAAGCCAAAGTCCGCCTAATGCTACCTCTTTCATGGTGACACCAAACTACACGGCGCCAGACTGGTTCTTCTCCGACAATGTGAAAACAGCCGTACAACTGAGCTCCACGAAGCCCAGAATCTTTCTGGCAGATTTGCCCAACAAGACTTCCGGCGAGGAAGCACTCAAGCATGACTACACAAAACATGAAGAGAGTGCCTTCGGTGTAAGCCGCCACACATTTCTATCAGCTCGAGACACCATCGCCTCTTGTTTGGTTCGCGACAGCCACGGTCGACTGTCGACACACAACAACGGTGCCATCATTCGAATCGAGAAAAAGCATCCGCCTGAGATGCCAACGGAGTACGTTGACGCGCTGGCAAAGGAATTCGGCGCCACTTCGGTCACTCTGACCATACATGACTTTCAAGCTTTGGCTGCAACATATCAGGACCAGACCCCGGCCGAGTTTCAACAAGCTTTTGATAAGGATCTTAACAAGCCGCGAAACCTCAGCCTAAAAAAACTCCATCCTTCGTACGAGCTGGTCTTCCACTACTTCGGCAATCGTTGCCGTCAAGAGGCAAGTGGCGCGGCCATTGAAAGGTCGAGGCAGGCATTTGCCACGATTTTGGGCGTTCAAGAATGCAAAGTCGGCAATCAAGTACCCGACAAGAAGAAAAACATCGCACCGTTCCATGACCATCCGCTGATAATCCATGTTGCAGAGGCTCAGCTGCTTATGGAGAGAAGCCAAAGCCTTCGTGTCGTTGCGAGACTCGCGGATGCAGTTGCCCAAGAACGAAAAGCCGGAAAGCCAGTCATCCTGGTAATCACAGGGCATATCGCTAGGTACTCTGCAAATTTTGGCGATTTGTCGATCAGGTCGGGGATTCCTGCTTCTGCTATCTTGAGCATCAACTATCTAGTTGAACCTGCTGCGCTGGATAAATCAAAAGACCCAAACATCAAAGTCTCGGCAACCTTTATCGACAATCTCAAATTTTTACTTCGCTTCTACGCTCGACATAAATTTGACACGGAGACATTGCTTCCCAAGACAGAATGGAACCTCGAGCTCGACGACAACATTGACACTCTCTGCGCCGAAAACAGTAATCTTCTCGAGTCAGTCGCCATGCAAATCACCGGGAGAGCTTGCGGTAGCCAGAAACTAAGCGTACAAGATGTGGCACAAGTCTTGAATCAAGTCGCCATCGGCGAAAAAGTCGAAACCGGGAAATACGATTTGACATCTCGTCACGAAGATGCTGATAAGGAAGAAGAGCTAGAGACTAGCAGCGAGGATGATGATTTAGAAATCGGGAAAGACGGAGAAGAGTCAGAGACTAGCAGCGAGGATGACGACGATTCAGAAACCGGGAAAGACGGACTTCGAAAAGACAATGACCTGAATAAGTACGAAAAGGCTCTTCATGACTCTATCGTTAAAGTCGGTACGTGAAAATAGCTTCTAGCTGGAGCCAAAAAGAAATCATGCTAACGACGGAGACTGCAGAGCAGCTTCAAGATACAAAGTATGAAGACGTCATTTTGCACGACGACATCAAAGACATGATGAAGCAGCTCATCTTGCTCTCCAGGAAGAAAATCGACGTCAAATCCTCCCTTCTGATGTCGGCAGTACAAATCTCAGGAGCTCTGCTCTACGGCCCCCCCGGGACAGGAAAGACCCATCTCAGCCGAGCCATTGCCAACAGCCTGGGCAGCAACATGCTTGCTCTCGACAGCGCCACGTTGACGTCCAAATATGTGGGCGAGACGGAAAAATACATCAAGGCCGCTTTCTCACTAGCCCGAAAGTACACTCCATGCATCCTGTTCCTCGACGAAGTCGACGCCTTGTTTTATCGCCGCTCGTCTGGTGACAAGTCATGGCAGCGGTCTGCTCTCACACAGTTTTTACAGGAGGTAGATGGGATCCAGGGCGGTCTGCCGGGCGCACCATTTGTGCTGGTGGCGACGAACCGCCCCATGGATCTGGACACTGCGTTCCTGCGCCGTTTGCCGCAAAAAATACACTTTGAGCTGCCGAATGTATCTGCCCGCGCGCAGATATTGAGAGTACTGCTCAACGAAGAGGACCTACACTCGGACGTCGACATTGATCACCTGGCAACCTTGACGAACGGATACTCGGGTTCAGACCTCAAGAACCTCTGCGCGGAGGCCGCGTTACTTTGGGTGCTTGAGATCTGTCGAAAAGAAGCCAAGGAAGCGGCTCAAAGGGTTGAGAACACGAAAACTCCAAGAAATTATGCCTCTAGGAGCACAGTTGACACCAATGGAACGTCCATCTCGGCGACAAAGTCGGGCGAAGCAGATCATGTTGGGGACCTCAAGAAACCGGCGGACGTCACCGATGATAAGGTGACCGAGTCGGACAGCAATGCAGCTGAGAACTCTACAGATCATGATTATCCGCATGCGTCTAGCGGCAGTGAGGTCACTGAAATGATTGCGTCAGCGGATACAGCTGGTGGTGACCACGACAAGAATGACGGCGAAAACAGCAAGGCCAACAAAGATAAGGCGACAGACGCGATAACAGGGAAGAGGAAGAGGGAAACCGCAAGAAAAGGCAAGAAAACAGAGAAGCTGGCAAGAAAAGAAGCGAAAGCGATGAAAAGAAGGAAGAAAAAGGACAAGAAAGAAGCCGAGGCGCTATACATGGCGAAATTCTCCAAGGTCTGCTTGACCAATGCCGTCTTTGAAAAAGCACTGCAGATAATGCGACCGACAGTGTCTAAGGAAGCTATTCAAGAGATTGAAAAGTTTGCCAAGCTCTATGGTGACCAGTGAGCTAGGTAGAGTAGCTGAAGTAGATGAATAAGATCTTGGAGCGACGAGTTACTTTGCTTTTTGTTACTAGTTGATGTAACGTCGGCCACCCACTTGGGAACACCCCCCACTTGGGAACACCCCTTTCACACCAAAAAGGCGCTTTTTACAGGGATTATATATCTATAGCTAGTATATCTAAAAAGATTAAAAAAATATTAATAAATCTATTATAGCTATATTAAGCTAGAAAAGAGTTTTTAGTTTAGTATTAAAATCTATATAATAGATATAATTAGTTAAAGTAATAATAAATAAATTACTAGTAAATACTAAGTAATTTAAGAAATAATTATCTAATTTTAGAAAATAGCTATAATAATAGAATAAATATACAAAGACTCTCTAAAAAATCTATTATTTATTCTATTAATATTATAAATAGATACTAATATAGTATATGTATATAAGTCTTTTAAATTTTTACTAGTAAAAATTTACCTACTTTCTATTAGTCTATATTAAAGCTTTTTTAGAATTATATATATATTACTTGCTAGTAGATATATAGTAAAAATGGCTAAAACCATTTTTAAAAAATTAATAACTATTGTTAGTAAGCTATCAGAATTAGTTCTTTAGTGTTAAGAAACTACTAGTATTCTCCTACTAAACCTTAACAAAATTTATACCTAATCTTTAGAAATATCTAGAATTGGGGATAAATTTACTATTAATAAAAACTAAGGATATATAGCTTAGTTTGCTAATTATGTATCTATTGATAATTTTTTTAACTTTTTAATGTCTAGTAGTACTGTTTTATCTCTAGTTGAAAAGGTAGTGTTTTGGTGTAAAAGGGGTGTTCCCAAGTGGGGGTGTTCCCGAGTGGGTGGCCGACGTTAGTGCACACAGTAAGGCACCAGTGAGAACAGCCAAGGCAAGCCGACTTGTCTCTCAAAATTAGGATGTCAAGGACATTACATCGGTCAGACCCATCAGCATACACGCAGCAGAACAAAACATAGTCGCTCTAGGAAATTACTGGGGACAGGGACGGTGGCTTGCGCGGCGACGTGACGCATCGCAGACTATTCAGCGAGCGTGGTGAAAGGGGTCGACTTGATGCAGACCTTGCGCTATAGGAATTTGATGGGACCGGTCCGTGGGAAGAGCCGCTTCAGGCCTTGAATGGAGGCCAGCCAATACAAAGTGCTAGCTACCCATCGCACAAAATCGTCATCGTCGATAGACTGGGAGGACATGGCAGCTGCTACAGCTACGTGTTGGGGAAGAAAAAGTGCGCTGATGTGGTGGGAGTGTCGCAGGCGTCTGCACAGGCGACCGCTTCCGGGGCCTGGGGCCGTCGTCCCATGAGTCAGATACGCAGATCAACTAAGCTGCTAAATGGCTAGTCACACTTGAAAGTAGATTTACAGATTCTCGTAGCTTTGGGAAAATGCTACATACATCTTTCTACCACGTTTCTCACAATCGTCCCACTTACATGTTTGCCAAGGACCTGAGGCGGGGGAATATGGCCCTTTTTTTTTTGGTGGCGCCGAGGCGGGCAGGTGACTAGAACCAAACGAAGACGGGCGGGCGCTGGGCCAAGAGAAATGCCGGATGGGATTAGCTGAGAGGAAATACCTGGGTAAGTAGCGGCTCGAGCCGAAATGGCTTTTTGCCCAGAGCCATGGCATCTACGTAGCATTTGAGATGGCAACGCTGTCGATGCTAGACGCTGTGAGAATGGCAAGAAGTCTGTAGCCGATAGATGGGACAGCGAGCAGAGAGCAGTGGCAATTACCAAACTGGCGACCCGACGCAGCCTTTTCTAACCGATGAGCCGTGCAGCAACGGCAGCGCCCCCTCGACCCCCAATTCCACCAACCCGGCCGACCCTTTTCCGCCACCAGGATACGAGGGAAAGAATCCTGCGTAACAGCGACCTCCGAAACGAATTTAGACTAGCCAGCTCCAGCAGGAGGAAGTTCCCCGTCTTTCCCCATGGCCAAAAGAGCAGGATAAAGAAGATGGGCGAAAGATGGGCGAATATCAGTTGCCGCTGCGGTGTAAGCCCACAGCGCTAGCAGCAGGGCTTTCTCCAGCTTCCTTGTTGGGGATGGCGCGGGCCGGGGGTGTTGTTGAACGTGGGGGGGGGGGGGAAGGCAAATAGGATTTCTATTAGTCGCGCGACAGGGTCTCGATCGCGAAGAGTTTCTCCCCCACACGGACAAGTCTCTCCCTTCGGTTGGAAAAGGTTGGCACCAAAGACGAACAAACTGGCAAAGGGTACGAGACTGCCGCGAATGCTGGAGGAAGAACGACGTTGAAAGTGCAATGTTCAGCAGCTCGGCATCTCAGACAGGAAGCTGGGGTTGGACCCTGGACTTTTTTATACCAGTAATTTAGCTTGGCGGCTGACGACCCTGGCAAAAAAAGAGTCTGGGGAACTCGGCCGTGTCCCAGCCCCAGGCTTTAGAAGACAAACATGTTTCGAGCAAGTCTGATCTTTTGTTTTCCAAGGTTCGTCCATTCTTGAGGCAATGCCACTCTTGGCGTATGTGATCTGCATGCGTTCCTCTCGTCGAGATACCCCGCCACTTGCAGCCTGTCTTATCTGCTCGAGTATTATTGCATGCCCTTCTCCTCTTCCTCTGCCAGACCACCACACACACTCACACCCGACGGCACAAGCCTGCTTCGGGTGGATACAATCAAGCCTCGAAAAGTAATAAATGCAGCTATTCCGTAGCCGTAGCCTGCCCGGGACGCGCTGTGTCCCCCTCACCTCACCCCGGCCCTTTTTTAGCCTCGTTTCTCCCCCGCCCAACCTGGCTGTACTCCGAAGCGGTGGTGGTTGTGCGCGTGAGCCAAATGCCTTTTCTGCTCATGTACAAGAAGAACGCAGGGCCCGCCTCCAGCCTAATTGCCCTCGTCTTCTTGCCCCCTCCTTCCTCTCCGCTCTGTAGACGTGCTCTTTCTCAATTCTCCATTGATATACTGAGAAAGAAAGCATCAGAGGGTCGTGGCCCTACTTGCATACCTCCCAAGCAATCATGGCCAAGGCCACCTCTGTCCACGAGGCCGTCGAGCCGGCGGCCTCGCCCGACGCCGAGAAGCACGGCATCTACACCACCACCTCGGCCGACAACGTGCCCTACGCCGACCAGATCCCCCACGAGATGATGGAGACGCTCGCGCCCAACGGCGAGGCCGACTTTATCCGCGCCAAGATCAACGCCATGTCCGAGGACGAGGCCCTCGCCATCATCCAGGAGTCGCTCGAGTTCCACTCGGACGACTGGAACTTTCCCGCCGACATGCGCGAGCGCATGCGGCGGTGCCTCGACGGGCCAAAGGTCTACGGCGAGTGGTACGAGCGCGACCTGCGCGTCGACGCCGTCATGATGAAGTACTCGTCGCCGTATCCCGGCGTGCGCGCCGTCGCCAGCCCGCTCGACGACGAAAAGGTGCCCGTGGAGACTATTCGTGCGTACTTTCTCGGCATCGGCTGGGCGATTATCGGAACGTTCATGGCGACGTTTTTTAATAGCCGCTTCCCCGGCATTGGTGAGTGGTGGCTATTTTTCTTGGCTTATTCCCCTCCCCCGCGGAGGCGCGGCGCCACGCCGCCGCCTCAACACCATGACTCCACCATCGTCAACTATCACGGCCCGCACCAACAACCAGGAATTGTGCGCCACGCAATATCTCGATTGTCTTTATTTTCTTCTATTTGGTCAAGGAGCTAACTGTGGAAACTAGGTCTCGGTAGTGCGGTCATTCAAATCTTGCTGTTTCCCTGTGCCAAGGTCCTCGAAGCCATCTTACCCGACTGGGGCTTCACAGCCTTTGGAACGCGACACTCGCTCAACCCAGGGCCTTGGACGTTTAAAGAGCAAATGTTTTCAACAATTACGTACAACATTGCGATTTACTCCACAAACGCCTACACCATGATCCTCGTCCAGCGCTCTCCCGTCTTCTACGGCCTCGATTTCGTCGACTTTGGCTACCAGCTGCTGCTAACGCTCTTCATCCAGCTCATGGGCATGGGCTTCGCGGGCTACCTCCGCCGCTTCAGCGTCTACCCCGTCAAGGCGCTGTGGCCCACGCTGCTGCCCATCATCGCCATGAACAGGGCGCTGACCAAGCCGGAGCCAAGGGAAAACATCAACGGCTGGACCATTTCGCGGTACCGCTTCTTCTTCGTCTGCGCCGTCGGCATGTTTCTCTACTACTGGATCCCGGGGTACCTCTTCCAGGCGCTGTCCACCTTTAACTGGATGACGTGGATCGCGCCGGAGAACCTGACGCTCGCCATTCTGACAGGCTCGCGCCTCGGCCTCGGCCTCTTCAACCCCATCACGACCTTTGACTGGAACGTCGCGACGTCGTCGTACGCGGCGCTGTCGCAGCCCTTTTTCGCGACGTGCACCATGTACATCAGCGCCATCTTTGGCGGCCTGGTCATCCTGGGCATCTACTACACCAACATGTACAACACGGCCTACCTGCCCATCAACTCGGCGGCCGCGTTCGCCAACGACGGAACCATCTTTGACGTCAAGAAAGTCGTCGTCGACAACAAGCTCGACAACGCCAAGCTGCAGGCGTACTCGCTGCCCTTTTACTCGGCCGGCTACGTGCTGACCGTCGGCGCCAACTTTGCCTTTTACCCCGTCTACTTCTTCTACATCATGGTCAACCAGTGGAAGACCATGTCCAAGGCCTACGTCGACTTTTACCGGGGCCTGCGCCACGGCAAGGGCAACTACGAGGACGCCATGGACGTGCACAACCGCGAGATGCGCAAGTACAAGGAGGTGCCCGACTGGTGGTTCCTCGCCATCCTCGTCATCACCATTGCCCTCTCCATCGTCTGGATCGAAATCTACCCGCTCGGCATCCCCGTCTGGCTCATCTTCCTGCTCATCGCCATCAACCTCGTCTTTGCCGTCCCGCTCTCCTTCCTGTCCGCCACCACGGGTACCAACCTCGGCCTCGGCGCCCTCATCCAGATCATCACTGGCTACCTGCTGCCCAACAACCCCAACGCCTTCCTCTTCTCGCAGGCGCTCGGCTCCTGGGCGCTCGCCGGCTACGGCGACAACTACGTCCAGGACCAGAAGATGGCGCACTACTGCAAGATTGCGCCCCGCGCCGTCTTCCGCTCCCAGATCGGCACCATCATCATCACCTGCTTCGTCGCCGTCGGCACGCAGAATTTCATCCTCACCAGCGTGCCCGGGCTCTGCACCGAAAAGCAGCCCTCGCAGTTCACCTGCATGGGCGACGGCCACCCCATGTACGCCAGCTCCCTCATGTGGGGGCTGCTCGGCTCCGAGCGCATGTTTGGCTCCCTCTACCCGCTCTTCAAGTGGTGCTTCCTCATGGGCTTCGGCATCGCCATGATCTTCCTCGTCGCGCAGGGGCTGGGCCCCAAGTACCTGCCCCCCGTCCGGGAGAGCCTGCGCCGGAAGCTCCGCCCCAACACGTACGCGATGCTCGACCGCACGCTGTTCCCCTTTGTGGCCTCGCTGCTCTGGCTGAACCCGGTCCTCATCATCCAGGGCATCCAGCACTGGGCGCCGTCCAACCTGAGCTACAAGACGCCCGGCTTCATCCTGTCGTACATCTTCATGTACTGGCTGCCGCGCCACCGCCTTGCCTGGTGGGCCAAGTACAACTACGTCCTCTCGGCGGCCCTGACGGCTGGCCTGGCTGTCAGCGCGCTCATCATGTTCTTTGCCATTGGCTACCACCCGCATGCTCTCAAGTGGTGGGGGAACACTGTGAGCGGTGCCGGTGTCGATGGAAGCAACAAGGGCATTTATCCGCTTCCTTCGCGTGGATATTTCGGGCCCGAACGTGGCACGTTCCCTTGAAAGTTTGACTGTAGTATGAAGCATATCCGTTTGATTCAGTATATATGAATGCCGCCGAGTTGGTTTGATATGCACGAGTTGCGTTTTCAATGCTGGTACACGAGCACACGCAGTGATTTTGATAATTTTCTGCGCGAGACAGTTTTGGAATACATTTCAAATTAATATTGTGTGAAGCTCTGTGTAACTCAAGCCACTCCATTCACCCAGTTAATACAGGGTTCGATATGGTATAATTGATGCCTTGCCGACTCCACTCCGGGGCACACGCCCGACAGCGGCGTCTGGCGATGGGCATATGCCTCACTTTGCCAACAATCTCAGCTCCAGGCAGCCGAATAATATAAGCACTTTTTTCCAATATTGAAACAGGGTCACCACGTATATCTTCACCTCTTCTACATATCACAATACAGCATCAAATTGTACACACCATGGCCACACCCAAATACACATTCGATGCCTCCCTCGCAGGCTTCAACATCTCCAAGGCCGCCTTTCTCGCCGCCAACCCACGCATTGCGCGCCTCATGGCCGCCGCCATGGTCTTCCGCCCCAACCCCTCCTCCCCATCATCCTCCCCGCCGCAGGCGCTCCTCATCTGCCGCGCCGCCACCGACTCGTACCCGCTGACGTGGGAGATTCCCGGCGGTAGCGTCGACGCCTCGGACGGCACCATCCTCGACGGCGTGGCGCGCGAGCTCTGGGAGGAGAGCGGCCTCGTCGCCGCGCACATGGCCGCGCCGATCCTCATGTCCCCCGAGGGCACGCTCACCGAGGCCATGCGCGCGCGGCTCGGCATCCAGCCCGCCGACGAGGTCCTGGGCCTCGGCGATGACGGCCTCACGGTCACGTTTGTCGAGACGGGCAACACGTGGGCCAAGCTCACGGCGCTGGTCACGGTCCGGAGCACCGACGAGGTGGTGCTGAGGCCGGAGGAGCACGGCGAGGCGGCGTGGGTGACGGAGGAGGATGTGGTGAGGGGCGAGCTGCCGGGCGGGGAGGGGAAGAAGATTAGATTCCTGAGTGATGGCGTGAGGAGGACCATTTTGGACGGGTTTCGCGTGTATGCGCAAAGTGCCGCAAACTAGACGGCAAAGCATTACATGGTAAAGAGACGCGAGGGCGGGCATAAACATTGCAAGAGGATGGCTGTTTTGACAAAAATTGAATCGTGTGTGGCCAAGGATTTATTTACATGGATGAAACGCCAGGTTTCCATGCTTAGAAAGTGAAACTAATAAGAAATCAAACGCTGTATATGCTGCATTCTTTTTACATTCTCTTGGCCCCCATCTCTTCGCTGCCGAAATCATCCCAGTCCTCATCCCGTCCACCGCTCAGCCTTCTCCCGAGCCAGAGCCCCAGCATCGTCGCGGCGCTGCCCGTCAGGAACCAGCCCTCGAACCAGCCGTCCACAAACACGGGGCTCAGCGCGCCCTTGAGCACGCCGCCGACCGCCGACCGCGCCTCGAGGGGCAGCTGGCTGCGCATGAGGAGCGAGGCGCTGATCATGTAGGTGGCGGCGACCTGGCCGACGACGAGGGCCAGGTTGGCCTGGGCGTGGCGCAGCAGGCCCGGCGTCCACTTGGCAAAGAGGTGGAAGGTCTGCAGGGCGCTGTTGGCGCTGGCGAGGAGGATGACGCCGCTGAGGGCGAAGCTGATGATGCGCGCCCACGCCATCTGGTCGAGCTTGGGGTCCCAGTGCAGCGCGAGCAGGCCCAGGAAGCGGTTGATCGGGTCGCTGCTCGAGAAGCTGGCCGAGGGCGAGTGCGCGCGGCGAAAGGTCGTCAGCGTGGTCGCGAGGATGCGGTACACGCAGTACAGCGCAAAGAGGTACGAGGGCACGAGGCACATGCGGCCCCAGGCCGTGCCGGCGCGCGAGTCGGCCTTGCGCCGGCCCCGCATGAGGGCGAGGTTGGAGGCGAGGTTGGCCTCCATGGTCTCGAGGCCGGCAATCTCGACGCGCAGGCCGCGGATCTCGGTCTCCTCGGCGGACAGGGTGCCGCGGAGCGAGCCCATCATCTTGCCCATGAGGCCCGTCGCCGCCTTGGCCTCGGCGAAGCGCGGATCGGCGACTTTGCGCTCGAGCATCTGCAGCCGGTGCCGCTTGGTCAGAAGCATCTCGCTGGTGGCGTCGAAGCCCGTCTGCTTGCGGTTGACGTCGGCGTCGGTGACGGGGCGGCGGCGGCGGTCCGTCACGGCCGTCAGGGTGTGCCAGGGGGCGGACACGGACGCGAAGCCGGCCAGCAGGCCCATGAGCGAGATGCCGACGACGCCGATGCGTTCCAGACAGCCGCGGGTCAGCAGCTGCAGCGGCGCCTCGTCGTCATCGTCAGAAGTACTGCCGCCTCCGCTGCCGCCGCTCTTGCTGTGCAGGTCCTCAACCGCAGACGACGGCACGGCGCTGCCGAGCTTCCAAAAGGCAAACAGCCAGCAGGCAAACAGCGCCGTCTGCATGAGCCACGCAAACTTGGGCACGCGGCGGCCGCTGCTGTCGGGCGACCGCTGGAGGCTCCAGCCGGCGCCGTTGACGAGCGACTTGCACTCGAGCCAGGGGACGAGGCCGACGAGCAGGAACAGCAGCGCGGGGACCGTGATGCGCAGCGCCAGCCCGCGGCCGGCGCGGCTGCCGACCTCGAGGATCTCGGAGAGGATCAGCGTGCCGAGTGTGGCCGCGAGGCCGACGGTGACGCCAAAGGTCCAGGCGACGACGCGGCGGCGCAGGCTCTTGGCGCCGTGCTCGGCGTGGACCTGCCGCAGGGCGGCCGGCGCGTGGGTCGGCAGGACGTGGTCCTCGCCGTCGCGGGCGTCGTCGTGCGCGGCGCGCGAGAGGTACGGGAAGCCGTGGCGCGCGGCGGCGAGGGTCGCGACGACGAGGACGAGGGCAAACGGCGAGGCGGCGACGGCGTGGGCCAGCGTCAGGCTGGCGGGCGAGGGCGGGCGGCAGGCGTCGTCGCCGCAGCCAGAAAATGGCCACATGGTCGCGTGATCGTGTATCGATGCTCGATGGCGCTGCTGTGTTCCAAGACTGTTGGTAGAGGAGGGGGACGGGGAGGGAGAGCTGCGGTCGTCGGTTCGTTAGGAGCTTGCGCAAGCCTCTCGCTTAAACGTGTCGTACAAGAAACGCTCCCCAAGGCTGTGAGAGACGTCTGAGATGCGAAAATCGGCGTACAGAAACACGTACGAGGTATTTTACAAGGAAGAAAATGGAAGAATTGCGAAAAGAGACAAAGAGATCTCAACGATGGAACGAGTGTCGAGGGAGAAACCAGATGACGCAGAGGGAATGGAGGGAAGAGAAAGCGTTGGTATGCGACCAGGCTGTATTGTCATTAAAAAAAACGCCGCCTGCGCCGGCCTAGATTACGATGCTCGTATTTTTTAGCCTAGAGGAGAAGCGGCCTAAATGAGGCTGGCTATAAGTTATCAGCTGAATAAACCGTCGGCGATCAGCGTTTATGGCATGATAGCGGCTGCATGGATACTAAAAACTGTTTGATACAGAAAGCTTGGCCCCAGCGAGTTGATTCAGAATTCAAGGCGACCCTGAAGACTCTCGATTTTTAGGCCCTCAGTCACTTTAGGCGTGTCTACCTAGGTTGGTACCTGTGGTCATCGCTCGACGGCGCTAAAGTGCGCCATCGACAGCAATGTCCCAGGTCATCTTACCCTGCGACACCAAGAGATCTGAAGAGAAAAAGACAGTATTGTTGGATAGTGATACACAGTCCGATACACGCGAGCGCAAAGAAAACAGTCAAGAATACCATAGTTAAACACGCATCGATTTTTAGATCTTTATGTTACATTTCAAGAACAAGCACTGTCGCAGTTTAGTGGCTGGCCGGTTTCTGGCGTGCCGACAGTTGCCCCTCCATCCGTGACCCTGTGGTGATGTCACCACTGTTGATGTCACCGGACGGCTCTCCAACTTGGAGATGTTGCTACTTCCATCACTCAACCTTTCAAATCTTGATCTTGATCTACATCGCCAACTACGCCTTACAGCAACAAAGAACCAACATACAGACCTTTGTCAATCACCAGGAAAACATGTCCGACACCAACCAGTCGCAGCAGCCTAGCCTCGTCGCCGGGCACGCTCAATACGTCAAGGGCCAGGCAGAGGCAAGTCAAGATCAAGCTCCCTATCCCAGCTTCTCCCCACCCACGATGGTTCGCTGACCACGTACGCTGCGTCATAGGCTGTCATTGGCAACGTCACGGGCTCCGAGGCGTGGAAGGCGTCGGGCGAGCAGGACAAGGCCGCCGGCCAGGCCACGATGCAAAAGGCCGGCGAGCAGCGAGACCCCTCCAGCGGGTACGGAAAGGTCGAGGAGCTGGCCGGCAAGGCCACGGGCTGCGAGGGCATGCAGAGGGAAGGCGCCGAGAGCAAGTCGCATAATGAGTAGGCACTTGGATATTTGCTCCATCGTTGCAAATGCAACATCTTTAATCGCCTCCCTTGACGTGGGCCATCATACCATTCTGCGAGTCAATTCGTAAAAGAAAATGGCATTGCATTCTTTGAAACTTCCGTCTGTATTATTGAGTCATTTTGACATGTCGTCGGTATTCCTCGTATTGCATTCAGCCAGACGGTGGCGTCTCGTATACACTTCTAGTCAGCCCACCAAAACGTTCAAGACGTCAATTTATTGTGAAGCGGCGTATTCTCTGTATCAACAAGTGATTGTTCTCATCTGGTATAAACAAAGCGTCTTTCGACGTAAACAAAACGTCTTTCGACTCGCTGTTGGTGTGCTATAAATACATCAAATCGCTTTCCACGTCTTTAAACTTCTCCCCCGCTGCCATGGCTCATCATACAACACCAAGCAACATCGAGCTGTGCTCACAGCTAGGTTGCGACACTTTTCGGCTGCACCCTTTCTCGTGTGACTGTCAATATTGTAAGTGTGTCTAGTCAGAGGCACCGAAATGCTTCTCACCAACTCAGATGCCTGGGGCGCCGGGTTGTTGTGTCTCTGCTATAGCAGAGTCGAACCTTGCAGCAGAGAGCCTCCTTTGGCTGTTACAAGAACAGTATGTACCTCGACAGTACCTTTTTCTCACCATCCTTCTCGACCTCGGCAACACTATGGCGACGCCTTGTTGTCGGCGGACCCTTCATCTTCATCTTCTTCAACGTCCACACCTTGACGGAGAGCCTGCGCTTCACCGACCTCCATCTTGTGTAGTTGTTCAAGTTTTTGCTGTTGGTTGAGGGCTTGTGTTCCAGACACAACCTCAAATTCCCCATCCTCCTCCTCTTCTTCGTCCTCGCTGTTCATGGCGCTGCTCGGCGAAACATCGCCGAGGTTCGGGCTCGTAGGTTCTTTCGACCCCGATGGCGCCGGCGATCGTGTTCGAAGATAGTCGCTGGGGTTGATAGGCTTAATGGTTGGATCGAATTTTGCGGGGAGACCCAGCACCTTTGCCACTTGATGCGCCTCTTCGTCGGCTGAAATTTGTGTCTCCAGTTCGTATGTGCTACTGGTTTCGCTGTCGGCTTCGTGTTTTCCCAATGTTGCCGAGAGCATGCCCAGGTAGGTCTGGCGGCCCGAGTCGTTGGCACGCTTCACCTTCTTCTTAATGCGCTTCTCCGTTGGTCGAACAACGACGACCGGCACAGGCGAATATTGTAGGCAGTATTTCGAGAACGAGTTGCGGTTGTTGACGAGGCCCTGGATGCCGCCCAGTGATCGGCCTCTGGTTCCAACAATCAGCATGGCTGGCTGATACATTTGAATCTGTAGCTTGTTAGCGGCTTGTCTCAGCCAAACGGTAGCGCCCAGTCACACTCACCAGTTTCTGAAAGGTTGCGTGCAGCTTGCCCACGGCGTATTCAAGCACGATGCTGACAGCCCGGTTGGCTCCATTCTTGGCTAGGATTCCTTGCATGACATGTTGCGCATCTTCCTGGTATTGTTTATCGTTCATGCGCACCGCGCTCTCCAGCACGCGCACGCAGACAATTTCGTCGCCGTCATCAACCAGCTCGTCCAGCAGCCACTGGATAGCATAGTCCGAGTAAGAGTTCTCGTCCACGCCCACCATGAATATGCGCGATCGTCGTCTGGCCTGGTAGCCCTTATGCCTCACGTTGAGGGTCAGCGATGTCGTGTTGTGTTTGGTAGCCTCTCCGTTCGGCACATTATCGAAGCCGACGTGGTGCTGGAACCTTTCCGGAGGTGGCACAGTTAGCGATGACATGTCGCGCAGACGCTCAGAGGCGATGAAACGTAAAGAATTCGGTTGCAAGTAGAGACGACTGTGTAGTAGGGCAAGCAAACAAGAGCAGCAATGGGTTTGGGAGATGACAGAGACAAGAGTACGTCAGACCAGCGGGCGCAACCGAAAGCAAAATGGGCAGCCTGCCTGGGCTGGTGAGGTGGCTCCATGGCGCAGCGTGGGAGGCGAAGCGTACCCAGACTGAGCAGCGGGGTAATTGCAAGCAGCTAGCGGCAGCGTGGGCAGTGCCAGAGTCGCTGGCTCAGTGAAGATTTTGGGGGCCACTCGTGGGGCTAGCAAAGCTTAAGCCGCCCCAAATGGTGCTGGCCTATCATCCTGAAATTTGCAGCGGAACGAGGGGGAAAGAAAGAGGGTTTGAGTCCAGGGGCAATCAGTAAAGTCAAACCCACTGACGACTGCAGAGCCAGCATCGCCATCGCGACACTCGTCGCTCGCTCTTCGTGAGGCTTGTCGCGGCGCTCCCCACCCGTGCACAAGACCATCGTGCGCCTGCAGCCGCACGCAACCAGTCTAAAATGCATTACGCCTCTCTGGGCAGGTCATGAACTGGCACCAGCAGTGCATTGCGGGTATATCCTGCGCCATTCAAGAGGCGCGACTCAGCATGCGCTCCACGATCTCCACCCTTACCCGACACTTTATTTCGACCAAGCCTCGTAACACACGAGATGGATGCCCAACTCTTCGTCGATGCAGCTCTTGGCCAACTGGCGCACTCGCGCCTCGATGCCAGTCTAGTGTCTCAGCCTTTTGAGACGGGGCGATCAACGTGCCGTACTCCCGGATCTCGTCAACACGCAGCTAGAAAGACGTGCGTCGTGGCAAATGAAACCAAGACAAAAACGTGATTGTGGGGAAAAAAAGGGAAGTTTTGCATGCCGAAGCGGCCTGCCAGTCTGACAAGTAGGAAACAATGGATCAACGAACCTTTCTGGAGGGGGCGAGCTTGCGCGAATGCGCGCGGCGTGCTCTTGCAATTCCACCCCGTGCAAAGACGCAGAATATCGCGGTCGGCGAGATGAGACTGAGGATGTTGATGGCTTCCGTCCTAGCGAGATGGCGGTGCCAGGATCTGTGCCGTTGGAGCTGCGTCGCGTTGGCAGCTCATCCGGGAATGAGATTGTTGATTCGCGGCGGCCAGCGCTGGATTCATTCCGTTGGTACGGTGTCGGCGGCGCCTCCTGCTCCTGGATCGAAGCCAGCTCCGACTTGAGAGGCCCAACAGCAAAGTAGTCGGGCAGCGAGCGCGTCCTCGGCGACATGTCGAGCCCGGGGCTCCGAACGTCCTGTGGCGTCACCATCTTGAGCATCTTGGCGGATGGGCGCTGTGAAGCGAAACTGGCGTTGTTGCAAGTGTCGTCGGTTAACGTATTGGACATGGACGTTGGTGCTCGAAGAATGCGCAGAGCAGCAATGTTGTTGGCGAAAGAAGAATTGATGCAAATGAGCTTCCGTGGCAAGGGACAGGGTCAATTGAAGTCAACTCGGTCGACGATGCTAATTTTGGTGAGGCCCCCAAATGGGCCAAAGGGTCGGGCCTTGTTCGAGACAATGTTGCAGATGGCGTTGGCAACAGCGACTCTTTCGGCACGAAATTGCCGACCACGGCAGTACAAGACCAAGGCGCAGACCGTCTGTGTTTTGTGCGCTGATCTGGTGCAAAACCGGTAGGTACAAGATAGCTGTCCGAAATGTACAAACAAGACACGGTATTGCTGCGAAGCAAGGCCCAGGTTACAATGATTGGCGATGACGTGTGAGACAGAGATAAGGCGAAGCTCAGACAGCCGCTGCACGCCGCTCAATCAGGTAGCCAGGGAACTGTCGCGGGTGATGAAAGTCGAAGGAAACGCAGACTTGCAAGGTAGTCGATTGGCCTGCGTTCCGTTTCAAGGAATGGACGGACACGGGCGTGAAGAAATTGACCGGGGAGGGCGAGATTGCTCGTTGATGTCCAGGCGGGCGTGGAGCACGAGCTGGCCCTGGCGAGGGTAGTATTTTTATCTGTCAAGGCGGATGTTCAGGCAGCTAGCGGCTGGGTCTTCTTCTCCGACCGGTGCCAGAAAAAAAAAGGAAGAATTATGATGGTTGAAAGAAAAAAACAGAGTCGGTCAAGAAAACCTGTGCCAGCCTGGGGACAAGGGATTGGCCACGAGGTGCTGTGAGGCTCTTCGATTCGTCTTTGAGGACAGGGTCCTCTGTGCAACGATTAGCAATGTTCCAAGGCCGGGCTCTGCAGGGAAGTGGGAATAAGATGCAGATGCAAGTGCTATAAGGCGCAAAAGTGAAAGAGGGAAGGAAAAAAAGTCCAAAAGAGGGTTCGGAATTGAACCGGAGGAAGGGTGCTGAGAGGCGCAGGCAATCAACGTACGAGGCTCAGTCGCCAAGGCGCTGCAAGATGCTGGGGCAGAGGAGTAAGTGGGATGGAGGCCCTTGTCGAGGCGGGCCGAGGATGGCTACCTCCCTAGAGAGCTTGGCGCACGAGGCGAGTCCGTTTGCTGCTCTGTTTTTGTATCCCTTGCTTTTTTCAGACAATGGAGATTGAGATGGCTGTTCCCAGGCTGTCGGTGCGAGGGTCTAGCAAGGTTGCCTTGCTAGTTGGGTTGCTGGGGGAGGCCGGAGGATGGAGAAATGTCGTATTGGCTGGACAGACTTGTAGATGTAAGGCCTGCAGCGGAGGTAGTGTTGGCAGCTGGCAGCTGGCAGCTTGCAAGGTAGTGCAAAGAATTCAGTCAGCTGGCGTGTTTGGCAATGTTGCGTTTGCAAGTTTTCTTCTCCTTGCCACACGACTTTGCCGTCAGTCGTTGTTATTGAACAGTGATGGCGACGGAATCAAGTGCAAGCGCAGCGTGGTGAATCATTCGGCGGGCTGCCTGCCTAGCCGACGTGGCGAGTTCCGGCAGCAACAGGTTAATAAAGGGGTTCTTCTTCTGGCAATCTTCTCTCGGCTTCCTTGGTAGCCAGGTGGTGCGCACGAGTACGGTCCAGGCCGCACCGGTTGTTTTGTCTTGGTGCTAATAAATGGAACCAGGCCGGGATAGCGAGCAGGGGACCCCAGATTCGACGCCTTCAACCAACACGAATGGAAGCCTTTCGGAAGTTTGGCGGGAAGTGGGACGTTGAGTGAGGCAGCGGAAGTGCCTTTGAGTGTCGCGAACACGGACGATTCAATGTGTGCGCACGAGATGGGCACGATTTAGTACCACTAGGCAAGACGACAATGATCAAGTCACGTTTGAGCGGCTACGACTAAATAAAGCGACGGCGAGATCATCTCCCATCTCTCCCTGGACAAAGGCAGCTCGGCAAGCTGAACAAAACGACAGATGGGGACACGCCACCTCCCGCCAGCGCCTTGGAATGCCACCCAGCTCCAGGCTGGACAGTTGGCTTCTCGGCCTGCGTCCTGGCTGGACGAGTGACGCACACCAGAGTATCAATAAGCAACGCATCATTTAATCCATGCTAGTGCGCTGCGCCCGCCCACACGCGGCTCCGCGTTGGCTTCCCGGCGTAGGGTTGCAGGGGGGCTGTTCAAGCTCGGGGCGGGGGAAGAGACAGTGAATAGGCAAAGCAAACCGGTCATTCACTCCCAGAGCAGCGGCAAGGAGAATGCAACAGACGGCCAACTTGAGCCTTGAAACCGAAAGCTACGGCACATGCAACGCGCTAGCTCGCAGGCTAACAACTTAAGGACGTTTTAGCTCGCCGCCACCCCAGTCTGGGCGGTGATGGATGATGGCCGATGACGGGCTCACAGAAGGAGAGCTGAACAGGGCTTTCACGTCTGACGGGCAGGCTGCGCTGGCTGCTTATCTACATCTTTCATCTGACGGCCAGCCGGTTCGGTAGCCAGCTACGGGGGCTGTCAAATGCAATAGAATGCGGACCTATACCCCCCGGCAGGCATGATCCTCTCATCACATCACACAGGCCTGGACACCAGATGAGGCGCTAACTAGTGGCAGTGCAGTCGTATTTATCATTGGGAGCACCATCGGAGCATGTTGGGCTGCAATGGGACACTGCGCTCAGGTCTAGATGGCTAGTTATCTGGGAAGAGACATTGTTTCTGGATGCAGCGCAATTTGCCGTTTGACCCTTATAATAGCAATCTGATATAACCACCCATTGTCATGCATCTTGTCATGGTGGTTGTTCGAATCGCATCTGCCGCCATCACAACACCATCTTGACGGTCCTTTGTCATGCTTCTCGGGACAGCCCTGTCGGGTCTGCCGTGGGCGTGCGGACACCAGTTGTAACTTGCGCAGCTCGCTCGGGTGGCGTGCATAGGCCAAGTCATTCACATCTCAGCCTCGGCGCAGGTTACAGCACACGACCAGGAAATGCATTTTCGGGGGGATGATTTTGTTAGCCGATCCTCCCTTTGTATTGCCGCTTGGCATCGCCCGCCTCGCCGTCGAACGAGAATGCGCGGCGGAATCTTGGCACGGGCGGTCACGCGTAGAACGGGCAAAGGGGCGGGGGAGGAGGAGGGTTGTCAGCGCGCCCGTTCATATGGGTGAGAAACGGCGGCGGCGGCGGCCTCTTGGGAAATACAATGTTTGCTCGGGAATGAAGTGGGTGATTAGCCAAGAAACTACAGCACGGCGGTGGGTTTAAGATGCATATATGACATGATGGACTATTACGCATGGCTTGCTGCTCATCTGCACTGATGCGATGAGTCGACGTCCAGCAATGCAGAGACTGGGCTGCTATCGAGTCCATGGCCGCAACGAGCGGCAACGCGCTGCCGAATGAAAGGAGAGAAAAAAGACAGAGAAAAAGGGCTTACACCCGCCTCCATCTCAGCCCCCCTGGTCTTTGTGCCATCCAAAGAAAGGCGAGAATCTAACCATGAGGTTAACCTTGTTACCAGCCCGCCCCCTCCAAAGCAAAAAAGTGACAGTGGCGTTCCAGGCCCTACGCGACGGCCCCCTGTCACCGCTATTGCCATGGGTGCGAGCGCTGCAGCCGCTGTGCACCACTAACTACAAGCGTGCTACAGTAGGGGAGGGGACGGCGCGGTGCCCTTTGAGATCATCCACCTTCCACGTTTATGGATATGCTTATTTCAGCTTGCCGAAGATGCCCATGCCAACTCGCATCAAAATCAGTGGCATGATAATTATTCTATCAACGCAAGCAAATTACAGGCATGCGTCGTCGATCATGGCCAGTCCATACCTGGCCTACCAGCACCGCATAGCATGAACAGATTACTGCCTGCATGAGCAGGCTTTGAGCATGTCGGGCTGTCGTTTGGCGGCCGTCTTTCAGGCTGAGAAGGAGGTCCTAATCCGAGCCCGTCAGCAAAAAGCTCAAACAAAGACGAAGCGCTTTCCCGGGTTTCCTTTTCCTCCCCCCTCTTGGCAGGCCATCTGCCGCCAAGCAAATCTTCAAAGGGCTGGCGCCGGCAGCTGACCAACCAACGCCCTGCGCATCCAACCATCATCCTTGTCCCCCTCTCCACGCCTCCATCCGTCGGAGCCTCAACCCCCTCCCCTCCCTTCTTCGCCTTGCGGTTTGGGGGCCGGAACCGGCTGTTCTCTGCGTCTAGCCTTTAAGGTTTGGCTTTTGCACATCTCGGGAGAGCCAATACTCAATCTCTGGACCCCGGGTCATGCAGACATGCCCACCTACTTTGATGCAAAGGCGGTGACGGTGAGAGATGGCTTACACGGTTCGATCCATGACAGGCATTTCGACGGCCTAGACAGCTTCTTCTTGTGACGCTTTTTGCCTCGACTGCGCCTCCCGTTATGCATGCCATGTCACATCGAAAGTCTCCAGCTCGCGTGGGGTTTGCGACATTCGTCTCCAGCGTCAGCCGTACTTGGCAAACCTCTGGTGACATGACATGCATCGAGTATCCCTACAGGCTGTCTCGGTCATCCGAGTCAACATTGCCATGTGTCGGTGTCGCCCATCTTTGCCATTTTATGTTGTGATCTGCGTCTTGGCCACATCTACTTCTCCGTGGACACCGCTTGCACATTTTGGACAGCTTCGTACATTTAACCCTTTTTTTTTTGTCTATTTGGAAATGCTAAATCCTAGCAATGTACGTAATCATCATATCAGTAGGGAGAGTGCCCGACATGTCCCATTTTTCTGCCCTTCACATTTGTCCACCATGACCTGTGTTTCCAGCTCTATGCACAACTTTTCTCTTCCATGATCTGCTCCTGTTTGCGATATTAAAAAGATGAAAATCAGGGCCGCAACTCCGTGACGCCATTGCCATGCAGCTCCAGTCGACTTTAGACCCTCACACCTATCAAGCAGCGCTATGTGAACCAGGCACTGCCACTTTTTGGCAAGCGCCAATGTGGCTGCCTTGGATCCAATGTTCGGAGGGTCTCGTGTAGAAATGTCTGCAAAGACGAAAAACAGTTGTTTTTTCAAAACACGAATCCCGTTTCCTGTTCGGTCCCGTGTATATGCAAAAACTTAGTTGTATGTGCGGGACAGGTTGCGGAGGTACCAGTCGACGAGCTTGCGGCCGACCTTGGCCTCGGAAATGTGAATCAAATCACCCGACAGGGCGTAGTCGAGGTCGCTGACGTTGACGAGCTCGCCGTCGAGCAGGCCCTGGTCCTGCCAGCGCAGCTGCTTGTTGCGCTGCTTGGTCACCATGAGCCACGACCGGAGCTCGTCGGGCTTGACCTCGAGGAAGCCGGCCAGCTTGTTGAGGTCCATGGTCGTGTATAGGCGGAGGTAGGACTTGATGGTGGGGCTCCACATGTTGGTCTTGACCTCGTCCATGAAGACGGCGAGGTGGTGCTCGACGGGGTCCAGGTTGGCCTCGGGGTTCTCAAAGTCGGGCACGACGGGCGAGATGAACTTGGGGCAGGCAGCGCGGAAGAGCTCCTCAAAGATGGGGAGGGACTCGGGACCGCCGCGCTGCAGCTTCAGGAGCTGATCGCCGTACTTTTCGCGGAGGGCGCTGTGGATGGTGTCGTCCAGGCGCGTGGGGTGGAAGGCGACGCAGATGGCGATGAGGGCGTACATCTGCTCGTTCTTCTTGGTGATGGAGTCGTACTGCGCGTTCTTCTGGAAGTTCTTGGTCCTCGAGACGTAGATGAGGATGTGGCTGAACATGCGGATGGCATCGGCGTAGCGGTGCATCATCATGTAGGAGAAGCCGACATAGTAGTATGTCGTGAAGTGGGCGGCCATGACGCGGGCAAACATGGCCTTCTTGTTGAGCTCAATGTCGTCCAGGGTCTTGAGGGCCAGGCCAAAGTCGCCCATCAGGCAGTGGACGCGGAGGAGTCCGATGATGGAAAAGTATCCGAGCATGCGGTACAGGTTCTTGGAGCCGTACTCACCGGCAACGGCCACGGGGTCCTCGTTACGCTTCATGGCGGCGAGCTGCTCGGTGATCTGGGATCGCTGGATCAGGGAGTACAGGACGTTGAGGACACTGTAGCAGCCCCATGTGTTGGGGTTGTCCTTGAGAATCTGAAGCTCCTCATCGTTGTTGTTCTGGCGGGCCAGTCGCAGTCTGTACGTGGAGAAGGAGTTGAACTGGTAGATGAACTCATCAACGACGTCCCAAGCCCAGTAGTACTAGCAAAAGTATTAGTTCCTGGATGGCGACAGCAGTCGTGTTTTTGTTAAGCGGTCTACGAACCGAGGGGGGCTCGAGATCAACAGGGCCATCCGAGTTGAGGATGTAGTGGAACAAGCTGCAGTATGAGTCGTAGCTCTGGAACTTGACCTCGAGAGGCGCAGAAAAGTCGAGGGGCTGGGCAGCCTGGACGAGGCGAGCCTGGATGTCGTCGGTCTGGGGGGCGCTGTTGGTCTGGCTGAGCTCTTCGCCGTCCTCGTACTGGACCTGCTCGCGGTAGTCGTTGACGAGGGCCTCCTCCTCGACGTCGCTGTCAACGTCAATGGCGCGCGCGGGCGTGCTGTTCTGGAAGGTAGCCATGATGTGTGGTGGCAGGAGGGGAAATTTGGCGAAACGCTCGTCGTCGTCGTCGTCGTTTGTCGAGTCGAGCCGTGGTATTCGCGGGAGTGGGATGAGGGGCACGCACCGAAATTTTGCGCTGCTTGAGAGGGGCCGCGATGTCTGGCCGCGAAATTTCGTGTCTCGTTAGGGCTTGTGGTGCGATTATTCGGTTAGCCCCCATAGCCACCATGCATACCTGCATATCTAATGCTTATATCGAGTGCCATTATGGTGGGGCGTCTTTGACGTTGAAGCGGGGCCCTGCCCAGCAAGAACAGCCTGCGGGAGCTTTTCTGCACTTTGTACGTGCAGGGTATCCCTTTGGAGAAATTTTTGATATTATTCATTCTGACGAATCTGCTAGCCTGATCTGCAAGAGTCAGCCGCTCAAAAAATAAACTTGATAATCGCCGTGGGTGGCTTACTTGGCCGTCTTGTGGGGAAGCTCAGAGTCATAGTTCGATGACAAACTTTGGGAACCAGCAAACCGCAAACTAGCTTAAAATAACCCGTCGCAGCTTCACTTCTTGAGCAGAGCCGGCTTACATCTTAAGCGACGGCATTTGAAACTTCTTGACTCTCATTTTCGTTGCATTATATTTGGCGTTTCTGGATACTCTACAACTCACTCTATTCACATCACAAGCCGTCACCATGCCTGTCGTGACGCCTGAAAAACTTGCAGGCCTGCAAAGGCAGTCGCAAGATATTCGCAATGTCAGTAGTGACGACTACCGAAGAAATATACCAACCTGACAGTCCCTAGATTTGCATTCTAGCCCATGTTGACCATGGCAAGACTTCTCTCACAGACGCCCTCTTGGCCACAAACGGCATCATCTCACCAAAGCTTGCGGGCAAAATCAGATATCTAGATTCCAGACCCGATGAGCAATCCAGAGGCATTACCATGGAATCCTCAGCTATCTCGCTATACTTTTCCATGCTTCGAAGAACAGCGCCAGATGCTGCGCCTGCACCCAAGGAGTATCTCATCAATCTCATCGACTCTCCCGGCCACATCGACTTCAGCAGTGAAGTATCCACGGCATCGCGCCTCTGCGACGGCGCCGTCATTCTCGTTGATGCAGTGGAAGGAGTCTGCAGCCAGACAGTTACTGTACTCCGTCAAGCATGGACCGAGAGGCTGAAGCCGCTTCTTGTCATCAACAAGATGGACCGACTCGTTACTGAGCTGAAAATGACGCCTAATGAGGCCTTCCTCCATCTCAGCAAGCTTCTGGAGCAGGTCAATGCGGTTCTGGGTAGCTTCTTCCAGGGCGAGCGAATGGAGGAGGATCTCAACTGGAGGGAGAAGATGGAAGAGCGTGTAAATGCTGCCGTCGCCGCGAAAGCTTCCAACAACGACGACAGTGCCGACTCCGTGGACTTGGAATTCGAGGAAAAAGACGACGAGGACATCTACTTTGCCCCAGAGAAGAACAATGTCATTTTCAGCACGGCTACTGATGGCTGGGCGTTTACGTGTCGTCAATTTGCCAGCCTATATGAAAAGAAGCTTGGCATCAAGCGCGGCCTTCTCGAAAAGGTTCTTTGGGGAAGCTTCTATCTGGATCCCAAAACGAAAAAGGTACTGGGGCCTAAGCATTTGAAAGGGCGTAATCTCAAGCCCATGTTTGTACAGCTGGTCCTCGAGCCTGTGTGGACCGTGTACCAGGCTACGACCGGGGGGGATAACGGTAAAGGCGACCCAGCTCTGTTAGAAAAGGTCACCAAGTCTCTCAATATCACCATACCACCTCATGTCCTCAGGGCTCGCGACCCTCGACTTCTCCTTACGAATGTCTTTGCTTCTTGGCTGCCACTTTCTACGGCATTGTTAGTTTCGGTCATTGAGACGCTACCATCACCGCCTGCTGCGCAGCAAGAGCGTACTCCTGGACTCCTGGACAGCTCACCAGGTGCTTCAAGCATCGATCCCCAGATTCGCGATGCCATGACTACATTCAAGCACGGCAAGTCTGACCCTGTAGTGGCATATGTCAGCAAGATGGTCTCGGTTCCGGAGAGCGAGCTTCCAGAGAACAAGCGCAAAACTGGCCAGATGACCGGCGAGGAGGCTCGAGACCTGGCGAGAAAGAAGCGAGCTGAGGCTGCCCGAGCTCAAGCAGCTCTGAAAGAGAATGGTAACGGGGTCGATTCTATAACACAGGCGCTCGGAGAGATTGATCTTGACGCTCACGTTCCTGATTCTGAGGAAAAGGAAGTCGACCCCGAACACCTCATCGGATTCGCCAGAATATATTCTGGTACTATATCTGTTGGTGACAAGCTATACGTTGTCCCTCCCAAATGGTCCCCTGCTGAGCCGAACATCGAGCCGAAGCCGCAAGAAATTGAGGTCAAGGCTTTGTACATGTTGATGGGCAGAAGTTTAGAGGCTCTTGCTTCCGTTCCCGCTGGTGTCGTGTTTGGCATTGCTGGTCTGGAGGGCAAGATTCTCAAATCGGGTACGCTTTGCAGCAAGCTCGAAGGCGCTGTCAACCTTGCCGGTGTTAGCATGGCCGGCCAGCCCATTGTGCGTGTTGCACTAGAACCCGTTAATCCCGCCGATCTAGACAAGATGATTCAAGGTCTTCGTCTACTTGTCCAGAGCGACCCGTGTGCTGAATACGAGCAATTTGACAGTGGAGAGCACGTGCTTCTCACCGCTGGCGAACTTCACCTGGAGCGCTGTCTAACAGATCTCAAGGAACGCTTCGCACGCTGTGACATCCAAGCAGGAGCCCCCATCGTACCTTATCGTGAGACTATTGTCCGTGCGGAAGAGATGAAACCACCTGTAAACAAGGACCTTGGTCGCGGTGTTGTTGTCACAGACACCAGCTCCAAGCAAGTCACACTGTCTATTCGTGTGCGGCCTTTACCCGAAAATGTCACCGACTTCCTCAACAAGAATGGCGATTCAATCAAGAAGGCCTACTACGAACACTGGCAGCGAAGCACTGGGGACGATGCTGAAAGCACCGGAGAAGCTATTGCCGTCGACCCAACCGTCACCTCGAGCACGTTATTGTCTTCCGAGGAGCTGAAGAAGCAGCTCCAGAAGGAGTTGGAAACAGGCAAAGGCCGCGATGTCTGGAAAAATGTCGTCGACCGCATTGCTGGATTCGGACCGCGACGAACTGGTCCCAACCTTCTCATTGATGCTACCAAGGATAGTGTGTTGCCTCGGGTATTTGCGGCGTCCGACTCCAACGACCGGTCTCCCGGTGCTGGAGAGGCTCTGCACCCTAGCCATCTGGCGGACAAAATCACGTACGCATACCAGCTCTTCCTTGCCCAGGGACCGCTCTGCAGTGAGCCCATTCAGGGTGTTGCCGTGTTTGTGGAGGACGTCACCCTCAATCTCGCCGAGGACGACACATCTGCACGCGACAAGCTCGGCCGCCTCACAGGTGAAGTGATCAAGGCCTTCCAGTCTGCCGTGCGCATTGGATTCCTGGACTGGTCGCCCCGCCTCATGTTAGCCATGTACACCGTCGAGATCCAGGCATCCACGGAAGTGCTCGGTCGCGTCTACGACGTGCTCACGAGGCGACGCGGCCGCGTGATTTCCGAGACGATGAAGGAAGGGACCCCATTCTTCACCATCCAGGCGCTTCTCCCGGTCGCCGAGAGCTTCGGCTTTGCAGATGAGATGCGCAAGCGAACCAGCGGCGCCGCGCAGCCGCAGCTCATCTTTGCCGGCTTTGAGATTCTGGACGAGGACCCCTTCTGGGTGCCGTTCACCGAGGACGACCTGGAGGACCTCGGCGAGCTGGCGGACAAGGAGAACGTGGCCAAGCGCTACATGGACGCTGTGCGCAGGAAGAAGGGTCTGCTGGTGGAGGGCCGGAACGTGGCTACGGATGCGGAAAAGCAAAAGACGTTGAAGAGATAGACCATGACTAGCTAGACGATGTAGATAAAACTCGGTGGTGGCACGAGAGAACCTTGCAGCTACCCGCCATGCGTGCCGCAGTGACACAAACAGTATATATTCATCAAAGAGATTTTCATCCCCTGGGTGCTGTTTTCCCGGCGACGGGCGTTAGGCTACAGCCATGCGGCGTGCCAGGGTGCTGTGTGATACTCACACGGAGAGGCGCCCGCGAAAGAGAGCGCGTTAATTGGCAATGGTAGCACCCGCAAAGAGGCTCACAGTCCTGATCGTTTGCTTCTGCCAACATGCCAACAGCCAACATGCCAACAGCGGTAACACAAGGCGTCAAATTGAGAAATCTAATACAAGCGATGGCAACTAACGCGGACAACACAGCCATGGTGCTCAGGTGTCCAGGCCCGTGATTTGTACAAATAGTTCGTCCTCCCTCGCTCTTGCTTCTTCCTCTTCTTCTTCTTCTTCTTCTTCTTCTTCTCAATCGTCGAATTGTATCAATCTCTCCAGTCATTTCCAAACTCTCATCGCAAATATGGATCACACGATACACTGCGCATCCGCGATTGCGTTCCTCGAGGGCCGCCACAGGCTGCCTCTCCCCCGCAATGCGCACGACATTACACTGCCCAATCTGAGCCGACGCCTGCTTGCCATTGAGCACAAGCTCGACGACGTGCCCACGCCGTCTCCCTTTGAGGTGTCCACCTGGAACGGCATGGTGTGGCGCCTGTGGCGCATACAGGCGAAGCATGCCGAGACCCCGATCATCAGGGAAAAGCTTGACCTGATGGCGGGCGAAGCTGCGGAGGACGAATTGCGCGTGACGCGGCTCGAGGGTCTGCTGGACACCCTCAGCGCCGATTTGCCCGAAATTAGATGCCCGAGGGAAGCGGAGGAGCAGCAGGGCGAGGAGGGCGGGGAGGAGTGCGAGGCATGCGCGCGCGTCATAGTCCAGAAGCTGGCGTATCTGGGCGGCTCGCACAAGTTTTTCGCGCCCTTTGTGGGGTCCTATTCCAAACGCTACATCTACGCGTATGCTGCGTCGCTCTCGATTGGGATCAATATGAGTCGAGCGGCTGCGAAACCCCCTCTGTGTCCGTGGCCGTCTCGTGGCACCATGGATGGCTCCTATGCGGGATATCCGGACAGCACCGCGCGGCCTGAACCTTACCCGAAGGCTCCTCCTCCTCCCGGGCCGGCGGTCCCTTCTCGCTCTCCCTCGGAGAGGGGACGGAGAAGAGCTCGGGTCGAGAGCTTGACGGATCGAGGAGCGTCTCCCCGGGCATATGGCGATGCAGGATGTGGCTTTGACAATGTTTGTCAGAAACCGGGCTGCATGCATGAAATACTTCGAGAAGCCAGATGCCAGCGCCCAGTAACCAATCATCACGTCTCGAGAGCGCCCCAATATCGTCGGAGAGTCCCCCGTACGGCTGCTAGAGACGATGCCGAGTTCTTGGATCACGACATCTTTGAGGAGCAGGAAGCGAGACGACGTCGTGAAGGAAGATTGAATGAAAACACTCTTCAGGGAGACACATTGATTCAGAATGGCCATACAGAAGCCAATTTCGATCAAGACTACACAAATCAGTCCGCCCTCAACCACGAATATGACAGTGCCCTCAAACAGAATGCCCCTCACGGAACTGGACGCCGGAGCTGCATCTTCAATCGCGACGTCCCTCAAGGAGACGCCCTCCGTTACGATGTCGCCCATGAGCACGAATGTTACGGACACACCCTCAATCACAACGCCTCACAAGGAGCCGGGCGCCAGAGCGGCATCTTCAATAACAACGTCTTTCAAAGAGCCGGACGCCAGAGCGGCATCTTCAAAAACAACGTCCCTCAGGAAGCAAGACGCCAGAGCAGCATCTACAATCACAACGTGCCTCAAGGAGAGGCGCTCCGCGATGATGCCGTCCAAGAGCACGAGTATCACAGAGGCACCTGCGATTGCAACGCCTACCAAGGCGCCGCACTTGATCAAGACGTCTCTCCGGGCGCTGCGTTCAATCAGAGCTCGTCTCACGCGGCGACCTTTGATGACAATTTTCCTGAAGGCGACGATTTCAATCAAGACATTGCACAAGCGTCGGGTCTCGAATTCAACACATTGAATCGCGATCCGTCCGAGACGGAGGCGGCGTTCCTCGTCAATATTTCTGAGCAGGCTCGTTCTGGCCCTGCGGGAAACAGCGCACCGGGAGTTGACTTGTTGGTAGATGAACCCTCGGCCGCGCCCAGCATCTCTGAGATGCTGCCGCGTCGTTGGCCTGTTGGGGTGAACAGAGATCCCCATGCTGGATTTGTATCGCCAGCTCCGAAGCCATCATCATTGATTCCGAAGCCGTCTCCAGCTGCTGCGAGGGTATCACCGGCTCCAGAGGCATCGCAAGGGCCGACTTCTGACAAGTCTGCCTGGGTGAAGAAGGTGAAGTTTTGGCGGTCCAAGAAGGCTAGGTCAGGGGGTAGAGCGTCGGTGTGAGTTAACAATGTACAGTGGAAGGGGACCATTTGCTAGGAAGGTGATCATTTGCTAGACTAGTTATGAGTTTTTGCTTTAATGCCATTTTGTTTACCCTTCTCTCGTGAGGTCGATGTATTGTGTGGCAGCATACCATTGACTGTGAGCCAACGGAGGAGCGTGAAAGGTAGCAGCACCTGCACACTGGGAGATTCTCGGGCGTGGATACCTTTCATCGCCCACAGTTCTTCGTTGCTGTGAAAAGTGACGCCTGTCCAATTAGCACTGTAATCTGGGAGGTGGCTGAGACTTGCCGATGCAGCAAGACCGCGTGCCCCGCTGCCCAAGCTGTGATTTCTGCACATTGGGCTCAGCCGCAGAAGGCTTCCATTTGTGTGTATTCTTTCCCCTTCTTGTTCTTCATCTTTTGTTTTTCTCGAGCATCTTTTGGATTACCTCGCACGGCTAACGACACCATGGAAGCAGTAACCAAATGCGCATCTTTGATTGCCTATCTCGAGGGCTGCCATCAGCTTCGGCTGCCAGGTGATGCTCACGACCTTTCGGTGTCCAACATCCAGAAACGCATCGTCGTTCTCGAACGGGCAGCCGGCATAGCCCCGCCTCCCCCCTTGGAAGCATCGTCTTGGAATGGCCTCGTGTGGCGCGCGTGGCAAGTGCGAGCCAAGAGCGCAAGATTCGGCCGCCAATCTGTCGCTGAGGACGTCAGGCAGCATGCAGACATGGTGGAGGACGACTGCACTCTAGCGAGTCTATGGCCTGCGGTCGACGGCCTTGGCGCCGGTCTTCCGACGCTGCAGTGCCCAGGCTGCGATGGCAGCGAGGCTGGTGCCGGGTCGCAGCAGCAGGAGTGCCTGGGAGCCATGGTCCAGAAGCTGGCATACATCGCCGGCTCGCTCCGGCGGCCCTTTCCCGACTATCCCTGGACGACGGCTCTCGTCTACGCATATGCGGCCGATGTATCTTTTGCCAAGGCCAACAGTCTAGGCTACGCTCGCATATGGAACACTCCCGGTCGCCGGCTCCCGGAAAATCGGCAGGGTGATGGTGTTCCTCTTGGAGTCTACAGGGTTTCTGATGCCGAGAGTGGCAATGAGAAGACGCGCAAAGTGAAGCGGAAACCATCGTTGGAAAACGTTCGCAGCTTTTATAGCGGCCGGCGTCGGCGTCGGTCTACGTGGGCGAGCAGGCTGCTTTTCTGGCGCTCGAGAAAGACAAGGGTGGGCAGCGACAGTTCGTCTTCCAGCAGCCAGGGAAGTCGTTGATTGACGTTGTTAGAGAGATGCAGGATCTGAGGCCTGTGCAGGACCGGGGGAAGCGGGGAGGGGGACAGGCATATGTGCAGAGTCACGGGTGTCAGTTTGAACAGGTAGCGATAGTCCTGTTGGCGGGACAGCGAATGCTAAAATAACCGGGTAAAACCTGGGAGAGAGAGAGAAATCATGAAGAATCTCCTTTCAGAGCAAAACCGTGGCAATTCGAGCCCATAGTTACTCTCCGCGGACTTGCTTTTCATGTCACATCGTAGGCCCGCCAAGTTGGGCAGCATTAGCGGCGATTCGACTCCAGTCTCTCGTGCATACGTGGTGGCCCGCCTCCACCACCCACTTACTTACCCGACGTGCAGCACCGCCGACACCCGACAGGGCGTTTTACACGATTTTCCGCATCACGGATACCGCGGCATCACAGCACAAGAGTCATTCGTAGACGAAGAGAGAGAGAAAAATCGCACGATCCGCGATGGCAAAAAGGTGGGTTAGGGTTGGTGCAGGGTAGGTGGATCCTCGGAAAGGAAACTGGTTGGCAGGCAGGCCGCGGCAAAAGGCAGACAAAGCAGGCAGCCAACCAACCCACCAGCTAGAAAGGCTCTCTAAATAGGTCAAGGTAAAGTACAACGGGCGGCGCAGTCGGCAGGCCCAGGCCTAAAAAAATATTAGAGGAAAAAAAAAAACCCAGACCCCACGTCACCAGGGTCTTTCTTGGCCTGTCCTGTCCTGTCCTGGCCCGTCTCTGCCTCCCGCCTCTGTCTTTGCCCACTCGTCCACCCCCCCCGTCTTACCTACACTTGCCAAACGGTACACGAGTGTAAAAACTTGGATATTCTCGGCTTCTTCTTCTTTACTATCCCATTGCCGCATTTTGGCTACTGTCCTTAATTCTGCATACGCTTTCTTCTTCATTTTTTTCCCCATTCACTCTTCTATTTTCTCATTCTTGTACCCATATTCCACCCCGTCAGTTTCTATTCACTGTCACGCCCGAGAACCGGCCCCAGTCTTGTGACCACCTTCGACCGCGCCGACAAAGACCATCCCATCGCCTTGCCTCGACGCAGCGCCGCCGCCCGACACCTCGCTGCCGGCCCGTCACTGCATAGATATAGAGCCGACGACGCAAAGCACATCTGGGTTTGCTCTTCTTTCCCGCAGACGCCGTCGCGCCGGCGCATTCACCCACCCCTCCTCCTCCTCCTCCTCCTCCTCCTCCTCCTCCGTCTCCGCCTCCGCCTCCTCCGCGGTCACGATGCCTCTCCTCGGCGGAAAAGGCAACAAGTTCAAGGTCGACCCGCCCAAGATCCGCATCGAAAAAGTCACGGTCGAGCGACCTGCTCCGAAACCCAAGCCCAAGCCACAAGCCGCCCTCTCGAAAGCCTCGTCGTCATCGTCGCGCTCCCCGTCCCTCCACCGTTCCTCGCCCAAGCCCGCCACCACACCGCGTCAGAAGAGCCACTCGCCTTACCCCTCGTCGTCGGACGAGCGCCGCCTCGAGCGCAAGCGCAAGGCCGGCACCACCCCGATCCGCAGATCCCCCGTCGTCGAGCGCGTCACCTTTGACAAGGACAGCGACAACGAGGATGATGGAGGCTGGATGAGCCTCGACACCCGCAAGCGCCCGCGCAAGGGCCAGGAGCAGGACATGGCCGACCTCAACCGCCAGCTGCGCGACATTGACGCCTACGAGGAGCCCGAGGCTGGTCTCAAGTTTGTGCACGCCGTCGACGTCGCCTCGCTAGAGACCAAGTGCGTCCCGGTCATGGGGGCTCAAAAAGAGGATGTTGCAATAGAAATGCAATATCCCAGCCCTCAACCACGCGAAAAGTATGTTGCAAGCCAGCTCCGCCGATCAAACTCGGTCCTAGTTTCTTCTTTTTAGGCGCTACTAACAACTAACTCCCTAGATTCGAATTGGTCTGGGGCAAAGACAAGATTGACGCGGTGCAGGCTAGCATCCGTATCGTGCAACTTGTGGCCGAGACGTACCTCACAGAAGGCGAAGCTGAGCCCTTTACCAACCAGAATGGGGGCATCATTCGAAGACTCGAAAAGGCCTCCAACAGAAACATCCAGGATCTAACCGGCTTCAAAGCCGCCATCCACGAGTACAACCAGACCCTCCAAAACCTCGTCGAGGACGGCATCATCGCCAAGAACCTCGACAGGCTGCACGAACTACCCGCCCACCTCGTCGCCTTTATCCTCGATCAAATATACGACCGAACCGTCGCTCCGCACGTGGAGCTCCTCTCCAAGTACGAAAACGGCACCGACTATGTGTACGGCGAGCTGCTACACCCGTTTGTCACCAAGCTGCTGGTCGAGCAGCTAAAGATGACATCCGACCAAGTCTTTGTCGACCTCGGCTCCGGCGTTGGCAACGTGGTGCTGCAGGCCGCGCTGGAAATTGGCTGCGAGAGCGTCGGCTGCGAGATGATGGACAATGCCTGCAAGCTGGCCGACGCCCAAAACCGCGAATTCAGGGCGCGCTGCAAGCTCTGGGGCATCCTCCCCGGCAAGACGCACCTAGAGCAGGGTGACTTTCGCAAGAATCTGGTGATACATGACGCCCTGAAGCGGGCGGACGTTGTGCTCGTCAATAATAAAGCGTTTACGTCGCAGCTCAACGACGACCTGGTGCGCATGTTTCTGGACCTGAAGAGCGGGTGCAAAATCATCTCGCTAAGGTCCTTTGTGACGGACGGCCACAGCAGCCACAACATCAACGACGTCGGCAGCACGATATTGGACGTGGAGGAGTGCGCATACCCCGAGGGATACGTCAGCTGGACCAATGCCGGAGGGCCGTATTACATTTCCACACGAAAATAGACTGCTCTAGTCTCTTTTTCGTGTCTTTGGTTCTTTTGTATGGCTTTGGTAGGTAGGAAAGGCGTGTCGGGGTTCTTGTGCTGTTTTTTCCCTCAAAGGGATGAAGCCTTTTTTTTTTGTGGTAGCGGGACTGCATACAAATAAATACTCCATATTCTTCTCTTATAGCGAAAATGCTGGCTGGGTCGTGACATGTCTTCGTTGTAGTCGTAAACAAAATAAGTCGTTCAAGCCGGATTAGTAAAGAAGCAGAGATCATCATCGTGGGCTTGGCTCATTTGCAAGGTTCATGGCGTCGGCTTCTTGCGCCATGCGCTTCATCCAGCGGTCGACGAGCTCTTTGTTTTCCTTTTTGACCTTGTCTCTCTCCTTTTCCGCAATGGAGACCTGGAGATTGAGCGTAATCATCTCGTCTTGTACTTGCTGCACACACACGAGTTAGCACACGGCCCCCGCTCTTCAAACTGAGGCTCCAAGGTATTTGGTGGTGCGACGTACCTCGAGAAGCTTGCGCTTCTCACGCAGCTCGTACTCGCGGTCCTTGAGCCGCGTGGTCAGCGTCGCCCTGTCGGCCGTGAGATCGCGGACGGACCGCGCGTCTTCCTTGCCCCTGGAGCGCAGCTTGGTGAGCTCCTCCTCGGCGGCGCGCAGACGCGCCTCCGTCGTGCCCTTGGAGCGCAGCGCCTCGGCCAGGTCGTGCCGCAGCTGCGCCGTGCCTGCGTCGTTGCTGGACGGCGAAGCGTCTTGGGCTGGCTTTTTGCTGCCTGATGGTGGTGGCTTGGGCGGTGCTAGTTGCGCTTCTAATGATGACCGCTCGGCTTCCAATGCCGATATCCTGTCTGCCATCTGCGAGCCTAGGGTGTACCCACGACTTTAGTCTCTGGATCTCTCGTATTGGTGGTGTATGATATTTCATACATGTCTGTACCAGCTCCATATTGACTGGGTGGTTCATCCCAGATCCCTTGAGGGACGTGAGGTATTCTTCTCTCCAGTTTGGCATCTTCGATAAATTCTGTGCTCGGCGGCATGTAGAATGGTGAATGGGGATTGTCTCACGACGCAAGATTGCCCCTCATTAGATAGTTACAGCTGCTGTAGCGCAACCAAGAAGCTCTGGTGGGGCAGCTTGATCGCCGAACTACAGCGCCCACAGCAGTGACGATAGTAGACGGTCGGGGGCTGGTTAGCCGTAAAATAGCCGTGACGCAATGACGCGCAGGCGGCAGCGAAGCTCCCTGGAGCTTGGAGCTTGGAGCTTCAACCGTCATATCTGCCTTTTTACTGCAGGATTCGACAAGTGGTGGCGCCCCACGGCACAGAGGACAATTAATCAGTTTATCTGGGCTCATAATGAGATAGCTTCCGGAACATGGACACGCTTCACGCAAAGGCCGAATGGGAGCGTGTTGGCGAGCGGTGGTTTCGCAAGACACAGCAGTACACGTCCATTTTCGACGAGAGCCTGGACCTGGACACTTATATCGTCGCCGGTGCTCCCTATGCAGGCGCTCTAGGTACGTCGACACCACTGCCCTATTTATGCGATGAATGACGCCTCTCTGTCGCCGTGCTAACGGCAGCCTACAGCCCTTTGGCCGGATGAGACCAAGCTTCAGGCCCACCAACCCGGCAAGTCGTCCAAGCCGTCTATAGATATGTACAGCCTCGCCGGGCAGAAGCTCCGCAGCATAGCATGGGACAAGGGCGCCATCAAGGGCCTGGGCTGGTCCGACGCCGAGACGCTGCTCGTCGTGGCCGCCGACGGCCATGTCCGCTGCTACGACTTGCAGGGTGACTTTAGCCACTTTTCCCTCGGTCATGGCGCAGACAACTATGGCGTTGAATCTTGCCGGTATGCTGCTTCTTATGAGGACTTCTGCACATGTATATTTTGTGTTGCTGACGTTTTGAGCAGATTTTACAGCAGCGGTATGGTGGCTCTGCTCGGCAACAACACGCTCGTCACAGTCACTTCATACACGGAGCCGCGCCCCAAGCTCCTCGCCACGCCGCCAAGTGGTGAGGTTAGTGCTTGGGCCATTGTACCCCCGGCATATACCCAGTCGCGCTCCGTCGAGGTTCTTATGAGCATTGCATCGACAGTCTACGTTCTCGACGCCGCAGAGTGTGAGGATCGCCTCCCCGAGTTTGGCGATCTGAGCCACATTAGCGTATCGCCCGACGGACGCTTCGTGACGCTCTATGCCAAGGAGGGCAAGGCTCATGTCACGTCGAGCGACCTGCAGGATCTCGAGTTTGTGCACGAGTCGGACTCCAAGACAACGCCGCAGTACGTCGAATGGTGCGGTTCTGATGCCATCATTGCGTGGGAGGACGAAGTCCACATCATTGGTCCCGGTGATCAGTCAGCTTCGTATATATACGACACCACGCGTGTCCATGTCATCTCCGGTGAGTTTGCCGCACGTGTCACCCCGCTAGTATTGTACTGATGGCGTCTTAGAGCCTGATGGCGCGCGCTTAATTACAAATGACTTTTGCGAGTTTCTCGAAAGAGTACCGGATGCCACGATTCAGGCTTTCGGTGCTGCCACAGAATCGTCGCCGGCATCGATATTGCTGGATGCTGTTGGCCAGCTGGAGCTCGAGTCACCCAAGGCAGACGATTACATCCAGCTTATTAGGCCGAACTTGACAGAAGCAGTTGACACCTGTGTCAATGCCGCTGGACGTGAGCTTGACACCAACTGGCAGAAGCGCCTTCTCAAGGCTGCCTCCTTTGGCAAGTCGGTCCTCGATATATACAATAGCGATGACTTTGTGGACATGTGCACGACTCTGCGCGTGCTAACCGCTGTCCGCTTTTATAAAATCGGAATAACCATCTCCTTTGAGCAATACCAGCAACTCACACCAGAGCGTCTCATTAACCGCCTCTTGACGCGGCACGAGTACCAACTAGCTCTCAAGATTGCATCATACTTGAAGCTGCCTTCTGATAGCATATATACTCACTGGGCGTCATCCAAGGTACGCATCGGCACGGAAGACGACGATAGCGTTTGCCGGCTAGTAGTCGAGCGCCTATCGGGCAAGGCCGGCATCTCTTTCGAAGAGATAGCTCGCGCTGCACACCACGAAGGCCGCAGCAGACTAGCGACCGAACTGCTGAACCACGAGCCCCGAGGCGGCAAACAGGTACCGCTTCTGCTCGACATGGAAGAGGATGAGCTCGCGCTAGACAAGGCTGTTGAAAGTGGTGATACAGACTTGATCCTGTTTGTCCTCCAACACTTGAAGGCAAAGACAGCGCCGTCGCAGTTCTTCCGCATCATCAACTCGCGGCCTTCGGCCACAGCACTCGTTGAAGCATCGGCACTGCAAAAACGCGATAATGCCATGCTGAAAGACCTATACTACCAGGATGACCGTCGTGTAGATGGTGCCAATGTGTTTATCCAAGAGTCGCTTCACCAATCCGATGTGCGAACCACGGTAGATAAGCTGGCCCTTGCCGGGAAACTTTTGTCTGATGCGAAAGAAGCGTCGGTGGAAGCGCATGCCATCAAAGAAGCATCGGCCTTGCTGCGCATGCAGGAAGCCCTGGACCGCGACCTGACAGAAAAGTTTTACGGTCTGAGCGTGAACGAGACCATGGCCAAGCTCATCCAGCTTGGCTACAACGGTCGCGCCAAGAAGATACAAAGCGAGTTTCGCGTCCCGGACAAGGTGGCGTGGTGGATTCGCCTGCAGGCACTCGTTGCCAAGCGTGAGTGGCACGAGATTGAGGATATCGCCAAGGCAAAGAAGAGCCCTATTGGTTGGAAGGTATGTGCTATCATGACGGTATCGATTTGGTATAGTCCTGCTAATACTGGTGACAGCCTTTCTACAATCTCACTCTGCAAGCAGGCAATCCACGACTTGCGGCGCAGTTTGTGCCCAAGTGCACAGGCCTGGAGCCGGGCGACGCGATAAAAATGTACGAGGCGTGCGGCATGCGCGTCAAGGCGGCAGAAGAGGCTGTACGGGTAAAGGACGCGGAGTCGTGGCAGCGCCTGCTGGAGCTGGCGGGCCGGGGCACGCAGGAAGGGCGCGAGATTGAGCGCCTGGGAAGCACAGTGTTTAAATAGATGCACCATATATTCTATGTAGTTTGCTCAATAACGTTATTATTTGTTTGCGTCATCAGCCTATGTGATGATGGATGAATACCAGACAAATCGCGACAACAGTGACCACACGAAGCCCAGCCATGCTTTCACCTGTCCATATAATTGTTATTATATCGTCCCAAAATACGCATATGCTTATTCTGCATATTTTTCGTTGAGCTCGTCCAGCTCCTTGCGCACGACATCCCACGTCCGCGGCGGGAAGAAGCCCTGCATCCAGACATTGCCGTCCTGGTCCTTGCCGACCACACCGAGCGTGTTCCTGATCGTGGCCGACTGCGCGTGCAGCTGCGCGTGCACGTACACGATCCTCCCCGGCACATGCTTCTTCTGCTGCTTGCTCACATTCCCACCACCACCCTGCCCATCCTCCCTGCCCGCCGGCAGCAGCACCGCTGGCGCAAATTCGGCCGAGCCCGCAATGTCGGCCTTGAGCCAGTTGGTCATGCTGAAGAGCTCCCCCGTCGGCGGCGCCCCGCAGACCACGCTGGCGTCCTGGCCCTTGTCGACGGCCGTGCGCGACGCGCGCAGCGTCCACAGCGCCTGCTGCGGCGTCATCTGCGCGGTGAGCGCGGCGCGGTACTTGGCGGCCACGAGGCCCAGCGGGCCGCGGGCCTCGGCGACGGACACGGGCATGAAGCTGGAGGTAACAAAGTTGCCGGCGTACACGGCCCCGCCGGCGCCAGACGGGGCGGTCGTCTCGGGGAGCCGGCCGCGCAGGTTGACGGCGTTGATGCCGTTGAGAGGGCGCGGCCAGCGGCCCTGGCCGAGGGAGACGACGCGCGAGACCCACGCAAAAAGCACGTCGCCCTCGCTGACCCAGCTTGCTGTTGCGCTGGGACCATCCGCGATGTCGGCGAGGGCCGAGGCGCGTAGCTTGGCGAGGACGTGCTTGGGCATGAAGACGACGCGCCCCTCAATCGTGCGCTCGGTGAGCACGCCCCAGAGGAAACGCATCACGAACAGCAGGAACGAGAAGCCGACGAGGTACACGTCCCGCAGCACCCACGGCTCCTCGCCTGGCTGGCGGCGCGCCGGGTCCGCCGCGTCGTAGAGGATGTCGGAGCGCGCGCCGACCACGGGCGGCACCTCGTCCTGCCTCCCCGCGAGGACGAGCGACCACGCGCGCAGCAGCTCGCCGAGCGCCATGGCGTCGAAGAGCAGATGCGGCACGCCGACGGCCACGAGCGTCGCATCCTGGAAATTCGTCACACGCAGCGACACCACGGGCACGTCTCTGTCGACGAAGCCGTCGATGGTGTCTGGAAACGCGGGCGCCGCTGCAAAGTCGCGAAAGTGCTCTCCGGGATGAAACAGCCCCGCCGTCGCCGTCGCTGTGCCATCGACGTCGGGGAGATCCTTCCCGAGGGGGTGCTGGGCGACGGGCGTGTCGGACAGGTCCTCGTGGGAAAAGGCGACGGGGGGCCGCGACGCGGTGAAGGCGCGCGGGACGTGAACCTCGAGCGTCTGTGAGGGGGATGACGCGAGGGGCTTGCGCAGACGGCCGCCTAGACGCCGCCAGTTACCCGTGGAGAGGAGCGTGCAGAGGGCGGCGTGCAGACGCGAGGCGTCAAGGACGTCGTTGAAGCGCAGCGTGATGGACAGGATCATGGGCTTGAGGGTCAGGGCGTTGTCGATGCGCCCGGTGGGGTAGACGTCATCGTCATCGGCTCCCGACGACATGTTGTGAGCTGATTTTGAAAGGAACAAGTGTTATCCTCGAGAGAAAATGATGTCGTCGTGTTGGAAGGGGGTTGACGGTTGCGCCTTCGGCTTCAGCCGAGACAGGTTCTCTCTCGGCTTATTCTCATTTGGGCCTCATCTGTCGCGCGCGTCCATCACACGCTAATCTGGCCAACCATATTCTGCGCACACGCGCTAATTTCGTGACTAGACCTTTTATATTGTATTGTTGTTAGTCTTCTTATTTCTTTATTGTTGTTGTTATATTTGCATTTTAGGTCGCTTTCTAAATTTATCGAGGGTGGAATGGTGTCATGGAGACAGCTGCGAGTATCGATGGCACCTTCGCCGGAAAGCAAGACAATTAGACTAAATGAGCCTCACTAATTACCGCTTGAGAACGTTTTGAGGGTGTCGATATGATTTCCTGTCTTGTTCCTTGTCTTGAGATGTTGTCATCTACTTGCATATTGAATTCTTCGAGATCAGAGCATGGAAATAATGATTTGAAATGTCTACTCAGTACGCTATTCACTGTGTTGCCTTTTGATTCTGGACTTGGTAAATCAATGGGCGCCAAAAAAAAAAAAAAAAAAGCAGAAAATCATTAGGGCGTTTTTTCATAGATCAAGGGCAATTCTTTGTTCGTTTGGTACTACGTTCCGTGAGATTGGCTCGCTCATTTCCGCGCGATAACGTGTACCAGGCGCGATTCGAGCCTCTGAGCCTGGTCGCTGACCAAACGTTTCTCGAACAAGCAAAAAACGCTGCTCTGGGAGCAATGTCACAGCTGCCCAACGCATCGATGTCTTTACTTTCAGTACTGGCGGCCTCGGCATGTGGATGCAGGACATCGCGCCGACATTTACACTGAGCGACGATGACGGCCAGCTCTACGGCGTCGACTTCAACTCTAAAGTCGGGGGAATTATATGTTACAGAGAAGCGAGCAACCAGTTTGCCAAGCCTCTTCTCGCGCATCTCGACATTCCGCGATCATCCGCCTCCATTACCACCGAGGGCGGCGCCATCGAGGCCGACGGCCACGTCACGCTCATCGCCAGCGAGAGCTTCATCCTCAACGACAACCGCAACCCGGGCCAGACGCGCACGCAGATCGAGGCCGAGCTCAGCCGCACCCTTGGTATTCAAAAGGTGCTCTGGGTGCCGGGCGCGTCAAGGGCCTCGGCGTCACCGATTTCCACATTGATGCCGTAGCGCGGTTCGTCCGCCCCGGCGCCGTGCTCTTTGCCAACTCGCGCGAGCAGCCCGGCGACGATGGAAGCAAGGAGGACGCGGCGTGGATCGCGGGGCAACGGGAGGCGCGCCGGAGCCTGAGCGCCGCGACGGATGCGCACGGCCGGCCGCTCGAGGATTTTCGACGTGTTGGAGCCGCGGTTTGACGTCGTGGTCAAGGATAAGGAAACCCGGGGCCGGCTCAAGGCGGACAATGCCGCCGGGTATCGCGCCGTCTTTAGCTACGCCAACTATCTGCAGGTGGATGGCGGCGTGTTACTATCCCAGTTTGGCGATGAAGAGACGGATGCGGCGGCGCTGGAGACGGTGCGCAAGGCGTTTCTGAGAGAGAAGTTTGACGGTGAATGCGCGGGCAGGCATGCTTGGCGGCGGTATACATTGCGTCTTGCAGGAGGTTCCTCTTGTCTGAGGTGATGACTGTAGCTTGCAGATACATTGGTACGAGTATGCGCAAAAATGACTCTACGCTCTGCAATGACCCCTTAGGCCCTTTTTTGCTCGGCACTTTCAACCAAGGACCGCTGTAGAGGTTTTCATCCTGTGTGGCCCTCGATTTTATTCACGCGGTGGGATTTGCCAGGTTGCGTTCACGACGGCCTTGCCATGCAGCGTCCCTTGCGGCCGGCTCTGCTCCAGGATTGCGAATTTGCTGCGAAATAATGCATAGATGCCAGGACGGCATGCGACATGTCGTCCACCACGCAGAAGGCTCCAGAGTACCGGCAACTGTACTCGGGTCTGCAAGGAAGTTATGCGATTGGATTAACGCGGCGGCGCAGATATTCACACTAACAAAGAGCCGCAAGGCAACGCCTTCTGATATCAGGCTCATCTCGTCCGCGATGCAGTTCCCGTTGACCTTGCCGAGACTATGCGTCGAGGAAAAAACAGGGGCGGCGCCGGGCCCCGACACAGTTGCACTCCGCACGCGCGGGAGTTGAGATCGGAATGTCGAGCCTCAGCAGAGTCCGAGAGACCGGAACTGGGGAACGCAGTTACGTCGTTAGTAACTATGCCCCAGCCCGAAGCATATAGCCTTTGTTTTGGATGAGTTGCAGCCGTGCCTGGTAGGTAGTCGTGTGATCTTTCTGTTTTTCACATGTCACCATTGTACCCGCAAACTTGTGAATCGCTGGGCGGTGGCTCGCCCCTTTGTAGCCAGTTTCGAGCCGGGGAACGGGCGAAGAGGCTACAATTTTGAGTCCCCGCGCCCGAGGGACTTGTGGGTTGGCGGGCCTGTAGTGTGCGACAGCCGTACCGTACTCGCATAGCCAACTGGCGACTCTGGTGGCGCCCCCCTTCGGTTACCCAAGGCCCGGAGCCTTTTGTGGGCGGCCGGTACAGGCACCGGTACGGATACGTCTAATCAAGATGCGGTTTCCGTGAGGACAATACTCGGAAATGCGAGCCCGCATCATCGGTAATCCAGCGTCAGGCAAGCCACAGGCGCAGCGCACCAGGCAGAGTTTGCACATTTGATGATATTTGGCGTCGCCAGTATCGCCTGATACCAGCGCATCGCATTTACAGGTCGATAAGCAGATAGGGCGCTTCGATCTCGGAATCGGAGTACAGTCAGATGCGACCAAAAGTTTGCCCGCTGTGTGTCGCTGCGATGGCCCAGGAATGGCGTGGCTTCCGCCGCCCTGTCTGTCTTAGTACATGCGCCGGCACCGGGTAGAATGTGCTGGAAAGCCGCAATAATCACATGTTGCGTGTTTACGCAGTCAGCCTGCGTGTTGGGCCTAGAAGTTGTTTGTCGCCTAGACGCTCTGCCAGAATGGCGACGTTTATTGTTGTAAATAATAGTTGCGAGGTTGAAGAGCTCTGCGACGGCTTCAACGTGAGAACGTAACGCATACTCTTTTGGAGCAGGACCGGAGATACAAGCCTTTTCTGGTAAGCCAGCAAGCAAGCCAGCCAGCCTCCAGCCAAAGACTCCAGTAATCACACCTTGTCATGCACAGTAGCAGCTCCGCTAAAGTCTCAGCCTACCCGGGCACACCGGCAGGGCTGGCTGGCCGAACAGCGGCTTTTGCAGCGGCACGCAGCGGTATGATGAGCCTGTACGTATTCTTTGGCCGTCGTACAGCCCAGGACAATCTGATGTCTGACAGAAGGGCGAGCGAGGCCTAGTTCCAGTTGACTGTTGACTCGCCTGTTTCGTTGATGGACATGACGGGATGCGATCCCCACGCGGGTCAAGATCCGGGGTATCGAGTCTTGCTATCAAGGACATCTGAGAGACAAACTGAATGCATGCAGGCCAACGTTGATGATATCTCTGATTGCTGCGACTGACGTATGCCGATCAGCTCTAATTATTGTGCCGTCGGCGGTGTCATGCCAGCTTAGCGTTCCGGCCGGGCCCTGGATTTTTTTTCTCGCCCATCAGCCCACTCCACCTGGCCTCTTCGGGAATCCCAGTCCAGCATCGACTAACCTCGCCCACCGAACAACCTGCCTGCGCCGTCCTCAAAAATCCTCCACTCCCTCCCTGATCTGAGTAGAGTGAAATAGTTACCCGGTGCCTGGAGTCCACATAAGCGTCTCCTCCTTCCGTCCCTTCTTCCTCCCCTCTGTTGCTCCAATCTCGAGAAACCCTCATTGTCGCCCATATAGGAGGTTCGCCGCACTCGGACACCCTGAATATAGCCTTGTCGTCGCCTCTCCTTTTGTCCCTCCTCCGCCGCCGCCGCCGCTTCTTCTCCGGTTCTCCCATACCGTCGCAATGGCCGAGCTCGACACTCTCGACCTCCTAGTCCTGGGAGTTATCCTCCTGGGCACCATTGCCTACTTCACCAAGGGCTCGCTATGGGGCGTCGTCAAGGACCCCTACGCCAGCTCCTTTGCGGCCAACGCCGGCCAAAAGACGGGGCGCACCAGGAACTTCATCGAGAAGATGGACGAGACCAACAAGAACTGCATTGTCTTCTACGGCTCCCAGACCGGCACCGCCGAGGACTATGCCTCGCGTCTCGCCAAGGAGGGCAAGAGCCGTTACGGTCTCAACACCATGGTCGCCGATCTGGAGGACTACGACTTTGAGAACCTCGACGAGTTCCCCTCGGACAAGATTGTCATGTTCGTCCTCGCTACCTACGGTGAGGGTGAGCCCACCGATAACGCTGTCGAATTCTACGAGCACATCCGCAGCGACGATGTCTCCTTCTCCAACGGCAGCTCCCTCGAAAACCTCAAGTACGTCGCCTTCGGTCTCGGCAACAACACCTACGAACACTACAACTCCGTGGTCCGCCGGGTCGACGAGAGCCTCACCAAGCTTGGCGCTACCCGCATTGGCGTCGCCGGCGAAGGAGATGACGGCGCTGGCACCATGGAAGAGGACTTCCTCGCCTGGAAGGATCCCATGTGGTCTGCGCTCGCCGAGAGCATGGGTCTGGAGGAGCGCGAGGCCATCTACGAGCCCACCTTTTCCATTGTCGACCGCGAAACCCTCACTGCCGATTCCGAAGAAGTCTACCTCGGTGAGCCCAACAAGGGTTACCTCCAGGGTACTCCCAAGGGTCCTTTCAATGCGCAGAACCCCTACACCGCCGAGGTCGCCGAGTCGCGTGAGCTCTTCAAGTCCAAGGACCGCAGCTGCCTGCACATGGAAATCGACGTTTCTGGCTCCAATCTGACCTATCAGACCGGTGACCACATTGCCGTCTGGCCTTCAAACGCTGGCTTCCAGGTTGACCTGTTCCTCAAGACCCTCGGCCTCACGGAGAAGCGCAACCACGTCATCAGCATCAAGGCCCTCGAACCCACCGCCAAGGTCCCTTTCCCTACGCCGACCACCTACGATGCCATTGCCCGCTACCACATGGAGATTTGCGCCCCCGTTTCTCGCCAGATGATATCGACTCTCGCCCCCTTTTCGCCCACTGAGAAGATCAAGGCCGAGATGACGCGCCTCGGAAGCGACAAGGACTACTTCCACGAAAAGACTGGCCACTCCTTCTATAACATTGCCCAGTTCCTCACCGTCCTCGGCGAGGGCGCGACGTGGGACAAGATCCCCTTCTCTGCCTTCATTGAAGGCCTCAACAAGCTCCAGCCGCGCTACTACTCCATCTCGTCCTCGTCCCTCGTCCAGCCCAAAAAGGTCGCCATCACCGCCGTCGTCGAGACCCAGGTGCTACCCTCCCAGGAGGCGCCTTTCCGCGGCGTCGCCACCCACTACCTTGCCGCCCTCGCCGACAAGTTCAACAAAGGCGCTAAGTCGGACGCCTACGACCTCACCTACCAGATTGCCGGCCCTCGATCCCGCCACACCGGCACCCACCTGCCCGTGCACATCCGCCACTCCAACTTCAAGCTCCCCTCGGACCCGAGCCGTCCCATCATCATGATTGGTCCCGGCACCGGCGTCGCACCGTTCCGCGCGTTTGTCCAGGAGCGCGCCAAGCAGGCCCGCGACGGTGTCGAGGTCGGCAAGACGTTGCTCTTCTTTGGCAGCCGCAACGCCAAGGAAGACTACCTGTACGAGAGCGAGTGGGCCGAGTACAAGGAGGCCCTCGGCGACGCGTTTGAGCTCGTCACGGCCTTTTCCCGCGACACGGCCAAGAAGGTCTACGTCCAACACCGCCTCAAGGAGAAGAGCGAGGAGGTCAACGCGCTGCTCCAGAAGAAGGCGCTCTTTTACGTCTGCGGTGACGCGGCCCGCATGGCCCGCGAGGTCAACACGACGCTCGCCCAAATCATCGCCGAAAACCGCAAAATTACTCCTGCCAAGGCCGAGGAGGTTGTCAAGTCGATGAGAGCCGCCAACCAGTACCAGGTACGTTCTGACCATGACTTTCTCTGTTCTCCGCCTTTTTCTGGCTTCAAGACTCTCAAAGCTAACCGATTCAATTCTACAGGAGGACGTTTGGTCTTAGATGCGACAATTTTGATACATGAAGACTGTTTTCCCCGCCTTTGCGTGGACTGGAAGAGAATAAAACGATCGTATATAATGAGAAGGATTTGGGTGGGAGGGCAGCATGATGAGGGACGCTCATAGACTTGGTTTCAAAACGTATTTATTGGTTCGTCATATCAAGTAGATGGTAATATGTTTTTTTTTCTTTACACTTGGCGTATTGCCTCTCATAATTGAAAGTGTAGTGCCGCTCTCAGTCCCGCGACCGGGACGGCTGCGGGCACATCCGCGCGCAGCCACAAGGTGGAAAGTATTCCGATTCCGGGGCATGGGCGGCGCGGAATGGGGCGTTTTAAATGAAAACCAAAACAGTCGATATATGGCTGCGACATCCAATGGAGGGGAACATAGCTTCGATTTTAATTTGGCTAATTTTCTAGAAAGCAAAAGAAGGAAAAAAAAGAAAAAAAGATGCCGGCACAAATGGGAGGTTTCAACCTCCAAGACAAAGTGTTGCCACAAGACCCTGGTCCAACAGAAGCAGGACAGCGGGCATCGCGACCCTTGGGGGCCAATTCGGAGGAATGCAAAAATTTCTATGAATTTGACGGCACATTGCCAACGCAATACGAAAGCCACCGAATATTTCGAGACCCGGTTCTGGAGTCTGTCACGTTTGTGGAGGGCGTCATCGTCATATTTCCTCCGCCCTAGCTATGTAGAGAATGAAACATGGGCCGACTCTGCGTGCGCTAGGAGCAAAATTCACCGAAGCGACATTGCAAAATAGCAGCAACGTCTCTACTCCGGAGTGTACGGGCGCCTATAAACTACGTGTTGACGAGCAAGAGGGAAGCTTGGTTCGCCTCGCCTACGACTGAAGGGGATCCTTTGATTCCGAAGGTCGCAAGACGTATAAAATCATCGGTGTTTGGTAAAGAATGTCGTATTAGCGTCGAGTTGCAGCAAGTTGCCAAGTCCAAGATGTCAGCTTCGTCTAATGAAAGAACAGATTTCCACTCGGACTATGCAGATGGGATGGTGATTGACGGGAGGGCCTCCCCGCAAAGGCACGGGGCACGGCCCACGGTGCGGGTTGCGTCTGGTGGCTCGCGATGGCCATGGCGTGCAGCAATCTACACAAGGGTATTGACTGGTGGCTTACTCCTCCATCTTCCTACCTGCAGTGTGTAAATGGTTTAAGTATTACTCCCCCGAACGAAGAAAAGGAAAGACGCTCGCAAAAGGCTGCGCAAGATGCATTGCATCTCCTTCAAGCTTGGTCCCCCGTGTATAAATCGAGAGCGCCACAAGACTGAATTGGGTGTTATTGGTCTTGAGCTTCATTGTACCGCGGCGCTCTCATCGGCGAAACTCGACGAATAAACATGACATTTAGTTTGCCCGAATTCCAGCTTGTCGCCGTTCCAGGGGTCCTATGCCTAGTTGACTAGGTCCCGTAACTAGTGTGTTCAGCTCAGGCAGAGCCCAATGGCTTGGACGAGGCTGCTCTTTTATCCTGTGGTATTTTGTGACACAGTCGCCCCCTGTTTCATCAGATCTAGTAAAGTCCAAGAGAAGCCCCGCGTCAACAATATTGTCTCTCCCAGTGAAAAGTGATACCGTGCTTGCTTTTTCGAGGGGGTTGACGGTCGGCCCACAGGCCTGTATGTATGGACCGTCAGGCTGAGAGGCGACGGCTGCACCTAGAGTGCTAACTAGTGCGAGTGTTTGTCATGAGCGAAGACCTCGGCCATACGTAGCAAAAGCAAGTGTGGTCTCTTGGAGCTGCCGTATACCTGCACGACAAAGAAATATGCCATTGGCTTGAAATGATGATCGTTTGTCGTTTTCCTTTTTCCTCTAGCTACTCGCCAACTAGCAGCAAAGCAAAGAATAATCCATGTGGGGAGAGACTCAAAGTCGGTGGGCAGCTTACTGAGCTGGGTTCTGTCCATGACTGGAAAGGAACCGTGCAGCGATATAGCCCGGTGCTGATGAAATATGCCGTAACGCAAGTCCAAAATGAATATCACAGCATTCTTGCGGGAGATAATGTACCCTGTTGCCTGTCTTGCCTGTGGAGAGGCGTGTCGGCGCCTTGACCTTTGCAAGGGGTGAATCACGACTGTGGCAAGTGTCTGAGAACCAGGGAAAAAGGAACGATTATGGGCTGCCCACCTGTGCCAATGCAGGTGGCTGGACGGCTATTCCATCTGAGTCGCTCATATAAAATCGCCCGGCGTATAAACGTGGAATATCCCAATCGCATCGTTTTCTGGTTTGCGCGCTCGATATCCTGAATTTCGTCTGGTCGTTCCGTTGTTTCTTGTATTTCTTACGCATCTGCGCCGCTCAGTGTTAGTATCCAGCTTGGGGCTCCGTTTGCCGGACTGATCAGCTTACAGTTTTCTGGTTTGTGTCCTTCAGAATTATTCGTATCTGAGCACAAAGGCGGCCACTCCTTGCTTTATTTTCTCCTGCGTACAGTTCGTCATCGCACAAGCCCGACTTGTGTACGTCTCAGCTGGCGAACGCGACAACAATACCCCTTCGCAATCGCGCGTTTGCCGACCTCTTTTTCCTCGCTTTTACTCGTATTCATTTGGAGCGGCTGTTTCTTTCTTCGACCGATTGGCTGGTTTATCTTTCGCTTCTTATTGTCGAAGCCTTGTGGTTCTTTCTGTGCTGCGCCATTCGTCTTGCCAATTTTTCGGTGTTGCGACGGTAGCCCGCGAAATAAGTGACACGCTGTTACACGGGTACGGTACAGACCTAATTTCTTGATATTGGGGATCAGATCTCTTGAGAAGAAAATTTGGCACGGTGCTTGTCTTGGCATCCGTTCATTGTCGTCCGAGTTTGTTGCAGAAAGGAAACAGCATCCGTTGCGTGGCCAGGCGTCGGCACTCGTCCACACACCTCGCAGCTGCCACGACTGGCGATTCACAACCGGCGTGCAAACGATAACGATCCCGACCGCCCTGCCTTACCTACCTAGCCAGTCGTGTCACGAGCTCTCGGTTAGCACTGATCGAACTTCCTTGCCACTCCTGCTCTTCTTCTGCACCGCGGCCATCGTCATTCCGTGCAAGCGAAGCTCGTCTCCATTGCTTTTCCATACTCACCACCTGCCGCCTCAATACTGAGCGTCGTAACTACCTTGACACCGCCGCCCTTTCATTTTTAGGTAAGCCATCTCGCTTGTCGTGCGACCACTGTCCTTTTCATGCTTGCTGTCTTCTCTTCCACTCTTCTTCTTCTTCTCTTCTCCATAGCATCACCAAACATTGGCCGCACATCAACTCTCTACGCCATTTCCAATTCCCATTCATCTTGCTTGATAGCTTCCCCCTCTTATCCAATTTTGCAGTTATCTCTGCCACTCTCCATTCGAAAATCTCCGGCTACAACACGACTTTTGTTCCACTTCTGGGAAAAGGTGCGTCCTTCCCTCAGGTGCCTCTCAACCCACCCCCTCTCCCTCTGGCAGTCGTGCACTCTCCCTATCTATGGCTTTTGCTTTTTTCGAGCCTGTGATTTCTCATCTCAATTCGTTGCCAACAATGGCTCTACGTCCTTGCTTTGTCTTGATGCTAACTGCAAGGGCTCTAAGCAGATTTTCGCTGCACTCGCGGTCGGTCGTTCGGTTAATCAGCCTCGTTAAAAGTAAAGCTGTTGCTTGTGAGGTATGTTTGGCAGCTATTTTCACGTCATCAATCTTCTACTTTCGCTCTCTACACAAAAATTGCACTGTCTTTCCACTGCCTGTTTCAACGAACGTTGCAGAGACATTGGATATTGACCTACGTCTTCTCATTTAGTGATCGTATGTCTTATTACCGCCAGACTCTGCACGACGTCGGCATGGACGGAAATTCTGCAGTTGCTGCTTCCTATATTCCAGCCCACGGGCGCGGGCCTCATACCTCTCATCTTTCTGCTCACGGTGATCCCAACGCTATGCTCAATTCATTTGCCAATATGGGTCTCGGCGGCATGAACATGCCTAGCGGCGCTGGTCCTGTTCCCATGGGTCCCGGTCATGGCTTCATGATGGGCTCCGATGGACAGTTCGTTATTGCACCAATGTCCAGTGCAGGCCAACATCTCAGCATGGGCCACAACAACGACGCTCACTACCAGGGCTTCTCGATGCCGCATGGTGGCTACGTTGCCCCATACGTCGGCGTTCCTCTTCCCCTTATGCCTTATACTCCTGGTCGTGCTAATGCTGGTCACCATCGTTTGGAGAGAGGCCATTCAGATGTACCTGGTCTTGAAAACCGTCGCGGCTCGTACTCTACTACCGAGTCGACTCCCGCCACTCCGTTCTACGGTGCCGTCTCCCAGCGCGACAACGGACCTCGCGTCGCGAGCCTTGATCGGTCTGCTTACACCACCCCTTCACCTCAGCAGATTGGACTCCCGAATATGCATAACGATGCCCCAAAGGCAACCTTTTCTGCCGTTGCGGAAGCTGCCCTTGATGAACTTCTCAAGAAGGAGCCCGCCATCCCCAAGGCTGTTCCCGCCGTTTTCACCCCGCCGAATCAGATGAAGTCTGTTGAGCAGAGTCTTGATAATAGAATCCCCGGCAACCGCAATGTTTACATCCGTGGTCTGCACCCGACCACTGATGACGAGCTTTTGTTCCATTTTGCGTCTCGCTTTGGCGGTGTCGAGACTTCCAAGGCCATCATTGACACTGGTACTGGTGCTTGCAAAGGGTAGGCTCTCTGTTATCCGTCTTCCGTCTTCTCGCATTAATCGTTTTCAGATTCGGCTTCGCAAAGTTCTTTACTTGCGAAGACTCCGAGATGTGTATTCGAGGCTTTCACAAGCTCGGATACGAAGTGGGATTTGCCCGGGTATGTTGTGCTTTGATGCTGAATGTCAAACTAGTCTAACATGGTGCTCAGGAGTCTTTCAACTCTCGCCTGAAGGCCGAGGGTGACGAGGGGTCTACCAATTTGTACATCTCTAACCTACCCAAGACCCTGACTGAAGTGGTACGTGAACAACCTGCGCTCCGATTTACAATGCCTACTGATTCTGTTGCAGGAGCTTGGAACCATCTTTCTTGGCTACACCATTCTTTCCAGCAAAATTCTACGAGACAGTATGGGTAACAGTCGTGGCGTCGGCTTCGCTCGGTGAGTCTTTCCCGCCTCACATCGTCTCTAGCTATTCTTCTAATCTCCAGCTCCAGCTTCGAGACACGCGACGTTTGTGATGAAATCATTAGAAAATTCAACGGCGTTGGCATTGGCGAAGAAGGCTTGCTGATGAATATTCGCTACGCCGACACTCCATCACAGAAAGAGCTCAAGCGAGTCACTGCTGAGCGCCGTCAATTTCGCACCAATGAATACAACATCGGTGCATATGGTACCCCGTTGGTTGGGTTGAACCCAACTTTATACAATCAACAGTCGCAGTGGCGTCGCTCCATTCCGCAGTCACGGAGGTAATTTTTCGGTTCCATCGGCCTTCGTTTTTATCTAACTGTTCTAGTGGCTTGTCAGCGTCCTCGAACGGCGATAGCAGTGCCATGAGACACTCGGGTGCCGCACGCGGCCTTTCCGAGTATGCATCCGGGCAAACTGCTTTGTCGTCTTTCTAACTCTCTTTACAGGGCGGCTACAAGCTCGAGCACGGACGCTGCTATCTCTACCCCCACTACTTCCGAGTTCGATGAGGGCACGACGATTCACGCCGATCCTGCCGCAGCCGCTGTTGTGAAGAAAGAGAACGTGCCGACTTCGCCCTCTCTCACCAAGAAAGAGCCGGCTCACTAAGCAGGTGACGAATAATTCTAATGTTACAGCTGATTTTTTGGAGTGCCGCTGTGCACATGATATATTCCCTATACACGGATGTCTTGCTCCCAGGTAGTTGCATCACTTTATCTGCCGTTTTTTGGTGACAGCTTTTACACGTGCAACGAGCATGCTATGTTCTATTATCAGATGGTTGATGCGCTTGCTGGATTGTGTTCATAATTTTTTTTCTTTGTCATGGCTGTCAATGTCCTGTATTCTATAGTGATGAAAATTGGTGCGGTGGCGAAGTAATAATTTTATCAGTCACTGAATGGCAGTCTTCCAAATGCGTGTTGTGGTGATTGTCCAAATCGTGGCGTTTGTCTCTTTTCATTCCGGCATTATCATTTCTTGATCAGTATTATACTTTCAACTCAGCCATGCTGTCATTGACTTCTTCTGCGGCATCTGTGGCCTCAACTCCGCCAATGACGATAGGGCCAGACTCCTCCCCGGAAGCATCTTCGTCGCCTTCACTGTCCTCCTCCTCGTCTTCATCGTCATCATTGTCATCATCGTCCTCGTCACCCGACTTTTGGTCTGTTCTTGTTTCTCCCTTTTCTCTGATAGCTGCTTCCAGATCTTTCAGCATCTTCTTGGTGAATCCTGACGCTTCCACCGTCGCATCCAGCCGTGTCTTGCCGCCTTTTCCAAGCCGCTTCTTGGCATCCTTGAAAAAAGGGCCTGGCTGTGTGGCCGTGAAGTGGAAGCGGCGCTGAAAAAATCGCTTGATACAGTTTACATCGCGATCAAAATACATTTCGGCATTTTGGTGTTCCATAGAAACCATCTGCGGGAAGTCGATAACAATCGGCTCCAGGGTAATTTCGTCCTCGCCAGCCTCGTTCGTCGTTTTGTTCTCTTTAATCAGAATGTTAAATTCGTTAAAGTCTCCATGAATAAGACCGTGCTCGGCAAGACGCAAGATAAGAGAAATCAGCTCCGCGTACAAAGATGCCGGATCGGGGACGTCAGATATTTGTCGGAGAGGGTGGGCATCAATTAGCGTCATGACGATGGTGTGGCGGGACTGGCCAAGCGGCTCTGGTACAGGAAACCCTTCTTCCCGCAGAGCTTGCATAAAAGCGTACTCCTTCATCGCAGCAAGTCTTGACAAGTACATCCATGAGCCTGAAGATTTGTTGCGCAGGTAATCGCGGTTCGATTTGACTGTTCGGAACGAGATTCGGCCAAGACGATGGATCTTGAGGACCTGCTGCGTGCCAGTGTGATCGGCGACAACCATGATGTCGCTTTCTTTGCCGACTCCGATTCTACTGCCGACACTGTATACCACCTTCTTGCTAGAATACGTATGTAGGGCGAGGTAGTCAAGGCCACCGTAGGTCAACCGGTAACCGTCGTATTTGGCTTCCTTTACTCGGGCAATCAGGCCGACTTTGGCGAGGGCAGATATACTTCTGTGGACACCGCTTGCACCGCCTCGTAGTCGCGCAATTCGCTCGATAAGTGCTGTAGGTACGATTTCGTGGTTTTTGCTACCCAACTCGACCTGACAGCAACGTATTAGATTTCGACCTGCTGCACTTGCGGGATTGGAGGCTACTCACAGCAGTGAGGACTCGCCAGTCCTCCGCCGCCAGATGGCGCAGCGCTCTAGTATCCAGCTTCATGGCGGCTGGTAATTATGCACTGTATATTGAGATTTCAAGTCGGGAGTTTTCTTTTCCCGTCCATGTGCTCGCGGCGCATGCGCTTGGTGGGGTGGAAGAAATTTGGCGCCCAAAGAGGTTCTGGATCTTATCGATAGTGGGCTGCATTGAACGGCACTTGAACGGCTTATTCATCCACGGCTCACCAGTGCTCACACGTGACTCCACTGGGGCGACAGCCTGGCGTAGGCGGCAGCGCCTCGCGTAACCCGGGAGCTCAGAGTTGCTACGCCAGTTCGATAGCTTTGCTGACTAGGCTCCATTACCTTCCATCGCCCTTCAACTCAAGTTACCAACGATCTGCACTCGCCCAAGTATTGTGCTTGCGCAGGTGCTTTCAATTCGTATAATACTATCCGCCGCAATAGCCCCGACCCTTCCATTGCTTGAGAGGACGCCTCCCTCGAGCTTCAGAACCAGAGCCCGTCACATCTAAATCGCCGTCAACATGGCTCAAGACGCCGATGTGCCCAAGGCGGCCGACAAAGGAAAAGGAAAGGCTGTCGATGACCCCAAGAACGAGAATGCTGCCGTCAACGGCAAGAAGGAGACCGACGAGAAGGGTGGTATGTTGTGCCATGGAGACGATGCGCCGCCTCTTACCATGCTAACTCAGACTACAGTCGCTGGCGAGGAAGAGCTTAACGAGGAAGACCAGCAGCTCAAGGGTGAGCTCGATATGATGGTGGAACGATTGACTGTGCGCGTCGAGCTAAGCCCATCCCCTTGCAAGGCGCAAACTGACCATTGCTAGGAATCAAACAAAGAGCTCTACAAGACAGCACTCGAGGCCATGAAGACATCGATAAAGACTTCCACATCGTCAATGACGGCTGTACCGAAGCCTTTGAAATTCCTAAGACCGCACTACGAGACCTTGACGAACCTGTACGAGGAGTGGCCCGCTGGCGATAACAAGACATCTCTCGCCGATGTTCTCTCCGTCATCGGCATGACATTTTCCGACGAGGACCGACAGGACACCCTCAAGTTCCGACTCCTTGCACCTACATCCGACATTGGCGCTTGGGGCCACGAATACGTTCGCCACCTGGCGTTGGAGATTGGTGAGGTTTACGGCAAGCGCATCGCCGCTGATGAGCCCACCAAGGATCTCCTTGACCTCGCCCTGACCCTTGTTCCCCTGTTTATCGAGAGCAACCAGGAGGCAGACGCCGTGGATCTCATGAGCGAACTTGAGATTATCGATCAGATCCCGAAACACGTCGACGAAAACACATACTCCCGAGTCTGCCTGTACATGGTCAGCATGGTCAACCTTCTCACATACCCCGACAACGAACAGTTCTTGCGCACCGCCCACAAAATTTATCTTGAGTACAAGCAGTATGCCCGAGCCATGGTTTTGGCCATCAGACTTCACGATTACGACCTGATTCGATCCGATTTTGTCAAGGCTGAGGACCCTGCCCTGAAGAAGCAGCTAGCTTTCCTCATTGCTCGCCAAAGAATAACACTGGAGCTGCCTGGCGATGAGGATGAGGAGCTCAACAACTGCTTGTCCAACCTGAAGCTTGCCGAATACTTTAAAACTTTGGCTAAGGACCTTAACATTCTCGAGCCCAAGACAACAGAAGACATTTACAAGAGCCACCTCGAAAGCAGCCGCGTTGCGGGCATGACCAACCTGGACTCTGCCAGACACAACTTGGCTGCCGCTTTCGTCAATGCTTTCGTCAATGCAGGCTTTGGCAACGACAAGATGATGCTTGTTGACGGAGAGAAAGAGACATGGGTCTGGAAGACCAAGGGTGATGGCATGATGTCCACCGTGGCTTCCATGGGTACCTTATTGATGTGGGATATTGAGAATGGGCTTGATAAGATCGACCGCTACACATACTCCAACGAAAACGAGATTTCCGCAGGAGCCATGCTTGCGATTGGCATTATGAACTCGGGAGTTCGCGTCGAGTCAGAGCCTGCCCTGGCGCTGCTGGCTGATACGGAGAAGCTTAATTCACCTAACCCTATGGTCCGCACTGCTTGTATCATGGGCCTTGGATTGTCTTATGCTGGTTCGAATAAGGAGGAACTGCTCGAGCTGCTCCTGCCCATCATCAGCGACTCTTCGCTAGATATGCAAATTTCGGCCATGGCTGCTCTGGCCTGCGGTATGGTCTTTGTTGGATCCTCTCACCACGAAGTCAGCGAAGCCATCGTTACCACTCTTATGGACGATGACCGCAAGAGCCAGTTGACTGACAAGTGGACTCGCTTCCTTGCTCTTGGTCTTGGTCTCTTGTTCTTTGGCCGTCAAGAGGAAGTCGACGTTATTCTCGAGACCCTCAAGGCTGTCGAACATCCCATGGCTAAGCCCACTGCTGTACTGGCCGAGATTTGTGCCTGGGCAGGTACCGGTGCCGTGCTCAAGATTCAGGAACTGCTCCACATCTGCAACGAGCACAAGGAAGAGTCTGACGATAAGAAGGGCGATGAGCTCCTCCAGGCTTATGCTGTGATTGGTATCGCGCTCGTTGCCATGGGTGAGGATGTCGGCCAAGAAATGGTTCTCCGCCAGTTCGGCCACCTAATGCACTATGGCGAGCCCAATATCCGCAAGGCTGTCCCACTGGCCATGGGTCTCATCAGCCCCAGCAACCCTCAGATGAAGGTCTACGACACTCTATCACGATACAGCCACGACACTGACCCTGAAGTCGCCATCAATGCCATCTTCGCCATGGGTATGCTCGGTGCCGGCACCAACAACGCGCGTCTGGCGCAGCTCCTCCGCCAACTAGCCAGCTACTACCACCGCGACCAGGATGCCCTCTTCATGGTTCGCATCGCCCAGGGCCTGCTTCACATGGGCAAGGGCACTATGTCCATCAATCCTTTCCACACTGACCGCCAGGTCCTGTCTCGCGTCGCCGCCGCCGGTCTGCTCTCCACCATGGTCGCTCTGATTGACCCCAAGGAGTTTATCACCTCCGGCTCGCACTACCTACTCTACTTTATCGTCACAGCCATGCACCCCCGCTTCCTGGTGACACTGGACGAAGATCTCAAGCCCCTCAAGGTCAATGTTCGCGTCGGTCAGGCTGTCGACGTTGTTGGCCAGGCTGGCCGCCCCAAGACGATCACCGGTTGGCAGACACAGAGTACGCCGGTTCTCCTGGCGTACGGCGAGAGAGCAGAGCTCGAGGACGAGCAGTATATTAGCCTGAATAGCACACTCGAGGGCTTGGTGGTTTTGCGCAAGGTATGAATCGCTCCATGATGTCTCGTCACCTTCGCATGATACAATACTGACAATGGCATGTAGAACCCTGACTGGGAAGAGGAGCAATAAATGGATGATGATTAAACGGCATCAAGTGTAATTGATGTGCGCATGGACCAGGGTCTGACGAAGAGGTTCTTTTCTGGGCGTCTTTTTTCCTTTATAATCTTGAACTGGTACGGATAACGGACAAAGGTGCTAGCAACTCAATGTATAGTATTTTCTACTGTGTTGTATGTAGAGACCGGGTGAAACACAGGTCAGACACCAAAAAAGACGCCAAGATACGAAGACAGAAGCAAAAAACTCAGAGTAATCTATTCTCAAATGAGACGTGAGAGCTTTTGTGGCTTCGAACGAATCGTGACTCTAATATTTCCAAAATATTCTATCTCTTTTTCGTATACTGTGAAATTAAACCAAAATGCTAACCCAAAACTCCTATGACAATGCATTCAGAACATAAGATGTAGTGTGTACCCAGTTAATAACGGCGGCTTCCGTTTTTTCTCTTTTCACCACGCGGGTGGTCCAAAATGCTCCCCGTCTGGCACCGTCTTGTAGGAGCAGGCCTGCCAGTCGCAGCCCTGCTTGTAGACCTCTGTGCCCCACCAGGAGAAGTTGGCCATCCAGCCGGGGTAGATGAAGCCGAAGAAGACGACGACGATGCCGAACGCGAGGCCAGAGTCGAGGGCGGCGCTGAGCGTCATGGTGTACTTGGCCCACCAGGCGCCAGCGCGGCGCTTGATAACGTAATTGAAGACGTAGCAGACAAGGGCCCAGACAGAAAAATTGAGGCCGGTGGCGGGCGGGATCCACGCCATGGCGCCAAAGATGACGGGGAGGTTGACCTTGCGGAGGATGCTGCCGCGGCGGCGCCGGCTGTACAGCCACAGAGGAATGGGCAGCAGCGCGCCGAGCGGGAAGCACCAGACGAGGCCGCGGTAGATGGCGCCGGGGCCAAAAAACTCGCCGGGGCCGACGACACCCCAAAGGATGGAACCGTTAAAGTGCACGCGCGCAATGGGACAGGTAAAGCCGTTGACGGCCTCGGCGGTGCAGATGCCGCGGACATTGACAAACATCCAGTTGAGGACGCCAATCTGCGTGATGGACGAGACAAAGGTGGCGACGACCTGCACCATGAACATGATGCGCGGCGGAATCTTCATGTAGTGGCCGAGCTTGAGGTCGGCGGCGAACTTAATGCCCTGTGCGGAAGAAATGTAGCCGTACGTGACAAATACCATGTTGGCAATGGGGCGACCGGGGAAGACAACGCCGCAGATGAGCTGGCAGATGAGGTAGATGCTGCTGTGCTGGTTCGTGACGGCCATGATGATGCCGTTGGGGATGAAGAAGATGGCGCCCATGGCGAGAGCGAGTAAGAGACCGTACCACGGTAGATGGATGGGGTAGTACTCGACGATGAAGATGCCGACGGCCGTCATGGAGAGGAATGTAAGGACATACCAGCTCAGAGGGGCATCTTTGTAGCGCTTCATGAGTCTGCTGTGAATATCTTCCCGGCTGAGGAGGTCGTCATAGCCGGAGTGTGTTGAGCGGTTGCCGTGGCTATCGCGGCGTGACAGGGGATCCTCCGGCTCTGTTTCGCCGGTTTCTGTGGGTGTGCCCGAGAGAGCTTCGTAGGCGACTTTGCTTTCCTCGCGCGCTTCGGCGAGAGCACGCTTCCAGGTATGCCAGATATCGCTACCATGCCAGCAAAGGGTATGGGTGAGAAGCGCTGCAAGACCTGCAAACTGCATCCCGTAGCTGAGCATATAAGTCACGGGCAGAAAGACTCGACTGTAGTTTTGATATGCCTGGCGGTCAAACAAGAACTCAGGTGTGAGAATTCTGCTGACGTTGTAGACCTTGCCCGTATTGTCGAACACGGCGGTAGAGAGAATCGGCATGTATGACGAGTATAAAACATTAGCATAGTAGCACAGCGGTGCGATGAACCACATAACAACCACGAGGCCGGCGACCACATTTACGGCCGCCCAGAACGGCACAAGTAGAGGCGAGCCGACATATGTAATTTGAGCCCAGTCGAAAGTCAGAGGAAATAGACCAAGACCGGAGGTGACGCCAAAGAGGTTCGCGATGACGACATTTTTGGGCGCGAACCAAGTAATAACGCTAAAGTAGCTGAGCGCAGGCATTAAGAGCCCGGGCAAGAAGTAGAATGCAAAAGCGCTTATCCAGACAATGTAGAAAAAGTTCCAACGGCTGATTGTCCAGCCATTGGCAGGCTTGTTTTCTTGCTTATGGAGAGTCGAGAACATGGCGGCAGACATCAATGTTCCCGGCCAGATCATGCCGCTAGGACGAACAAGAAACCGGCGGGCCATGCCTGCAAAGCCGTAGCCCAGAATTTGGGTCGACACAGTAAGTAGAAGCTGGTAGGTGATGGGTGCAGGTTGGTTGTAGAACTGTGTCTGCTCAACAATGACATCGGTTGCGAAAGCAAAACCAAAGGCGACATTGCTGCTCACGTAGACGCATGTATGTTCTTTTTCGTTCCAGCGGCCCTGCGCGAACCATTGCCGCCACGAGCGAAGTGTCTTTGTTCGTCTTGCCGGTGGCTCATTCTCGTCTGGGATCGCCGAGTGCCGCATACCATCCACGAATGTTTCTTCGGGGTCGTAGGACCGCTTAAGAGCCACATCCCAGAATAAACCAAGAGGATGTACGAGAAGCAGCGCAATGACGGGAGTTATGGCGACGCTGGGATATCTTAATGAAAAGAATAAGTTGGTCGATGAGCCCAAGATCGAGAAGAGCACAGACAGGCACCACATTCGCGGGGTGTTTATAGACAAGGTCGTATCGTCGGTGGGAGGCACAGAGGCACGGACGGCTTCGTGGGGAGAGTTTTCGTCTTCATCTTCGACTGTCGATGTGTCGTCGCGGACAGAAAAGGCATCTTCTTCATCAGTGTCCAAATTGTCGGGCTTTCCATTGCTAAACGTATCGACAAGCGGCGTTTCGGCGGGACCAAAGCGACCTTCCACTCCAGACACGAGAATCGCACCGTCAAGATCCTCAGAGACTCTGGAGGATGACCGTGATATAGCCGATCGCTGGCTACGACTCGTGTCGCGCGCATAGCTAGAGCGGTGCCTGTATTCTTCGGAGTCGGCTTCGGATGGTGACTGGCTTTCGCCCGGCGAGAGGTTCACGGCGCCGTAGGTCGTGGTATCCGTGCCGGACGGCGGCCGCCTGTCGAGGCGAAAAGACTTCTTCTTTCTGATCATGTCAAAGTCGGTGAGCTCAAGCTCAGACCCGGAATCGGGGTCAGCTACAGCTATTGACTCTGCAAGCCAAACTGTGCGAGCATGTTGCAAAGGGGAGTTCAGGGCATCGGTGGGATCCTTAAGAGGCGGCGACGAGGACTCTTCTGGTTGCCCTCGGCTCGGCGACCCGTGGTGGGATGATGCGACGGTGGGCTGGTGTGGCAATGCAGCTGTCGCGGTCGCCAGGGTCCCAAGGGCAACGGTTTTGTCGAGGCTGGCGTCGCGCTGATCAGTAGTGTCTTTTCGCGAAAAAAGGGCTAAAGGTGGTGTGGTTTCGCCGGCGGGTGTAGTTTCGGATTTGTCTTGCGGCGGTGGACGGCGAGCGTCTTCCATGGCGGGCCGGCCGAACAGTGGAGGGGCTTTCCCACCGCTACCTTGCTAGACGAAAGACGGCCGGAACTAATAAACTGACTAGTTCGTTAGCTGGCGGGCCTTGAGGACGAAAACTGGCGTCAACCTGCAAGGGATGGTCCAACTCCAGCCCGTCCTCTATCCTGTTAGGCACCAGCTAGGTAACGGACCCGTAGGAGCTGCCCGTCAGTCGGGATATGTCGAAAAACCTCCCTGCAGCGAGCCAATGGCCAACCATCAACGGTCCACAGAAGCGTGTGACTGTGGACTGACGACAGGTTGGTGGGATGTGCGAATGCTAGCCTCAGTGGGCCGGTGGGTTGGAATGTTAGGGCGGTCGGGAGGCAAGGGAGGCTCAAGAGGTTGTCGTTTTGAGCCAAAACTGATGGTATCTTGACAGAGATCAGATTCTCGACGTCGCTGTGTCGTGTCTCTGAACGGTTATGTTGCAGGCAAATCGCACAGTGACTGCCGAGAGGACGCGAGTCAACCAGCCACTGCAACCTGCAGCGGACTCGGCAGCGGGCTCGCGTGGCGCCTGCAGCTGAGCCAGACGACAGGGGGTCGAGGCTATTTCTCGCGAACTCGCTGCAGCTAATCTAGCAACCGCAGGATTGGCCAGAAAAAGATTGATGAGATGTGACGACGTTTCGCAGCGGGATGCCTGCTAGCGCTGTAGTATGCAGCTAATGTAAGGCTGTCGGGCATCTAAAGTGGTCTGCTACACGGCAGATGACGATAGCAGGCGGATTTGCGGAATTCGCTCGGTTTATCGGTGCAAATGAATTGCTTGTCAGGCGACAGAGTCTGGAGTATCATGTGTTAACTGTCGTTTGGACGATGGTGAAGATGAGCAAACGGAAGACTGAGCGCAGGCAAGGACGATATGGCCTCGCCAGCTACAGTGGCTGAGGGCCGGAAACAGAGGCTTTGACGGAACGGGCTACAGCGCTGCAAGCCACGCACAACTCTACTCATGCAAGGCACGACTCGCAGCGTCAAAGCTGCGATTCTATACAAAACTTGCAAACTAGATTCAGGTACTAGAGGCATGTTACAGCATGGAAAAAATTGCCCGCGTGTGCTATTTGTGCCTCGATCCAGCCAGCGGTAGCGAACAGTCAATGCGAACAGTCAATTGCTGCCCACAGACAAATCGATGGAAGGGTGTACTTTCATGTGGTCATGTTGACGCGTCCAATAATAAAATTCTGAGGGTAATGGTGCATTTTCTCGGTTTATATAGACACCCGAGGCCCTTGAATACGACATAATACTGTGAGTTACCTTGGCAGGCATGCGTGACGAGACAGCGATGACGATGACGAACGCATCAGCAGACGGAAGACATTTCTTATCCTGTAGTCTATTTCACTCTTCATTCATTATACATTTGTCCTTTTCCTTTTCAAAGGTTTTTCGGGTGCGGCTTTCTTTCCGAGAGGTTACGGATAACTTACAATCGACAGATACCCGTCATTGACAGTGTGAGACAGGGCGTGCAACCTCTGTACACATGGGTCTTGGCTAGGAACGTTCAGTCTAAATCTAGTTCGGGTCTGACGCGTCACAATAAACGCATTAGCGCTTCTCTTTTGAGCATGTCGTTCGATCCATGTCCAAAACAGCACTGGTGTCTTTTTGTGACTACAGATGCGTCTTAGCTAGGTACCTACCCATTTATTGGACTGTTGTACCTTTGGTGGTTGGGACAGTGGAAGAGCGCTGAAGTCGTTGTGCAAACCGCCACCAGCCACTATCATTAGAGCGCCAAAAGCCGTCTTGACCCCTGTACGTCCACTGTAACGAGTAGCCTCAGTAAATTTCAGGCCCGCGCAGCACCGAAATCGATTAGCGGCCGATGCCGCACCATTCCGTCATTACGGTACCTAGGTAGTGAAATGTTCATTTTGCCAGTATCATCACTTCGGTAGCAGCAACCATGGCGACGCCCGTAGCTGCAGCCAAACAGCATCTAAGAAGCTTGGTAAAGAAACGCCTCGCTAGTCTGCCACAGGATGCTGTCCAAGCTCAGAGTAAGCAGAAGTCACCGTCATTGTCTACCTGCACCATGTGAAGTGAACTAACACGAACAGGCCATGTCGTCTTTGAGACTCTCCAGGCCTCAAAACAGTATAAAGAAGCCAAGCGCATAAGCATCTATCTGGCAATGCCGGCCGCCGAAGTGCAAACTGATGCCATCGTTCGCCATGCCCTGAGCACGGGCAAGCAGGTCTTTGTGCCGTACCTTCACAAGTCAATCCTAACCGAGCCCGATACGCCCGCTCGCATCATGGATATGGTCCACCTGCGCAGCATCCAGGACTATGAGTCTCTCGGTCGCGACAAATGGGGCATCCCGAGCATTGATGATGCCGCTGTTGCTGGGCGTGAGCGAATCTTGGGCGATTCGCCGGGCAACTTCGGCCCTGAGCCAGCTACCCTGGATCTGATGCTGGTTCCTGGCGTCGCCTTTAATGCAGACCCGGAGACTGGCATAAGGCGGTTGGGCCATGGAAAGGGTTTCTATGACTTTTTCTTGAACAGGTACTTTGCTAGGGCTGCGGAACACGGTGGCCACGGGTCCTCGTTACATCTCACTGGCCTGGCATTGAAAGAGCAATGGCTCGACCCAGAAGACGGGGAAGTTCCAATGGGTGTTTACGATAGACGACTGCACGGGTTAATACTGGGCAGCGGCGAAGCCAAAACATAACAGTAATCTACGATATTTAAAGTAAAAATCTACTCTTGATCGGAACTTTGCTGGTGCTGTTTTGCAACAAAGAGGTTCAGATATCCGTTGCTTGGACGTGTGTCTACACCCACCTATTTGTCCCTGCGGTGGCTGCTACCCCCATCAGAAACTAACCTGGCGTTGGTGAAAATAATGAAAAAAAAGGAAAGCATTTTCAATGCATGCAAACACTAATCCTAGTAAAATTTATCGTCTTCTCCCCCATTACCCTCCTCGCGGACCTTTGAATGACGTCGAGCCGGAGCGGAAAAACTCGCCACCTTGGTTCCTCGTGCAACTACGATTGCCCCGCCAAAGACCATCAACCCCATGTCGTATTATTGCCAGGCTCAAGGCCAAGGTGGGCTCTCTGCTTTTTATCGCTCTGGCCTGTTGCTTCCACAACACCAAGACACCTGTCGAGGCTGACCTTTGTGACCTCATTTTTGCAAGACGACGGCCAGTCCCGTCGCATCCATTCCCTTTGTTTCTTTCTCAGCTTCTCTTAGCGCCCCGCTGCTGCTGTTTGCCGTACTACGCCAACGAGCTCAATTGCGGCACCGCAACACTACGTTCCTACCTATGCGCCCCTGCCACGCCTGCGATTCAAGACCTTGATAACCACACGCCGAGCCAGCAGAAACTCAAAGAATCATCGCATCCATAGATTCAGCAGAAATGGCTGCCAACGGTGCGCAGGACAGCTTCTCGCCGTCCGATGTCTTGGCTGCCGTTATGACGATGCGGAGCGGGGAGCAGGACGCGAAGAAAAAGGCACATGTCTACCTAGAGAGCTTTCAAAAATCTGTGCGTTCCCGAAGAATCTACGCTGCGATTTGTTATGCATGCTAATCATCTCAGAAAACATCTTGGGGTACTATTATTGGCATTTTGCAGTCCAAAGCCGAACCAGAAGCTACCCTGTTTGCCGCCATCACGCTTCGTGGAAAGGTATATCCCAACTCTCGAGATACGACCAAACAGGATGCTCACAAGTCGCAGATTACCTATGATCTCTCCACTCAAGTCCCCACGAACGAACTTCCAGCCTTGCGAACCCAGATACTTATGCTTCTCAAGGAGTTTGCGGTTGGACCCAAGCCCATTCGCGTGCAGCTCTGCGTCTGCCTCGCCATTCTGGCCATCCAAATGAAGGACTGGAACGATGTCTTGCCATCTGTGGTTCAGTCCCTTAGCGACAGTCCCGAGAGCCACGCCTGCATCCTCGACTTCCTGCGTGTGCTCCCCGAAGAAGTTACCGAGGGCAGAAAGATTACCTTGTCTGTATGTGGATAATGCGACTCGACTCGACAAACACAACCCTGACGACGTTCAATCGACCGGATGCCGTCTCTTTCGATCTTCAAGTCTAATTAATATGTGGGAAACAGGAAGATGATCTTGCGGACCGTTCAAAGGTGCTGCTGGCGGACAATACGGACAGAGTTGTGCAACTGCTGATCAACTACTCACAATCGTCACGTTCGTATTACACAAACCTACAGCAAAAATTGCGAAGCGACTAACTCGAATTTAGCGGCTGCTGCTCGTAACCCGCAGCTAATGGAATGCATAACATCTTGGCTAAGAGAGGTGCCAGTGGGTAGTATCATCAACTCTCCGTTGCTGGACGTCGTGTTCAATGGGGTTACTGCAGATGAATGCAGCCAGGAAGCCTCCGAGTGTCTTTGTGTCATGATACGAGAGACTCGCGACGTCGACGAAAGCCAAGCAAACATCCAGGTGCTCTTCCCTCGCGTCGTCGGTCTTCAGCCTCGCATCGCAACGGTAGCGGAGGAGGAGGACACAGAAGCCTTGAAGGCACTGACAAAGGTTCTGGCCACCGCTGCGGAGAGCTGGGCCGTTGCCATTGCCCGTCAGCCCTCCCATTTTAGGCCGCTGGTTGAGGCCGTGCTTGAGTGTGCTGCCCGAGATAAGGATCAGGACGTCATCGAACACACATTCCTCTTCTGGTACGAGCTGAAGCAGTATCTCGTACTGGAGCGTTACATTCAGAGCAGACTGGAGCTGGTTGATGTCTATTCTAAGCTTGTCGACATTCTGCTGAAGCACCTCCGATACCCTCGGCCGGATTCTGGGAACGAAGCCGATCTCTTCGACGGTGACCGCGAACAGGAGGAAAAGTTTAGAGAGTTCCGCCACCAGATGGGAGACACTCTCAAAGACTCCTGTGAAGTCATGGGTGTTACGGAATGCTTGACCAAAGTGCTCAACGCTATCCAAGTTTGGATGCAGAACAACGCGAGTCAAGTCAGCGACACCAATGTGCCAAACTGGCAAGAACTCGAGGCGCCTCTGTTTGCAATGCGAGCCCTCGGCCGCATAGTAGATCGGGACGAGGAAATTGTTCTTCCACAGCTCATGCCGCTACTGGTCCAAATTCCAAACCACGAGAAACTCAAATTCGCCACCATCATGGTACTTGGCCGCTATACCGAGTGGACAGCTGTGCACCCAGAATACCTGGAACCCCAATTCAACTACATTGTCAACTCATTCCAAGCCGACTCCAAGGAGATTGTTCGAGCTGCTGCGTTGGCCATCAAGTTCTTCTGCACCGATTGCAGAAACCTGCTTAGCGGGCAGGTTCTGCAGCTCCAGACATTCTATGACCAAGTTCTGGACAAGTTGCCCACTCAGAGCAGAGAGGAGGTGACGGATGGTGTTTCTAGCGTGGTGGCTGTGCAGCCTGCTGACCAGACATACGCCCTGCTCAAGACGTACTGCGATCCTCTCATCCAGCGCTTGATGACCATGGCAAACCAGGCAACGGATAAAGAGAGCAAGATTGCCATGGCCGGTAAGTGGAACAGCCAAACATCCGTTGGGCATCTCTAACGTATTACAGAACACCTGCAGCTCATTACGATCTTTGTTCAAAATGTCACTCCTGCGGTCAGCCTCGGCGATGCTAATCCAGCTGTCAAGTACTGGCAAGAAGTCTTTCCAATTCTGTCGACAATTCTCGAAAACTTCTTGGACTTTAGCCCCATTTGTGAGAGAATCTGTCGCTGCTGGAGAAACATGATTGTGTCATACCGCACAGCAATGGCACCTCTGTTACCGGAAATGGCCAACAAGCTGGCTAGCGGCTTCGCGGCCTCTCACGAGGGATGCTTCTTGTGGGTGACTGGCACTATCCTGCGCGAATTTTCCGAAGATCGTGACAACGTGGACCAAGCAACGACCGAGCATATTTACAGCTTCTTCGAGGCACAAGCCACCGCGTTCCTGCGTGTGATGACGGAACTCCAACCTGCAGACCTACCAGACGCCATTGACGACTTCTTCCGACTCATGATTGATGCTCTACTTTATTACCCGCAGAAGCTCATTCCTTCCACGTTACAGGTCCCGATTTTCGAAGCAGCCATCTATGCTTTGACGCTCGAGCAGCGAGACCCGCTCGTTTCGACGCTGCATTATGTTCGTGATCTGTTGTCGTACGGCAGCAACAACCCCGCTAGCAGCGAGGGTCTTCCCGAGCCTGCGGCACAACAAATCAAGGCCATCATTCTCAACATGCTACAAAGCCACGGGATGGGGCTTGTTAAGCAAGTTATGGCCGGCATGATGCTTACTTTCCCACGAGACTGCTTCGCTGACGGCAGTGGGGTCCTTTTGGCCCTGTTCGAAATGATTCCTGGACAAACTGCTGAGTGGGTTGCACAGACAATTCAGCTGCTGCCCGAGGGTACTGTGAACCCTGCCGAGGCCAACAGACTGATGACCAAGATCAAGGAGAGGCTTTCGACGGATGATGCCAGCAACCTCCGACATGTGCGCGTCTTGCTACAAGACTTTACAAACTCGTACAGACGACGCAACGTGGCACCCAGAGATGGACTGGGACAGTTGGAAGCTAGACGATTCCAGTTCTCCGGCTGATCATGCTTTGAAGGTAAAGGGGATGGGGAGGAGTTGATGGATGGCATACATGAAGACGGTGGATGGAATTATTGGCATTTACGGGAGTGAGGTAGTTTATACCAGGGAAGTAAAATGGAATGGGTTTGGGAGCAACTGATTCAATTGTTGATATAGCATCTAGAGCGAGGAGGGAAAAGCCGACAAGTAACATATTTCTCCATCGAAAAGTGAGATGGCAATTTGCGGGAGAGAAGATATATCTAAACATATAAAGGACATGTCCTGATATACCTTACTTTTAGCTCTAGCATATTCTTATCCAACTTGTCCAGATGAGCTTGTCGGGTTAATGGGTATACTGACAATCCAGTATCGGTGTGTACTCAGATGGCTCGGTCAGTGCGGTAACCCAGCCACACATGGCTTCTGCCAGTTGACAAATCACTCGTTCCAATAATAAAAACATTCGCCGAGTCCACTTCTGACGACAAGAGGCTGTGTGGGCTGACAGGCAAAATGTTGATGGGGACGCTACGCAGATCAATAATCGGAGTGAATGCTAGTCACCGGGACCGGCACCCGTATTCCAGCTAGCTCAGCAGACCCAAGATACCGAAAACAGCATATATATAGTCTCAGTGTCCCTCTTCAACCCTCGAAGCACCACACTCTGATGATATAAAGAGCGCAGAAGGCAAATACCGGAAGAAGACAATGGGAAGTCAAGCCGCCACTGCCGGCGCCGGCATCGCCCTCATCCCGTGGGACCCAGCTAGCGACGCCCACGCCGAGCGCATGACGACGCAGCGGCACGCGTGCGGCTGGGACGTGGACCAGGTGCCGTACTGGCAGAAGAAGGTCGCCGCCGGTGACAAGCTACTCTTTTGGATCGTGCTGTCCGGACGTGGCGACGAGGAGGAGCTGCTGGCCAAGCACAGGGCCGGGAGCGCAGCGGAGATTGCGCCGCTGCGAGACACGGCGGCGCGGGTGGGCAGGACGGACCGGACGCCGACGGCGGACGAGTTTCTTCCGATTGGGCATATCGCTCTGGATGAGTATCCGATGAGGAATGTGCTGTTTGGGCTGCCGGCGGCGACGTTGTGGATTAAGTCGTTTTACATTTCCAAGTGCGTTTTTGACCTCTCCCCTTCCCACCCCCTCCCGTTCTCACAAACAAGAACTAACAAGTGCGGGGGCAGAGCCATTCAGTCTGGTGGCCTTGGGCGCAAAGCCATGGAGCAGGCCGAGGCCATGGCCGCCGCGGCGCCGTTCCACAGCGCAGCGTTGGCGCTGGACACGACGCACCAGGCGTGGCAGCGGCGCATGACGAGCCAGAGCCTCTACGGCACGGACGAGCCGCCCGCGGACGCGCCGTCGATCCGGACGAACCAGGCGTGGTACACGCGGCAGGACTACGCGGACATGGCGCTGCCGGACACGGAGGGGGAGTGTGCAAGAGCGGAGGGCAGGGAGTCGCTGGGGTATTATGCATGGACGAACCCGGAGACTGGGGAGTTTTTCAAGATTCCGACGGTGTACATGTATAAGATGATGAGGAAATAGAGGGTAAGCTGTTTTTAGACTATAGAAGTATTTCGAGGATGAGACGCCCTAAATCCCCTGCGTATCTTTTCTTCAAAGGCGAGACTGTTCAACGACTAGAAACCTCAAATTGCGCATAGAAATCTCTTTCCCATGGCTTGTCGAACCCCGATATCTTCCACTCGCGAAACTCCCTTGCTAGAATCGGAAAGCCGTGCGAAGCAGCCAGCTTGGCTGCGCGCTGACAGCGAAGCCAAAGCGTCTCTGGTTCTTTGTTCTTGTGTGAAAGGATATGGGACATGTCAAGACGGCCATACTCTGCTGCCGCCCCCAAAGCGGTTCGTCCACCAATCAGGGCAGCCGGCGCATTCACATCGGCCCCGTTTTCGAGGAGCAGAACAAAGATGGGCATGGATCCTACCATGACGGCTCGCTGCAGGGCCGTGGCACCATGCTCTGGACTCGGCGGCCCGTTGACATCAGCCCCCTTGGACAGGAAAAGCTTGACCAAGCGCACATTCCGTTTACTGACGGCGATCTGTAGAGCTGTGTTGCCCCTGGTCGGGGCCGGTGGCGCATTTATATCCGCATCTGTGTCGAGGAGCAGCTCGACAACGTCTTCCATTTGATCCTCTGTCGCGTACTGCAGCAAGGAGTCCTTTTCCGGAAGCCGTCGGTTCACCTCCCAACCGTATTCGCACAGCCGCTGGAGCATACGCAAAGGCATGCTGCAGACATGCCCCGGAAATGCAACGCCTTTGAGTTTTGCCCCGTGTTGAAGTAAGACGCTGAAAATCTTTTCCCGGCTCTGCCGGACTTCGGGCCAGCGATCGGCAGGACAACAGGGTTCGAATACTTTTGCGACTGGTGAAAGGCGATTCGGCTCACAGGGGTTATCCCAGTTGGGGTTTGCGCCTTTGGACAGCAGATATTCCAACATGCGCAGGTCGTTGTTTGATGCAGCGACCAGAAGCGCATGTGTACCTCGATCTCCCTCTAGATCGGCATGAGACTCGATGAGCAGCGCACAGAAATCCGGTGAGCCTGTTGCAACCGCAGCAGCCATAATTGAATCGCCGTATGGACCTCTTAGACACATCTGCACATCTGCACCGGCATCTATCCATTTCTTTGCCAAACTCACGTTTCCTTTCTCAATGGCGATCTGAAGAGGGCGCTGCAGGTCACTACTAGATAACTGAATTCCATATTTGAGCAACAAAGCAGTGACCTCATTATAGTTGCCGTCATGAATAGCAGACAGCAGACCCGCGACTTGTTTTCTGAGCATGATTAATGTGTCTTCTTCTTTTGCATGTAGCAAGATTGTGTTCAGAGCCAAGGGTTCGTTCATTGCTGCCTCCAGTGCGGAGCAGCCGCCTGTGAGAGCGCCCGGTGCAAAGATATTGGCCCCTTTCCGGAGAAGAAGATCAACCATACACAACCATCCCTCTTCGATCGCGACCTGCAAAGCTGTGAAACCATGTTCTGCTGCAGCAGGTGCGTTGACGTCGGCACCCTGCTGAATGAGTTTGGCTACCAACAAAGTTTCCCCTCTAGAAGCGGCGGCTTGCACTGCTGTGAATCCCTCAGAGCTGGGGGCCGCATTTACATTGGCACCATGATTCAGTAGTAGCTCAATGATATCTCCGTCTCCCAACTCTACAGCCGCTTGTAGAGCAGTGCAACCTTGTGGCTCTGGAGCGGGTGCGTTGACATTGGCGCCATTCTCCAGTAACAGCTTCAAAAAATCTAGGTTGCCTCTCTTTGTAGCTGCTAATTGCAAAGCAGTGCCACAATTCCCAGGTGTGTTCACTCTGGCCCCAAGTTTCAGTAATAGACGGCCCATAGCGATGCTTCCATTCTGAGCAGCGATTTGCAGCGGCGAAGAAGCCACCCGCAAATCCACCCCCGACAGGTGACAATGATCATCTTCAGGGAGAGGACTGATATTGATATTGCTGCAGGTTCGACCTCTGAGGCGTTCTCTAGCATTGACGCCGTTCACATCTGCGCCTTCGCGTAGTAGGACTGCAGCCACAGCTAGATGATTCTCAGCCAAGGCCACTTCTAGAGGTGTCGACAGGGCGCAGCTACGCCACACTTGCATAGAACCAATTTCGCTATCAACAGATTCTGAGTCGATGCAACCGTTTACATTGGCACCGGACTTGAGTAGCCTCTCAACGAGCTTCAAGTTGCCAACCTCAGCGGCGTTTTTTAAAGGCGTGGAATATTGCTTTGAGAGAGAACCGATTCCGGCATCGGACTGCAAGAACATCGTAGTCACTTCAGAATCGTCATAGTCAAGAACAAGGTCCAATATTGTGGCACCCTCGGCCTCGGCCTCGCCCATGACTTGATGTATATCAGCGCCCTTGTTGATGAGGATTCCAATAATCTCGGCCCTGGAATTGTCAAGGTTGTCGCTCAACACAGCCTGGCCTAAAGGCGACGGCATGGAAGTCATTTTTACATTAACTTCAGCTCCGCTATTCACCAGCAGGCTCACAAGATCGGTATCTTGATGCCTCACAGCCTCTAGCAGAGCTGTTGAGGTTCGGTAACTCAGCGAGGGCGCAGTACAGTTGGGCTCAACGCCTCTCTTGAGCAACAATTGGCAGGCCGTAAAGTTACCGAGCCTGGCAGCGCCCACAAGAAGCACGCTTGCAAATGCATCGGTTGTTGGGGTGCGCATGGCGACGAAAACGTCAACTACCCAGAAGGTGTTACTGTGCAGAAGCCACTGAAGAAGACTGGCCACTCTTTCAACTGGAAGCAAATTGTTGGATGCAAGGTATACTGCGTATCGCAAAAGTCGAAATGTTTGGTCGACTTTCGAATCTTTCGTGAATTGGTCGATTTGACGCACGGCATCGCCCTCAGCTTGCTTCGTCATGACTTCTTGCAGCCGTGCAGCGATCTTTTTGCTATATTCATAAGAATCTGGATCAACATCGGCACCGAGAATGTCACTCATAATCTTTTCAGCGTCTTGGTTTGGCGTGCCGGCCTTGGACCAAGGAAGTGATGCTGCGTGGCTGTCACACGGGGACTGCGGTGAGCCTCCTGGTGCCTGTATCTGAGACGTTGTAACGTTGAAGAAATAAAGAGTGAACGGATCGAAAGAAGCCTTGAGTAGATGTTAGCAACGAACGATCCTTTTGTGTGGGATCTCAACGTACTTCTGCACCGAGCTGGGCATGGGGATGAATGGTACCAATGGGAAAAAATCTCCATTTGGGGAACTCCATCACTAGAGGATGTCAATCGTGATATAAGCAAGCTAGTTTGCATTGAATCATACTGAATAGATCGAACTTTGTATCGAATTGGGAAAACGGGGTGTCCGAGGTAGTGTCGGTGCAGAGCTCCATCCCAGTTGAAGGTGCACGGGCATTGATGCCGTCCTCACCCCTTTGCAGTGCAGCTGCCTCGAGGATTAGGATTCGTATTTTTGGTAGGTATCGCGTCACTTGCCGTCTTCCTGCATCGGGGTAGATCGCTGGCGACGAGCCCACTTCTTGGCCCTGTTCCATTTCTTCCGGTCGATGATGACGCCGTCCATCATGACGACAGCCTTTCCGTTCTCGAGCTTCTGTTGGTCCGCTGCCGATATTCGCTGCCATTGCTCTTTGTGTACATTTTTACGCAGTCCCCATTTCTTGAGCCGACTTTCCAACTGGCTTGAACTAATGGCCCCAGTCAGCATCTGACGATGACGGGAGCTAGCCGGGAGAAGGATGGGACGGATACTAACGTGGGGCAGAATCCATGGTTATGATTCAAGTACTCGAGCAGTTGCTTCGCAGTAAGCTTGCGGAAGTATTTGACTATGACATCTTTATGGGCGTCCCATTCCTCTTTGGGCAGCTCTGGTGCTGGCATCGTTACTGTGCGAGCCAAATGGCTTGTAGTTTGAAGAAATTCTGACGGCCTGGCAAAGACATTTTCAAGCCGCTGTGCTAGCAAGTGTCAAGTAAGTAGCGGGCCGGGACCGTACAAAATCTGTTGTCCCCAATCAAAAGTATAGACGCTTCGAAAAGGGGCTGTTGTCCTAATAATAATAATGGTGCATGGTAGTTACGCGGCCAGAAGTCTTCTGGTGCAGGGGTCAAAATCTGTGTCTAGCCTGGCAGTTAAATAAGCCACCAAGCCACGCAGATTTTGCCCCTGTTTCCGCGCTTCTTGTCCACGCTTTTCCGTCCACGCTTTTCCGTCCACGCTTTTTGCGCTAGGTTACTATTATAATAACACCATGTTTCCACGCTTTGGTCAAAATCTGTGTCCAGCCTGGCAGTTAAATAAGCCACCAAGCCACGCAGATTTTGCCCCTGTTTCCGCGCTTCTTGTCCACGCTTTTCCGTCCACGCTTTTCTGTCCACGCTTTTCTGTCCACGCTTTTTGCGCTGGGTCACCAGTGACACCATGTTTCCACGCTTTGTTCACACGCTTTTTACGCTTGGTTACCCGTAATACCATGCTCAAGCAAGGCTGCCACCCACCTTCTACCCGGTCGGCCAGAAATGAGCAACGCAGAGACGGCGCAGGGGTCAAAATCGGCGCGAAAAGAGAGCAGAGCATAAGGTGCAACACCAGCGGCACCAGCTGGACAAGACTTTATAAAATGCCCTTCAGCTGCTCACTCCTGAAAATTCTGTTCATCTGACCACATAAACTATTGCTCAATACCATTCCAACTCTTTCCACGTCGAACAATGGCACTGACGACCGACGGTGTAATCACCCTTGTAGGAGTGCTTCTTAGCGTGCCACCAGCAGCTGTCCTGTTGTGGAAGCTTCTGAGGGCCTGTCTCCGCAGGCCACGCCACGAGGGTAGGACGACCAGGCAAGAAATCGCAAGCGAGCGGATTGACTGACACAGCAACGACAGAGAACGACTGCGACCCAGATGCCGAAAGTCTGATCCCCTTGGAGCAGGCGCCGAATGAGGGTGCTCGTTCTGCACCCAGCCCATTTACAGTGAGTTGATGTCTTCTAGTTACTTCATGCCAGCCAAGCCTTGGATACGAATCGCCTGCTAACCGTGTGTAGGTGTCTATTCATCTGGGGCAAGTCTCCCGCGACCCGACACAATAACACTTACAGCTGGAGCGGCCGCTATTGTCTCGCATTCGTACTATACTCTGGGGATGTTGACGATGGCTGTGAATAAGTTTTCAGGGTTGGACGTTGATCTAAAACCTGGCGATACGCCTGTGTACTCTGTGTACTCTTAGTCCCTGACGCAGAGGCACTTGTGTAAACCATCAACTGATCACTCGGGGCAAAATTAGCATATAGACACTCGAATCTAGAATTTGCACTCTCAAACGGCTGATCCAAACGTGCTTGCAAAGACCTGCAAACTTCCCCAGCTCTACGTTACCCTACCAGTCTTCCACACTTATACCAAAGGTATCCGTGAATTAAACACTCTCAGTCCTGAAGAGAAAACATAAACGCCTGCAGCGCTCGCCACGTCCCACCACCATAATATTTAACCGCCTCATCTAGACCTGCTTGCACATGCGTCTCCCTCCTGCCCACCGCAAACACCCTCGGCTCCGTCCTGACCGTCGCAAGCTGCGTCTCCGCCTCGCCAGCACCCACGAGCACACTGACCGCACCCGCATACTCGACCGCAAAGACCCGAGCATCGCGGTACATGATTTCCGAGTCCGACGCCGTCACCAGCATGCGCTTCACGAGCGGCCTCTCGTCACCACTACCGCCGCTGGTCGCAAAGACGCGCGCCCACACCTCGCGCGCCCCCGGAGCGGCCACAATCTCGCACCACACATCCTCCACCTTGGGGCGCAAGACGCCAACGAGGTGCGCGGCGTGCGGACCCTCGAGATAGTCGCACGGGTTGGTGCCGATGCTTGCGGCGTCGGTCCAGGTGAACCACGGCGAGAGCAGCACCGCGGCGCGCAGCTGGCCGCCCCGGAGCGCGGGTGCCAGCGGCGGCACGTACGGCGCCGGCTCGACCATGTGCGCCATCAGCGAGGCCATCATGTGCGCGCCGGCGCTGTCGCCGGCCAGGATGAGGTCCTCGGGCGGGATGGCTTCCTTTTCGAGCAGGAAGCGCATCGACTCGACAATTTGCACGAGCTGCGCCGGGTATTGGACGTCGGGACAGAGTGCGTAGGAGATAAAGACCACTTCGCGGGCGCCGCAAGCCTTGGCCATGCTCTGTGCCAGGGGGATATGTGCGCCGGGTATGATGGGGTCCAGATAGCCGCCGCCGTGAGAGTAAAATATCACAGGCCCGGTGTTGCCGCAAGCACTGTCAGCCTCGCCGGTTATCCATGGCCCGGACAAGAAGTGCAGCGTGGGCTGCGGCATGGCGCTGCCCGTCGCGGGATTGTCCGCCGCCGCCGCCGGGTTGATCGACACGGAGACCTCGCGGTGCTTGATGTCCTTGTGCTTGGTGGCAAAGTCGCGCACCCGGTCGTTGGTGGACGTGGCGTGGCCGGCCGCCCAGCCGATGCGTTTCTCGCCTTGAAAGGTGATGGCGCTGCGGATGCTGGCGAGCATGGCCTTTTGGCGCCAGTGAAAGTCATACTGCGGGTGCGAGGGGACGAAATACTTGGCAAACTGAAAAAGGAAAATGAGTGCTGTTTTAAGCCTGCCGCGTCAGTATTCGCACACAAGCTAAATGTGCAGAGGCAATCGTGGCGATTGCGCTGGAGCGGATCGAGGCCATTTTACTCACGATAGGCTGCCGCGATTCCTACTGCCTTTACCCGGTCCCAGGCCGTCAGCGGCCGGGCGCCTAGTTTGTCGAGATCCTCGTCGGTGATCATTTGTGCAGGTCGGACACCAAGAAAGAAGTTATTTTCCAGACTGTGTAAGGGGCACAAAAGAAAAAGATGAACGTGGCCGTTGACAAGCTTGTTAGTGTCGAAATGAGACTGTTTGGGCAAAAAGTTGGCAGCTGAGACATGATGCGGAACGGCGGCAAGGTTTGATTTGAGGCACTTAGATAAAGGCCTGTCATGACGTAGCAAGTCTGCTGGGAAGCCGCACAGACTTGACCAATTGCTTTTCAAGACGCGTAAGCGAGCGCGATCGTCTCGTTGCATTGAACATGTCAAGGCAGCCAATTATGCTACACTGACTAGGCCCATAGATACGATGGTCGATTGCCCTGAAGATCCACGGCAGTGGACCGAGCATTTTCCCCGAGAAGCAATAGTTACAGGAATAGCCAAAGGCAAAACATTCACAAAGAGTCGCTTCACGCAATTGCGCTCAAGTCAAATGTAATTGTAGTTCGTCGTCTTTGATTAGCAGATCATGCCAGTCTCCCATTCCGTGCCTGCACCCTTGCCGTAATCAGTGATCGACAATCTCCTCGTTAGTTCCACATATTATACATCCCGACGCACTAACAAGGTGTAAGGGGTACTGGTACTAGATCCAGCCAAGAATGCTTGTTCAGCGATGGCCGAAGCTTGTCTGATTTTGTCGGGCCCGAGACTCAGCTCTCTGTACCTACTAGTGTCACCCATAGAGAGGACAAGCAGCTGCGGCAGCGGCTCATCAAGAGCCGTTGTGTTAGTCTTGGATCTTGCCCTCGGGTCGGGTGCGCCTTGCCTCGCTAGGCCGCTAGTTAGTGTCGCACCAAGAGATGGTTCTGTTCTTAACATCTGTTCGGGCGCAAATGTCTTTGTTACTGGTGTCGTTGCAATATTAGTGCAAAAATCTGTCCTGGTTCTTTTCGAGTCTAGTTTTCAGCAATCTATATAACCTGCTACACTTTGACAAACACCTTTTTGTTAACCCTAAACTTTGCAATGAGCACCAACAACGCCGACAGTAGACTGAGAGAGCCGCCGTACAGCATGGCAGGTCGATATGCCGTCAGACCCTTTTCCGCGCCGCCAAACGCTTCCAACAGATAGCCAGCAATCGGAGCGCCCTGTGGCAAGTTTGTCAGTAAAACGAAGGCGAATGAAGAAGAAGGCCAACTTTGCTCACCATCAAGTAGCCACCAATCCAGCCCGTGATGATCATGCTCATGACCGTGCTTACTCGTGCGCTGCCAAAGACGTTGCTCGCCACAGTCGGCATGGTGCAGAAAAAGCCGCCGTTGGAAAGGCCGTTGATGACTACAAAAAGAACTAGAGGGCCCAGCGTCGTCGAAGCGGGCCAGATGGCTAGCATGCTCACGGCTGTCAGGAGAAGCGACGTAAAGAGCACATTGATGGCGCCCATGATGTCGCACAGGTAGCCGCAGACGATGCGACCGGCCGCAGACGACAGCGTGAAGCCAGCGACGAGGCCAGCACCAGTCGCCGACGAGAACCCGAGAGAGTTGGCGTACAGCGGGAGGAAGAAGGGCGGTACGTAGAGCGGAAAGGTGCCAATGGCCGTGGCGGCGCAGATTAAGACGAAATTGACCGACTTGAACATTTTCCTACGCCAGGTTAGTCAGAGCACTCATCTCAGCAAGGCGACAAGGAAGCAAACCAGTCAATAAACTTGCGCCGAGGTAAGCTTGTACGCTCCTTCATGATCCAGGCTGCTGGCAGTCCGGTGGCAAGAGTCGTGATGCCGAGCACGCGATAAGTCATGGGGAGGCCAATCTTTTCAATCAGAGGATCCAGCGCAAAACTAATCGCTGCGCCGCCCAGACCACTGCCTGCAAATATGAGACCATTTGCGAGTCCTCTTTTCTTGCTAAAGTACTGTGAAGGAATGGAGGTGATGACCTGATGAAAATTCTTGTCAGCCATGTGACGGACGATTACAACTTTGCACGCCAAGCTTACACAAAAGATGAAGCTGTTTCGGACACTGTTAGCGGGACATTTTGACTCAATCGAGGACCACGGTTTACACATACCTGACACCGAGCCCGAACAACACTCCTGACGTGACGAAGAGCCCGCCCAGGTTGTGCGTCGTGAAGCTGCTCAGAATCTCGCACCCGCCCATCAGCGCGACGCCCGTCAGCGCCGTGCGCCGCGGGCCCAGATACTGCAGCAGCCGTGCATTCGCGGTCGCGCACAGCGACACCATGGCCGCCTGCAGCGAGCCGATAAAGGACACGACGGCCGGCCCCGCGAGCCCGTCGTTGACGAGCGTGCGCTGGATGACGCCCCAGGCGTACGTCGTGCCGACACCCCACCACATGAGCACGCAGCCGCTCGCGACAATCGCCCAGCCGTAGCCGCCGTCGGGCGCCGCGGAGTCGACCTCGCGCGAGGCGGCGAGCACCTCATCCTCGGTCCGGCCTGGGGCGGCTCTGCTCCTGCTGGTGGTGGTGGTGGCGTTGGGGCGGCTAGAAGCCCAGCCGACGGTGTCGGTGAGCTGTATGGAGGTGGTTGTTGTAGACATTGTTCTTTAGCCCGGTTGTTAAATACGGCATTGAAGTCGGCTCTTTCAACACGGGTGTGTAAGGATCCTTTAATGATTAAAAAGTGAGTCACGGATTGATTGGAAAACAAGGTTCGATGGAGATTTGCCGATCGCGGCTTGTTGATAAATGTCGCTGTAAGGCAAAGGGCGTAAAATCGACCCACCGACTTGTCAAATTGCACTTGTAAAGCAACACGAAATTCCCATCGTTTTTCACAGGCAGATTAAAGTAGGTGTTTGTTTTAAACTCAAACGTGGTCGTCTCTTTGGTGTAGTACTCTAGCTATTACTTCGATACCATGACCATTGTTCCTCCCTGCCGATCAAGGCGACTGTGCTCGTGCTGACACTGAGCACCTGCCGTCTTGCAATTGACTTGGATCCCCATCCTGCCATTATTTTCTTATTTGGTCTGTTGCACCACGTGGTGCAAAAAAGCAACAGCATCATCCATACCCGCAGGGGCATTGAACCAGTGTCCACCACTTTGGTACTCTCTCCAGGATACATCCGCCCCAAACTCGGTGAGAACATCACGCAGCCCGCGCCCGTTCTGTACCAGCACCAGCGGGTCATCTACGCAATGCTCGAGCAGGATGGGCGTGTTGGCCAGGACCTTGTTGTGCGCGGGCACGCCCGACAGGCCGAGCACCGCTCTCATGCCCGCCAGCGAGCGGCCCGCAAAGGGGCAGCGGCAGGAGAATCCCAGAAACGCACCGAGCCTCGCCTCTGGCGTGGGAATGTCGAGATTGAACAGCGTGTGAATGCTGGTGGCCGCACCCATACTGATACCCGCGAGGATGACGCGGTCCCAGCGCCCGCCGACAAGGGCCGCCTCGTCGGCGAGGATCTGCCGAATCTCGGGCACCATCTCCTTGAGGCCCTCGGCCTGCAGCTCCTCGTTGGAGGCAAAGTCGCGCGTGTCCCAGACGTCGAACCACTGCGGCCACGTCTGCGGCGCGCTGGCGCACCTGCGCTGCGGGGCCTGGGGGAAGACCCAGCGGAAGCTGGGAAAGGCGTCGGAGAGGGTCTCGCCGCGCGAGGTCCTCGAGTGATTGAGGGACGCGATAAAGTTGCCTGTATCGTCGCCTCGCCCGTGCAGGAAGACGACGGTGTGGGAGTGCGCCGCAGAGGCCGGCAGGGCTGTCACTTCGATGCTCGGCATGATGTCGGCTTGACAGATTGATTTCCCCAGAAAATTATATGTTTTAGAAATACAACAAAACCATTGAAAGAACAGAGAAATGAAGAAAAGGACAGAATAACGGATTGTTGGACGGAGGCAAACAGGCCCAGGCAGCCGCGTGCCCAAGCGGGGAGGACCAACTTGGTATTAAGCGCCGGCCACGAAGACTTGTTGGCCATCCCTGCTCGCGCAACATCACCACAGCATCCACGCCCCGAGATGGGTGCCTACTATCTGATTTGATTTCATTTGTATATTAACGTCTCTGTCGTTCTTCCAAGTTGAGGCTATTTCGAGTTCTTTTTCTTGGAATATTGAATCATCTGCGATTGACCGATATAATGCAGACCGCAGACCACCCGCTGACTGAAGCCCAGCTGGCCACTGCGACTATATGGGACATTGAAGGGCTTTCGCTGCCCCATCCCGCCGTTGCTTTGCTTCGTTCGTTCATCGTTGAGGCTCTTGGCGGCGCGGCGGCCGCAGCGTATGTGCAATCAAGAATCTTCTCCCCAGAAGAGGCGTACCGCCTTGCTTCGGACTGGGCCTGCGTGGTAGAAGCTGGTAAGCTGGTCGCCCACCTTTCCAAGCGCCAGTGCCTGCCCCTTATGCTCACACAACCCATCTTCTAGTCTCGCGCCGTGGAATTGCGCCCCAGGCGCCAGACGCTACTGCGGCTCACTACATCTCCCAACGTGATGGAGGTGTTTGCTGTGTTTCCGGCCTTCCAGGCACCATTCTAGACCCCCTGGTCGTGTCTCCTGTTTTGCCAATACCTGTCGACTGGCTGACGGACCAGGTAAGACCAGTCAACTAACCACTCCTTGTTGCAGGTAGACGCCACCTCTGACAGCACCCGACAGGAGCGCGTACTTCCGCTATTGACGGCCTTTTTCGGCGCCCCGTACCTGGATTGGTGGTTGCGGTACATCAAAGCGCCTATTCACACCATGTCAGAAGAGAACCACTGGCTGGATCGGCGAAGCGTTGCCGAGGCTCTTCGATCCGGCCGCGTTAGGCTTGACAGAGCACAACCGTCCATGACAGAGGTAAAAGACGACCGAAAAATGGGTCATCTTTATTTGAAATTGACGACTGTTCAATCGTCTAGTATGTGGTTCGGCCAGTGCTCGTCGGTGCGGAAGCCCCCATCAGGATAAATGGTGACTTGGCCTTGCTCGGTGACCATTCACGGTCACACATCCCCAAGGTCGATCCACGTTTCATCGGCACCCAAGCAAGGTATGCAACTCGTCAATCTCGCGAGAGAAATGGCCCCGAGTTTCTTGGAGCCTCAAGCATCACCGCATTCAGCATCGACTGTCTGTACGCAGATACCGCTCAAGCCATGGACCAAAGGACTTTAACCCACGTCCGTCATTACAACACCACTGTTCCGAATCTGGCTGCTGCTTCCGCAAAACTTACGTCTTATAGCTTATCGTGGTCTCAAGCGCTTTGGCGAGTACCTATACGGCGTCACTACCGGGTCCAACAGTGTGTAAAAGCTACCGTTTGGCCTGTTCCTCAAATACAGCGACGATTTTGAGCGCTCCGAGAACGAACTCAATGCTCTTCGGACTGTGAGACGCTGCACTACCATACCTGTACCAAAGGGACTGGATCTCGTGTCCCAAGTCGTCGAGTCCAGCGACGACTGGGGCAATGCGACGACTACTCGCCAGCCGTACCTGCTCATGACCGCCCTTCCAGGCGCACCGCTGTCCCAATGCATAGACGCGATTTTCGACGAGGATTACCAAAACATCCGGCAGCAGCTGCAGGAGGCAGTATCGCAGCTACGCACAATCCCCAAAACGGTCAACCCAGACATGGCCATCTGCAACACCCTCGGCGCCGCCTGTCAGGAGCCTCGCATCCGCAACTTTACCCCCATTGGCCCGTTCAAGGACGAGGCCGCCTTTAGCCAGGAGATGCGCTTCTCCGACGAGCCAAGCCGTCGCGGACACCAGATTGTCTTTACGCACGCGGACCTGAACCCGCGCAACATCATGGTCGACCGCGTGCGAGGGCCCGATGGCGGGCGGCACTGGGAGGTGGTTGGCATCGTGGACTGGGAGACGGCGGGCTACTACCCCGAGTACTGGGACTGCACCAAGTCGCTGTACGAGGGATTCCAGTGGCCGCAGCGCCACAATGAGGTGATGAAGAGCGTGTTTGCGGCGCTGGGCGACTACACGGCGGAAATGGACGTGGAGCGACGAAGCTGGGAATCGGGGGACGGTCTATAGCGCTGCACAAGCCCGGACCCCTTTGGCGATTGCGCGAATGTACGATGAAGGGCTTGCGAAATAAAGAGCAAAAGAATAGATCTAGAAGGAACATGGAAGAAGGAGTTCAAGTCTTTAGTCTTTGTTGTTGAGACGCTGCATGGACCATTTTCTTTTTGTCCGCAAAGGTACGTGTGGGCACAAAGCATCGTGCTCACTTACACGGCAAGTTGCAACAGCGTCTTTCTTGCACATTGACTCTTACTGTGATGGCGCTGCAGCAGGCCACAGGCCTCTAGACGGAGATACAGAACCACAGAACCGCTTGTAGATTAGACAAAGCCTTTAAACCCCCTTTTCAAAGCATCTTGATTTTGTTAAAGCACCTACAGGACATTCTTCTTCCTCGCCTCTGTATATTCTTAGTCCCCAATTACTTTGCTCTTCTTTCTTACGTTATAAAACCTCATTGTACACGATGCCTTTTGTCATCTTAACTTTACCCAATCTCCTTGATCGCGCCGCCGTCGCCTCTCTACAAAGGCAGTTGTAGCTGGTTCTTTGCACCTACACCCACAATGCCGGCACCACCTTTCAAGTCCTCTTTGTCCCATCACTCCCGCCTTTCCTACACTACAAAGCCAAAGCCACCGTTGCCAAGAGTCAAGATGATAGAAATCGAATTCGATCACCAGACAATGAAAGGCAATATAAGGATGTCTCGACATCCACATTACTTTCACGACTCCTCCTCCGTCTCCTCCCTCAAGCTCGCCCCTCCTTCAAGTTCGATCCTCCTTCAAGCTCGACCGCACACACAGCAACAACCTCTCCTTTCCTCAAGAGACATCCCCTTGTTCAATTGACAAAAGCCAAATCACATCGCAGCTATGGCTCCGCGTCGTCCAGCGGACCATACCTCGACGGTAACGGGAGCGCCCGTCCGGCGATCCTCCCGCATCGCCGGCAGACCCAGAAGCAGCAGCTTGGGCGAAAGCGACTCATCGTCCTTTGCCTACTCCTTCAGCCGTTCCTCTACCGTGGTTCCGTCACCATCAGCGCTTTCTTCCCCTTTCGGCCATGCCCCCAGCTCGGCATACACCATGGCCGGCATCCCTCAATTCGATAACCTGAATTCAGTCCCAGAGGAGGAGGATGCAGAACTGCCCAACCCTCGCACCCAAGTCGCATCAGATGTCCGCCGACGCCGCCCCAACGCGCCTCGTCCTCCGCCAGCATACCGGAGGTCCTCGAGCCGGAAGTCCTCTCCGCGGCGCCGCATCTGCGACTTTTGCCTCGATGATCCCCTCGGACGCGCCATGCACGCTCAGCGGCCGTGCGACTGGCAGGACGGCACTTACCCGCTCGAGTGCACTAACTGCGCTGACCACCGCGCGCGCAACCCCGTGGCAGCAGCCAAGCACGTCTGCTCAGTGCCCCGAAAGCCGCTCATCTACCGCAAGTACTCGACACACCATCCGGCGCGCTACGACCAGGCCATCAGCCCTTTCACCGGACTTCCCATGGACACTGGCGTCTGCTGCATCAAGTGCGCCGCCGACGGCAAGGCCGCGTCGTGCGACGTCGACCCGATCCTGGGCTACCAGTGCTCGCGGTGCAAGCCCATAGACATGTGCCGGCTTAGCGACAACCGTGTCATGGACAGCAAGCCCAACGTGCGCCAGGGTATCGTCAAGTGGTTCCGGCACGCGTGTGATGGGTGCACGCTGCTCGCGGCTGGGCGCCGCCGAGGGCCGACGAACCAGTGCTCGTGGCTCGCAGACCGCACGACGTGGAACCAGCCTTGCACTCGCAGTCGTGACAATAACCTCCTTTGCCTGTCCTCTGCCTTGGTCGCGTCCATGCCGGTCTCCATCTGCATCCCAGAAAACTGGCGTCCGCGCAGTTTCATTGCGCTCGGATGGGCCGAGTTGCGTCCCAATACCGCCTGGCGCAAGGCTTGTATGAACTGCCGCCGCGACCACGCCCATTGCCGTGCCTCCATTGCCCACCCCTTGTCGGCATGTGGTCGCTGCACGGCCATGGGCCTTGACTGTGTTGATTGTGAGGGGATCGCGTACCCGATATTTGATCTATCGCAGGTGGGATTTGGAAAGTTTATGCCGTATACTGCGTGTAGGCGTTGCGTGGAGATGGGCCGAAATTGCGACAAACAGCGGCCTTGCGATTCCTGTACCAACTCAGGGGAGGCCCATCTTTGTGACAATGCTTTCCTGAAAACAGAAGCTGGAAAGAAACGCATGACAAACTGCGTACATGGGCGCCTGCAGCCTCCTCCACCTGGCCCATTGTACTATCTTGCCCTCGGCTACGGTGCCAATGGAGTCGACGATGCCAAGGACGGCTCTCGAATGGAGCATTGGATCGGTCCGATAACCGAAACCTATGCTGAGCCGACCGTCTCTTTCCACGAAGGCACACTGATGCGAGAAGTATCAAGACAACGCGAGTCGCTCATACCGCGATCCACGCCGCCACACGCCGCGCCGGGCACACCGCTGGCCGGAAAATCTACCAGCCAGCTGACAGCCAACGAGATTGCCGCCATGATTGTCCAGGTATGGCCGAATTCCTTCTTGATGAACACTTTGCCTGGTTTTGCCGAGCATCAAAGAGCGGCCGCGATGAAAAAGGATGAGTACCGGTTTGAGACCCCAGCTGGAACAGACAACCCTCCCACAGCGGCAGAAATTGCTGCGGCAGTAAATCCGAACAACTTGGGCCCTACACCCATCGTCAGGGTTATTCAGCCTTTGCCTGTAGTGGTCTCTACCGCCGCTGCAGCAGATGCGGCTGCAGACGCGAATGCAGAGACTGAAGAGAGCGAGAAATTCGAAGAAAGCGGCAGCTCTGAGGACGGAAACGGCGGCAACAGCTTCCAGATGGTACATCTGCCTCTACCGGCCATGCAGTCGCAAGCGGCAACTGATCAGTCAGTGTTGGGCTATGCGCAGCCGTCGATAATCACCGACCAACCAGAAATGATATTTCAGCACATTATGCAGTCATTACCAGAGCCAGGAGTTGCACCATTGCAAGTAGATCAAATATATCAGCAGCTTATGCAGACAGTAGCAACGATGGCTCCAATCAGCGGCCACGAAGCCATGGACGTTGACGCACAGGAAGACATACCTATTGATCCCGCCCTTCAGCCTTGGAACCCTCCCAGCCCACCACCAGCCTTGCCCTATGTGTCCTATAGCCCCCTGCCGACCATTTCACTCGAGACTAACTCTATGCCAGGACACGCCATGACATTGCCGGCCAACGCTCCCATACTGGATGTCCCCAACATCTACACCGTTGATCTTCTTGACCCACAGTACACGAGCTTCTTCGACGCGCCGGCAGCGACCGCGGAGTGGCCTCCGGCGAACAATAATGGTAATGTTCAACAACAGGCAAATGCTCCTCTCAGCCCCATCGCCAGCTTTCTCCACGACGCGGAAGCCACACCGGCTTGGCTTCCAGAGGATGATACTACTAGTGTTAGCCAGCAGATGTATGGCCTCAATCCGTTTCAGGCAATGCCCCTTCAAGTTGAGGAGCAGAATCAGCGCCCACCGGCTGCGGTTCCGTCACAGAGTGCTGGTCAACAAGGGTCGGCACGATGGAGACATCTGAATCCGCTGCACGAGTCTACGCGCACACTGTTTGGCGAGCGGGACAACACTGGAGATAAGGTGGTACGGAAACCCTTCACGCTGTCCATCAACTATTTGGAAAGAGACTGCCCCATCAAAGACGTGCTGCACTCACTTCCCGAACCCATGTCTGAAGATCGGAATGAGGACATTGATATGCAGATACAGAGGGTGGCGGACCCGCAGGGCGACACGCGTTGCGACGAGAATGGCCTCGGCGAGGGCAATTATGACGCATATCTCGCCTGTGGCGCCGCGGTGAACGCTTCAGACCGGTGCGCGGATATGCATCACCACCCCAATTACCCTAGCCTTGTGTGCAATAGCTGCGCCCAGCAGAGTGCTCAGGCCCTTGTGAATCCAGAACACAATCCCCTGACGGCCGTCGAGGTGCTCAAGATGCGCAGTTATCTGTGTGACAAGTGCACGGCGTTCGCAGGGAGCAGCCCCCAGGCGATGCTGGACATGTGCGAGGCCGGCATTAACACAGTCTACGGCTGGTTTCCGAAGCCGTCACCGGGAAACCACGCAGCCAACGAGGACGGAGACGCGATCATGACCATGACGGCCCGGGATGGTGGCGAGGTCAAATTTCTCGGCGACGCTCGACCATTGACAGGATGTTCGTGCGGCGTCAAACTGTTGCAGACGCGGCAGTGCCAGTTTCACCGCATTGACAATGCCGAAGCCGTATTGCATCAGGTGGTCGCCGTGCGGGAGTGGCGAATCCAGACACTGCAAGAAGGAAAATGCGCTGGTTGCTTCGAATACCGCTCTGCTGCGGACGTGCCTATGCAGGACGGCGACGAAAATGGCCAACAGACGCAAATGCAGCCTGCAGGAAGCAGTACTTCGCCCGCGGCGCTGAGCTCATGGGTATGCCTCGCATGCGGAGGCTGGGTGATGAACCAGGTCGGGCCGGTCGAGACGTCCGGGCTCGTGGATGGCTGGCAATCGTGGTTTAATCCACAGCCCGTATCGCTCGCCGGCGATGTGAGGGATATCGAAATGTCTGACGCGTAGAGCCATCCGATGGCGTCAGGGGCGGTCGTGGGGGTTTATTTCGGGTCACAGGTAGCGATATGCAAAGGAGTCTGCATGTCCGAACCTGAAAAGATAAGGTATCGGCTGTAGCTGCGATGGCAGTCTGGTCAATCTGTAGATGCAAAGCGTCATAACATGTTCACTAGTCGTTGTCAGGTCGCATCACCACACGTCGTGTTTCTCACGATGGAGAAAGAGGACACCATGGAGAAGCAAGGTAGAAGACAGAAAGTTCTGTAAAATAACGATGAAATTACAACAGCCATTTTTGAAATATATGGATATAATGAACAATAAAACACAATAATCGACCCACATTGACATTCCGAGGGAAATAAAAGAAGAAATCTGAAAAATGAGAGAGAAAGGGTGGCGAAGAAAGAACATGTACTGGAGAAAATGAAGAGAACAAGAAAATCGGGTATGGGGGAATTCGAGGTCTCCTGGTATAGGGCGTCTGAACCTCTTGCGAGGAATGTGGTGCATCCTGGAAATTGAGACAGTTTGCAGACCAACATCGCCCATCATCTTAAAATAATGTTTCTCTCCACCAACTTGGTACCGGGTCGAAAACTATGATTGTGTAAAGATTTCAACGTCGCTGGTTCTTTTCGTTGTCGCTTCTGATGAAACTCGGGTGCCGGGTGCGGGCCGTTTCAAATTCTTGGGTGATGCGCTTCTGCAAGATAAAATCGAACCACAACCTCCATGATGAGCCGATCCGGCATGAGAACGATTGTGCCGTGTGCGAGTCCGCTTGTTCAGAAACTTGAAACATTAAAGAAACCGGAAATAATAACAGAAAGAGAAAGAGGCCTGGTTCTGGCCAAGTCAAGAGTCCGACTCCCCGTCCGATGCTAATGAATCGCTGTGTTCGTGGTCCAACCACCCATCATTGCCACCCAGAATAGCCAGTCGAAGTTGCTGTGAGTCTGTGGCGTTGATGCAATGTTCTTTTTTCTTTTTTTTTTCTTTTTTCACAATCCCGTCATCTCAAGGCTATGGGACGTCTCGTTATCGATATCGTGTCGTGCAGTGTCCCCACGACAACTCTCGCTCGTCGATGCGTCGGGCTCCTCACATGATGACACACTTGGCGCAGCAGCCGGCCTCGTTGCCGCCGTCGTCCATGTCCATCTGCTTGGGGGGGCCGTTGAGTCCGGAGCCACCTCCGCTACCGGTGGAGTAGCCCTGCATTTCGCGGTTGAAGCGGCGAATCTCGCGGACAATGTCGTAGAAGGCCTGATCGACATTGATTCGCGACTTGGCAGAGGTCTCAATGAACTTGCAGTTGAAGGATCTAGCCAGGGCCTCGCCCTCTGTAGTTGACGCACGGGCGGTTAGCGAGTGGGGGCTATATGGGAGACACTGGCTTGTAATACTCACCATGTCTGTAAACCTCGCGCTCGCCCTCGAGATCGCACTTGTTGCCGACGACGACCATGGGGAAGTAATCCTTGTCCTTGACTCTCAAGATTTGTTGCTGGAATGTGGTGATTTCTTCAAAGCTCTGGCGGGAGGTGATGGAGTAGACGAGCAGGAAACCCTCGCCTGTGCGCATATACTGCTCTCGCATGGCACTGTACTCTTCTTGGCCAGCGGTATCGAGGACATCGAGAAGGGCGACCTCATCGTCAATGACACACTGCTTACGGTAGGAATCTGATGAAAAGAAAGTCCTAGTCAGCGCGACAGAAATTCAGCGGCCGGGGGGACCCTTGGGAGGCGGCTGGCATTACCTTCAATAGTAGGATCATATTCGTCGACGAAGTGGCTCTGAATCAATTGTATGGTGAGGCAAGATTTACCGACGCCACCGCCACCAACAACGACGAGCTTGTACTCTCGCATAAACTATCCAGACGGCAAACGTTAGCAACGGGGGTGCGCTCAGGTGGTGGCTGTGGACAGGTGACAACGCGGAAACCGCCCACCGGCGGAGGGGACAAGTTTGCATCGCCTAAAATCGCAGGGTAGAGACGGCGCCCAAGAGAAAATCGCACCTTTGTAGATGTAGCCATTGCAGCGACTGTGAGTGCGACGGGGAGGAAATGGTTGTCGGGAAGAGGAAGAGCTGGTGCGGGTCGCGAATGATCGTGGGGTCGTCGAGTAGAAAAAAATTGGCTCGCGCTTCTAGGGGTACAAGAAACGGGCGAATCAGATCAAGGGGATCCGAAAGGGTTCGATGTTGAGCGTCGAACGGGTTCAATTCGGGAGAGGGAGGTGAGGCGACGAGAGATGCATGCAAAAGAAAAGAAAGAGAGAGAACAGGCGATATGGGATTGAAATGGCGCTGGATGGGGAATGGGGAGGGGAGTAGAAGGGGGAAAAAAGAGGATAAAACAAGGAGACGTCGAAGAAGAAAAAGTGGTTGCTCGCTGGCTGGAAGGATTGGGACGGACAAGAGCGCTACCTAGACTGGGACACTGAGGGGGGCTGGCAACAGAGATGAAGGGGAGCGCCAGGTACTCTTAGGTACTTGCGGGCGCTGTAGCCTCTAGAAGTGGCCTGGAAATCAGCGGTTCGAGTCGTGGTTTTAGTGGCTTTAGTGGCAGTCAGGTACCTACATACTACCTTGGTGGTCATTGGTAGCGCGCTGCCCGCCGAAAACAAGTTAGTAGGAACCTGACCCAAAGTACCTCCACAGTGGACGGAACCCTGATTATAGCGGCCTGGGCCTCTGCGGTATCGAATGCCCGAGATGCCTGGAGAGAGACGAGGGTCCGTCCCCAGCGGCCTCATCCACTGGGGATGGAAAGAAGGTCAAGGACGCTACAGCAAGCCACCCGCCACAGAACGCACCACCACTTGCACGCTCACACACCATCGATGCAAGCTCACGACCCTCGCCCTGGTCCCTCACCTCTGCTCGTCCCGGGTGACAGTGGATATATAGAACTGAAGAGTGGGTTAAAGAGTCCCCCCCCGGCCGCTCTCAAAGTGGGCGCTCAAGAAAGAAGGTCCAGGGGGGGGTTGGTCGCTGGCTGGCCATGGGGGCAGCGGTACAAGCCTTCTGAGAGTCAGGGAAGCTTCACCACTGCATTCTTCATCCGCGCAACAAGAGCCACTCGACGGCCTTGTACTATCTCAAGTTTTGCTTCTCCTCTCCCGATGTACTGCATCACTTCGTTGGACAAACTCGTAAAGAAATAAAATCGTTTATTGTATCCCTCGCAACTGCACTTGCTCGTGTTGCAAACGCTGCACCACACCCATACCGGCGCGCCGGGGCACGGCGCATGTGCATTTCCGCGGTGCGTTTTCTCTCTCTCTCTCTCTCTCTTTCTCTGCCCACCCCTCCCTCTCCTCACTCACTCACTCCCTCTCACACTCTCTGCACCTCTTTCCCCGGCGCGACGCAACCGACGCTTCCTCGGGCCATCTGCATATGTATTACAAGCAGCGCCCAAAATCCACATCATTTCACATCGTCAATCCAAGGTTCTTCCAAGACCCAAAAACCTGCAGCCGTCCTGCAAGCCATGCTTCTCCATGCCCACCACCGGCGGGTGGGGCCGAGCGTCGAAAAGCTACCTGCGTCTGCGCCTGGGCCACCGCGCCGCCCGAGGTACCTTGCAGACAGAACGTCTGGCCCGCCCCCTCTCCCCTCCTCTCCTCTCCTCTGGCTCTCTATCCGCAACACCACCAAAAAGACTCATTCTTCTAACCAGTATTAAAAACTACGGAGCAGTGTACCGCATGGGTTTTGGCCCCGCGCGCCCAACACACGCTAGCAAGACAATAATCCATTGTATTAGCTTCTTTTTCCCTGCCAGGAAAAGAAGCAACCTTCTCGATCGGCGTCCACTCCCCCCTTGGGCAAAAAACTGATGGCTTGCGCTCTCGCTGACCCCATGCTTCTTTTTTGCTTCTTCTTCTTCTTTTCTGCCGGCTAACGTGCGGGTTTTGCTTATTGTTCCATGTGGCACAAACTAGTTGATCCCTTTCCTCTTCTCTTGTCTGCCAGTAGTCAATCGGGAACTGTCAAGCTCCTCGACGTCACTGTACATATCATCACATGTTGAGTCTCTTTTCCTCCCATTGCCCATTGCCCATTCAATACGTGGCTCCGGATCAGCCCCAGACATCTACTCCGGTCTACAGAGTACTGTCAGCGTTCATGCCATCTACTGGGTCAAAATTGAATCCATGTCACCGAAACTCAGCGGCAAGCCTCCTCCTCCTCCTTTCCGCCACTCGTCAATTGCGGCTGCAAACCTTCTCTTTCTCTCGACTACCGCTATTGAATAATCGGATCTGCGCTTTTTCTCAGCTCTTTCTCATCTCGAGTCACTCTCCGCAGATCGAGCACAGCATCGCCGCTGTAAGCCATGACTCGAGTGTTCCAACCTCTTCCCAGCACGAGTTCGTCCTGTGTCGTGCCAATCTGCACCCATGACCCGTACAAGGTCTTCTAATCTGTACCGAGTATGACAATGGCTCTCTAGGCTGGGGGTCACGGTATACCCTTGTCAAGACCGCTCGCTGCCCCTCTATTCCACCGAAAGAAGTATTTTTAATCTCTGGGGACGGCTTGCACGGTCAGCCTTGGGCCACATTGCCTGCAACGTCTCTGTAATTCGCTCGGCCAAGGGGACCTCGTTCGGTCACCAATTTCTGCGAAGGCCTTGTCAATCGTTCCCAGGGGAGGAGCCTGTACGCCGAAACCAAGTCACACGAAACATTTTCTCGTTATTCAATTTGTTTCTTTTTTTTTTTGTGCATGACGCACAACTTGTAGAGTTTGCTTCTTCTTTCGTGACATGTAAAACCAGCGCGCGACCAGCCAAGAAAAAGAAAAAGAAGGAAAGCAGAATAGAAAAAGAAAGCCAATGGTTTCTCTCTCCCTCCGTGCCTCCCACAATTACAGCGGTGGCACAACGCCTCACCACTCGAACAAGTGGGGGAGATGGCCTCTTTTCGTCGTGAGACCTTTTCGTCTATTTGCTATTGTCCTCACACAGGTTTTTTTCCTTGGTTGCTTGTCGTGTCTGGGATGAAAGCCACATGGAGTGCGACAACGTGATATACCCAGACTTTGTCTTGCACGCCATTCGTCTCGGGGGTCTTGTCCTTTGGTTCCTGGCACTTTGCAGCCGGTGTGATTTGCGCCCACAACGTCATCGTATTAAAGCGCCAGGTCTGTGATATCTAGCAGAAACGCATCTCGCCAAACCCAAGGTCACACTGCTTCCGCAGCTTGTGCCCCTGCAGCGCCAAGGTTTTCTTTTCGTCTCCGTCTCTAGCAATGTTGAAAAGACCCCTTGATTGCTCATCACCGCGCTCCCAGTCCAGTCATTCTTCCTGCGCCTACCAGTACTCAGCAACTAGTTTTCCGTTCCCCTTATCTCGAGCCAGGGTCCTGGTTCCCCATGTGCCACACAGGTCAACTGCGGCCCATAGCTTTTCTCCCAGGAACGCCATTTACCGTCGCCATCCAATCTTAGCAGTACGCATCTCTTCAACCACCCCCACAGTTGGGTGACGAGGAAACACCACAAAACAGGCCATCGGGCAACCGTTGCCTTGAGGTGATGGGCACTGATGGCGACTTTTACTGGGGCGGTAGAGAAGAGTGCAAAGTGGTTGCATTCTAGCTCGTAAGTAAGTATCCGCAAAGCAGTCAAATTCCGTCTACTGGTAGGGCCCTTTTGTACGCATCGGCCGCGATGCACTCACGGCGCGCCCGTCACATGCGGGCCCTCATCGCATCATTCGAACCACTCAGCAGTGTTAGTGGCAGTCTGTGAAGCACAATCGGTCGGCCGAGATGACTGATCTTGAACCAAATCATGGTGCGCTCAATACACCCGGGGCCTTGTCGAATATCCTACTCGTACTGTATTCGTGCATGCCCTTTTCCCGTTTCATCACCACCAAAGCATTGGATAAACAGGCTTCTTCACTGACAAAGCCTCGTATCAGTCTAATTGAGCCATCCTACTGATTAATCATACGCATATATTTATTGCTTTACTACATCCTGGCAAGCTTGTTGACATCTTCACCACAGCCCACACTACAAGGATAAACCCATCATGTATTTCTGCAGCCAGAGCGGCCTGCAGCTGCATGCCATCTCAATAGTGTGGGCTTCCCGCTCAGCCCGTGCATGACAATGCAGCAGACCAAGAAAAATAAAGGTCCAGGCAAAACCCGCCCGCTGCACGATCTCGGGCAGCGATTCAGTTCAGCCCTTGCCGAGCAAACCGTAGTGCTTTTTTGCTAAAAGTCGATTTGCGCTCTGGTAACAAAACCCACATTGTCCTCCGGCTCTGTTCCTCTTCTCACTGACCCAAAGGCAATGGAAGGAATGCTGTCCACGAAAACAAATACAGTTCACAAACTACTACATCGCCCGTTGCCTTTTCCCCCCCGGCCTTTTTCCCCTGGCTCCTCTCCTTGCCCTCTGCACTGGCCAACGCCAGCCAGGGGTTTGGCGCTTCCCCCTGGTCCAATGGGACGATCGGTGGCCCTCGGCCTCGCTCCTGAGCCCGGAAATTTGATGCAACACAGCACCCAGATTGCCAGAAGAAGCGTCCTCGCCGGTGTGGAAAGTATTCTAGAATTTCGTCGGTGCGGGTCAGGCTGCCAGGATTAACTCACAGACCCCGGCACCCTGGACCGCTCGTGGCTGGCTGGGCCAGTTAGCTCCTATTTATCCCAGTTGCCAGTCATGTTCGTGCACTGTTCACCTTGTTTGCGCGCGATTGCAGCTCTGCCTTCGTTGGCTTGGGGCCGGAGGGTGTGACCGGCGCACGCGCTTTGGGAATCCTACCTAGTAATTTCGCCCAACGGAGTGTGCCAAGGACCAGCGAGCAAGCCAGGAACGGACGATATTTCAGATCCGTTCGACTGCAGGCAGAGTAGCGAGCTGTAAATGAGCACCCGATGTATCCGTAGGCTCAGCAGTAATGAATTGGGTGCCAGAAGAACTTGTCTGGGAGCCTTTACATGGCGCCGATGACTTTGCAATAGCCATCCGGATTAGTCGGCGCGCAACCCCAGGACGAAATTGTCCCGCGAGCCCCATGTGAACCGTCCTTCAGACAAACCAAAAGAAAAGAAAAACTTGAAATCAATTCCTGCATGGCTCAATCGGTGATCGGCCATGGCTCACCAGCCGCTTCTGCAGCGTCTCCGTCATACACACCACCACACACCCTCAGCACTCGTCTTGTTCCCCAAAACGCCAACTCGGGAACGAATTTCCACTCGATCGGCCCTTCTCGACGAGACCTGCCGTTTCCAAGTCTTGGGACGAAACTTGTCAGAAGAGAGACAACACCACGCTGCAGGTCTGCCTGAGCCGTATATCAGGCGTTGCATCTTGCACGCATCCGTGCCTGCCCTGTTGTCAGGAACAGGCAGAAGCACATGGGGCGGGCGCGTGAGGGCCAAACGACGAGCCGACCCGAGGTAATGTGTAGATGAAGCTTGCTTGCATGGAGATGCGCGGACGATCTGCCAACGTAGACAGTGAACCCCAGGAATGTGCGGACTACCTCGCCCGTTCTACTGAGTACAGTGGGCGTGGCTCGCGGCCCGAATATGACAAAGGGTCGCAGGGTCGCAGTGCGTGCCGCCCGGACAAATACGCCGGAGATGCATCAGAATACAAACGAGGCCCGGAGCAGGATGCCCAGCCAATGGCACGCTGGTGCGCCGCGCGATATAGTAAATATGCAAGCCTTGTCACATTCATCACGCCAGCGCCGGCACTGCATGTCTGCAGGTGCGGCAGATTTACACTTTTCAACCCGTAAAAGGGATGGAATATCCGAAAAGGTGTCCATAATTTCAGTTCTCTTCTTATTAGGCTATTTGGGCCGTTATCTGAATCGGATCGGAGCGCTGGCTTTCTATGCCTTGCTCTCCCGGAGCGGTCCGCCTTCAATGTCCTCGGGCTTAAACACCCGCTTTCCTTCGACGTTTTTGACCACCTCGTCCACCAGACTTTCCAGAAATGCCTCGTCCCTAGCTGCGTGTCAGTCCAAACTTTTTCAAATCTGTCGATCAGGCACGGGCGGGCAGCACTTACTTTCCGACCAGGGTCACGGTATTGTACTTTCTGTCCCAGTGAGGATAGCTGCCGACCTTGATGCCCTTGGGCTCAACGCGGGCTGCGAGGTCGGTCAGGTAGCCGGCGACCTTGCTTTCGGCATAGGGCGTCTGGATAATGACTCTGTAGCTCCCCTTGCCTTCGGGATCGACGAGTCGGGAGATGATGTGAGGCTTGATGCCGTCTAGCAATGCCGTAACTGTGCACACGTGTCCATTGTTAGCATGTGCCTTGCCTCGGTGTGTTTGTACCTGAATAGTGACTTACACAGGCGGGGAATCCCCGGCAGAATGTGGACATTGCCGTTGACCACAGAGACTGGCACCCACAGCTCCTCGCTAGTGAAGAGAAACTGTTCCTTCAAGGGCCGGGACTCGTCCGTAGGGAGGTACACCATGCGCAGCTTGGCGCGCAGATCCGGCGAGTCTTGCTCCCAGTTGAAATTGGGCTGCGAAGGGTGTGGCTTGGAAAGTCGCTTCATCTTGTCAAACGCTTCGTCGTGAAGCTTGAGGGGCAGATCAAAGGCCTTGGCAATGGACTGATAGGTGATGTCATCGTGGCTGGTCAGGTTAGAACTGGCGATGACGCTGTAGTGAATGGCACCAACTTACGTAGGCCCGATACCGCCACTATTCTCCTGTTAGAAACATTTTTCAATGCGATGCATTTTTTGGGAAACTTGCCTGGTGACAACAAAGTCATAGTTGGTGCTGAGACGGCGGACAGCATCGATGATGTCAGCCTCGTCGTCCTCGACCACTTCAATCTTTTTCAGTCGCTGGGAAAGATTAGACATTTATTCGCCGAAAAAGAACTTGTCGTATTTTGTCGCAACATACAAGTCCGAGTTGAAAGCACCATTTGGCTAGATACGCCGAGTTTGTCTATCAAGGTATAAGCGAGGGATATATGCACCGGCTCTAGAAACATACATCTACAGTCTGCAACACTCAAAGTCAGCTCAATGTTCAATGTCATAAAGACGCAATGCCAAGCAGTCAATCGCACCTTTCCACCAAGCACCTCATCGCCAATGATGAGGCACGCGGCCGTCTGAATCGTGCGGCGCTGGCGTTCCGCGGCAGAAGCCATGGCTGCAATACCGCCAAGATGAGGGCGCGCGCGGGAAGACAGAATCGGGACGGAAGCGATACAGTTCGGAGCTGCTGCAAGGTGCCTGGCCAGCTGGGATATGCGCGAAATCATGAGGTGGTTCTTGGGCCGATGCGGAGGGAAGCTCGGGCGTTCGGCGGCACTGGCGCGCGGAGTTGTATGGGGTCCACGGCGAATTGGGGGGCGTTGCAGAAAAAGACTAATGGCGAGCGATTGCACACTCAGGAACAGATGGCAGAGCTAGGGGGCGGATCGTGCAGCTCTTTTTTTTTTTCCCCAGCGCTGCGACTGGCTCTGATCTGGGCGGAACGGGCGGAGACGAGATGATGCAAACAAGACCCGCGATTGCTGCTACCCGTGAGAGGTGGTGGAGCTTCAGAGCGCCGACCCAGGCACGCGATCGGAGGTCGTTTGAGGCTGTGGCTGCGTAGAACTTAAGAAAGGATGCCAGGATGCGCAATGGAGGGTGGCGAGATGGTGAATGGCTGTGGATGATGGTGTTTGGCAAAGACGAAGCTTGTGCAGGTGCAGTTGTTAGGCTGGCATTTTTGCACACATGTAGGCGGCTGAGCAAACGCAGCCAACTCTCACCCAGCATTCACATGCTCGTTAAACTAGCACGTGCTTGCAACGGCAGCCGACATCTAAAGCCATCGGGAAATTCCAAAGTGATATTGATATTCGAAATGAGCTTTATTGCATAATTACGGTCTGGCGCATCGATCTCGCCATCTACTGGATCTGTTTGTTGCGTCGACGCAACATCGCGCACTGCCACAGTGCCAAGACCTCGATGCAGGCAGTGCATCTAGAGTTTGCCGCCCTGCCTTTACCAGGAGAAGATGAAGGAATATTGGAGAACATATCTTTTATACGTACTCAGTAGTCTGCCCAAACGATCAATACTTTACACTCTCGGCTGTGCTCTGTAGCATTCTCTAGTCATGCTACACGGTCAACGTCATTTCTTCCCCACGTTCTCCAGTTGAGAGGAGAAACGCACCACCGAAACGACGACACCAACAGCAGATAAAATTCTGTGTCGAGGATGAACCAAAGTTGAAACCTGTGGGCAGCGTTATTTTTTCAAGGCTCTGGATATCGATACTTGACTCAAGTTCGAACTGGGTTGTTGCTTGGTCTGCGTCATTGCCAGCCTTATCAAGCGCTCGCCTAAATAATTTAAACTTCTTTCGCCGCCACCACGCCAAGATCCGGACCCAGTTCTCCGTCTCCGAGTAAGAACCAAATCTTGCGAGATTGGACGGCAGTTGGGCGACTGGAAACCTGTCTTGCGACTCTTGGCGCGCTTCTCCACACAATGACGATAGAAGTGTGGTAACGGTTGCGTAGCCAATAGTGGCTTTGGAAGATATTAAAGGGCATTGCTCTTGGCAAGGAAGTTTCTTCGGCCAGTTTCCAGTGATCGAATGTATATAAAGACTGTGATGTTCCCCTTAGGACATGACATCTTCTTTCGAGACACCAACTCACAACAAGAGTCTCAAGACACCAACTCACAACAAGAGTCTCAAGACACCAACAACACACAGCACCATTATACAACTCAACCACCACACAACTACTCAAACTTACAACAAGAAAGATGTCTTCCAACCAGACCCTTGACACCTCGAAGCTTTCTACTGCTCCTACACAAAATGTCGAGACGCAACAGCGCCGCTGTAGCAAGTCTCCTGATCCTGCGTAAGCTCCGCAACAAGTTCCCATGATGCAATGCCCAAAGCAGCTAATATTTTCCCTAGCCACGAGCCTGATGCCAGCACTTGCGCTCCCAGCCAAATGCGCGAGCACCTTGGCCCTCCCGAGATTACGCACGAGTACCCCGAGGACAGCACGCACCGCAGACACTCCTCTGCCTCTGCTCAGCAGGCGCACTTTATGAAATAAGCGCATGCGCTCCTCTCATCCTACTAGATGATGGTGTGGGATGGAAACACCCCCTGACGAATTGATGTACCTTCTTTTTCTTGTAGCGCGACACAACGATGTCGATAATTTGGGATACACGGGATTAGCCATGGACTTGATTTCTCTTTCCAATAGTATTGTTAATACAGAAAAAGCAACTCGACACTACTCTTCCAGGTGTAAGCCTGGTAGCATGCCGCGACTGTGACATTCTATTACAAAGAACTCTTCCACACCTTTCTGTACGCCGGCGTCCTTCCGGGCTCATCCCTCGCCGCCACAGCCGCCTTGAAACCCTTCTCCGCCGCCAGGCCCTGAAACGCCACCCCCTCTGGCGAGTTCCTCGTTATGCCGTCAAACACCGTCGCCAGTCGCTGGCTCGCCGCCACCTGCGCCTCAAACGTGCTGTTAATCATCTGCTTCTGCATCCACAGCTGGTTGACCGGCACCTCCTTGATGCGGTCCGTCAGCAGCCGCACCGCGTCCTCGAGCTCCCCCCGGGGCACCGACTTGAGCACCAGGCCCATGGCCGCCGCCTCCTTGCCGTCCACCAAGTCGCCGGTGAGCAGCATCCGCTTCGCCTTTTCCATGCCCACGCGGTGCGCCCACATGGCCGTCGTCGGGCAGCCCCAGACGCGCGCGGGCGGGTAGCCGATGCGCGCGTCGTCGGCCATGACCACCAGGTCGCAGCTCAGCGCAATGTCGGAGCCGCCGGCCGCCGCCGCGCCGTGCACCTGCGCGACCGTCGGCTTGTGGCTGTGGAAGAGCGCCGCGTAGCAGTCGGTGCACTCGCGCATCATGGCGTAGTCGCGGAACGGGTCGTAGCCGTCCGAGAGGTCCTGGCTGCCCTCGGTCTCGCCGCGCTGGGCGGCCTGCGCCGAGATGACTAGGTCGTAGCCGCCGCAGAAGCCGGCGCCGCTGCCGCGGAGCACGATGCAGTGCACCTTGGGGTCGAAGTTGGCCTGGCGCACGGCGGCGCGGATCTCGAGTGGCATATGGGGGTCAATGGCATTGAGGCGCTCCGGCCGGTTCAGCGTGATGTACGCAACTTTGCCATCGGCGGATGTTTCGTAGAGAATTGACTGGAATTCGGAGTCGGACATGGTGGCGGTATAATATCGACTTATTCTGAGTATGTAGTTTTCATGTAATAGAGATAGATGAACAGCTGTCGTGTAAGTCACGGCTACGCTTATACGATGGCACTAGCCGAGGTTGGCACCGCGGGGTACAGGCCGTAGAGGCCGACTGGCCGATGTCAAGGCTGCTATTCGCCAACCTATATTTAATCCGACTACTTGAAACTATGGCTCTCCTTTTATAGTTTCTGAATTACTCGCAACTACCTAGGCAAGCCTTCTACCCCTTCCCTGGTCGGGAGCATCATTTCGTTATCGAGCGCCGCGCTTCCCCGCCGGGGACAATGCCGCTCGCGTCAGCCTTGTACATCGGAGCGGCCAAGCCTGGAAGCTCCGCTCAAGCATGTCGATACCCTCATCTGCACATCTGCAATGGAGATGTCCGCGATTGGACGGGCTCTGCAGCCCAGTTTCACACGATGCGATTGGTGCGCATCAACAGCTCCGCAGAATGCTAGTAGTAATGCGGGGCAATGGAAACCACCATGACGCCCACTGTGGCGATGTCGCAGCTCAATATCACAAAACAGCTCTGTGAGCGCAAGGAGCAGAATTTTCCAGCTTCATATCGATACTCAAACATCATTCGAGTTAACCCGCCGGTGAACGGATATCCCAGTCTGTCACTACCATACGTCACACCAACTTCACGACTTCTGCTTCTGAGATATAATCTCCTCTCCATCACGATGGCGACCCAAACCCTGAACAAGGAGAAGCTCAGTGTGAGTATCAACTGTGCCAAACTGTGCCGGAATTACTAACAATAAGGTAGAACAAATCCTTCATCCTCAACAAGCCATTTGACGTAGCCTTTGATGAGCGACCCAAGCCCACCATCGAGGACCCTCACAATGTGCTCGTCGCCGTCAACTACACTGGCATCTGCGGCAGCGACGTGCACTACTACGTGCACGGCGCAATCGGCCACTTTGTCGTCAAGGAGCCCATGGTGCTCGGACACGAGTCATCCGGCACCGTCGTCGAGGTCGGCAGTGCCGTCAAGGACCTCCAGCCCGGCGACCGGGTCGCCATCGAGCCGGGCTACGGCTGCCGCCGCTGCCGGCACTGCCGCGCGGGCAAGTACAACCTCTGCCCGGACATGATCTTTGCCGCGACGCCGCCGCACCACGGCACCCTCACGGGCCTGTGGGCGTCGCCCTCGGACTTTTGCTACAAGCTGCCCGAGCAGGTGTCCCTCCAGGAGGGCGCCATGATTGAGCCGCTCGCCGTCGCCGTGCACATTGTCAAGCAGGGGGACGTCAAGCCCGGCAACTCGGTCGTCGTCATGGGCGCCGGCCCCGTCGGCCTGCTCTGCGCCGCCGTCGCCCGGGCCTACGGCGCGACCAAGGTGGTCAGCGTCGACATTGTCCAGTCCAAGCTCGACCTCGCCAAGACGTTTTGCTCCACGCACACGTACACGTCGCAAAAGGTTTCGGCCGAGGACAACGCCGCGGCGCTCAAAAAGGCGGCTGATCTCGGCGAGGGCGCCGACGTCGTGATTGACGCCAGCGGCGCGGAGCCGTCCATCCAGACGAGCATCCACACGGTGCGCGTGGGCGGCACCTATGTCCAGGGCGGCATGGGCAAGGCCGACATTACGTTCCCCATCATGGCCATGTGCCTAAAGGAGGTCACGGCCAAGGGCTCCTTCCGATACGGCCCTGGCGACTACGAGCTGGCGATTGAGCTGGTGGCGAGCGGCAAGGTGGATGTCAAGAAGCTGGTGTCCGAGGTTGTGGAATTTGACCAGGCGGAGGAAGCGTTTAAAAAGGTCAAGGAGGGCCAAGTGATCAAGGTTTTGATTGGCGGGCCTAACCAGTAAGCATAATGATTAGTGTAAAAAGGGAAGTGAGAGAAGGGTGTTAAAGTAAATGGATAATTGTGTCACATAATGCCTTTTCGTGACCATCCGGGTGCGCGACTCCTGGCCTCGCAGATCATGTAAATGTTCAGGATCAGCCATGTAAAAAATTGAAGAATATGAGAGATGCTTGACAGGCTACCTTTTGATACTAAGCTGCAACTATACTAGCTGCTACCAAGAAATCGGGCTCTTGCACATGTGTCGACTAGTCGTTTGACGAATCTTGCAGGCGTAGCGTGTCCATGCGCACCAATTATCGAATGCCGCGATTATCATAGCGCTGACAGGGGTAACAACTCCGGCATGGCTTGTGAGGACAAGGGGACTTGCAAGCCTTTCTTCCTCGTTTGCGGACTCGACCACAGCAACAGCAACGCCAGCCATTCGGCTGCTGCAGCAGCCCGTCGACCCAGCATGCCGGTTTCGAGCAGACGCCGTCTATGTATTCGACGATTTCCTTCACGACAGAGCATCTCCGGAAGTTCATGTCCCCTCGGGCCGCTGCTTTTGCCCACGAGCAATTTGGGTCCTTGTGGTCGGGCTCTTGTCGAAACTGCTCTTCCACCCAGTGCCCACACGTTCCTAACTGTTTGATTGAGCGACACATGTCTGTCGCTCCTGTTCTCGTGGATGATGGACGCCAGAGAGGCTAAGTGTTTCAATGAGCAGGATGGGATTTGATCAAATTTGGACGTGGCAAAAGGGAGCACATGATTTGATACATTCCTCAACCATTTGCGAAATATATACGTTACAGCATCGACGCACAATCACAAATGAGCGCTTTGCTTCCAAGTGATTCACCTATCCGTCGTGACCAGAGCACGTTGTTGTACAATGTTCGGTGTACTTACACCATCACTGACGTACAGCAGTGTCATTCGCAACCGCAAGGACCTTTGTTTGTTGAAAACTTGTCTCCTTTATGATTGGGTATTATTCATCGCATGGCCGTCCGGTTGTATTTTGAAGCATTTGGAAGTATTTGAGAGAAAAAAGCCAATTTCTTGCACCACGCGCAGCAGAAGGTGTGGAATCGCGACCCCGATGTGAAACATCAGACAGTTGAATTAAGTAGCAGAATACGTGCGGCTGAAGGCGCATTCCACATTTTAAAGGGCAGCATCCAGCCCGACCGGTCCACCAGTCCCGTTTAGAAATGGGCAATCAGCCCGACAGCGATCAGCACCATATTCAACGGACGAAATACTGAAGAGCATCCAACGAAGCCATGCAAGCCAATACTCTTTTTTTTTTCTTCAACCCAGAGAAACCTTTTGGTAGGTAGAAATAGCGGCCTCCGGCTGCACAGGTTCCTGTTTCATCGCCATGCAGCCACCTGCACCCGTCGCTGTGGTGCCATCGTGCACACAGCCTCCTTCTGCCGGCTTCGGCACTCACAAGGCTTACAGCGGGTGGGCTAGCGCAGCCACGAAATTGGACCAAGTTGCCTGATTTGTTCAGAAGACGATGTTGTCCGCCCGGTCCCTCTCTTGGGAGCCACAGTAGAGCTGCTGAGTACGAGTAGCCCCGATGGGCAAGCTGCCAGAGCTGTTTCGGGCGGAAGCATCCCGTGAAGCGCTGTCAACCAGCTGATGCAGAGTCAGGTATACAGACACTGCCTGGTACTTCAGGGCACAATAGCACAATGTCCCTCTTGTGCACTACTATTTCCGCATCTGTGCATCATTAAACGGCAAAATTGCGGCTAGCTATATCTCCTCGTTGATGTGCGTATGCTCATCGGTGCAGTTCTGTGTCTCATAAGCTGCGAGATGGTGTACATTGATTGCATGCGCTCCGCCACTGGTTTGCATGTCGTCCGCGGACAGCGACATTGTTGCCCGCAGCTTTCTTAAACCGAAACTCCCATAAAACGCCAATTACTGTTTTCGTTTCCTGACAAAGCCATCACCAGATTTCGATGCGAAGCCCCTTCTCCTTCCTGAAAGAGGCATCGCACACAGAGTATTGTCCAGCAGGTTGCATACACTTTAGCTTCATCTTTTGGTAAACACGAATGCGTGTCTCAGCGACGAACCCAATTCCGCAGCCGCCGGAGCACCACGACAACCCCTGCCCTGCCAGGCAAATGATGTGCGACACGCCAGAAACTGCACTAGCCTTGGACAGGGAAATAGACACCGCCGGCAGCTCTTGGAGCTGAGCAGCTTTGAGCGCCCAAAGGCAACCTGTCATGGGCTGGCCACTGACCCATATCTTAATCCCAGACGCTGCTGCTCCCTTGGACGCCCCAGTGCGGCTGAATGGGCGAAATCGAAAAGAATAGGGCGCCGCGCTGGCACGAGCCAACTAATAAGCTGTGAGGTGCGTGGATCCCTCCCCTCCCCTGCCGGCAGCCGTTTTGGACCTAAGAATGACAGCCGGGATAAATTCAGCCTTGGGCTTACAAGGCAAATGGGAGGCTTCTGAGCCAGATGAGAGACATGGGGGGGTGCGGGCTCCTGGAAAGCTCCGCCCTCGCACAGAGATTTTTTTCTTTCTTTGTGCTCTTTGGCCCTACCGGGCACGGGACGAGCTTGGCAGCTACTTTGCTCATATAAGATCTTCAGCTCCCCAGCTTCAGCTTCCCACTTCTCCCCGTCGTCGCAACACTTTGAGAGAAACAACTACTTTCCTTTTCAGTTCCCAAGATACCCAGATTCCCAACTACAGGTTTTCCTCTTTACCGAATAACGCACCTAATAATACTACCTACCCATCTCATCATCGATTTCTCCTAATCACGTTACAATGGAGAGCCGCGCTGTCAACGCCCAAAAGACACTCGTCACCCCGGTGTGGGTGTTCGGTATCCGCATCGCCCAGGTTGTTCTTTCGATTGTCGTTCTGGGCATGGCCGCCGCCTGGTCCGAGTACGCCCTCTTTGACGCTCCCAGCCTGGCTATTGCCGCTGTACGTGACTTTTCAAGGGTTCCCTACCGTCCAACACCCCACACTAACACGCTCGCCAGGCCGTCTTCACCTGGGCCGTTGTCGCCTACATCCTCGTCACCGAAAAGGTTCATGCTGCCAACCTCCTTTACAGCATCTACGCCGTCATCGTCCTGGATGCTTTCATGATTATCATCTGGCTGTCGACATGGGCTCTGAACGCTGCTCGCCGCGCCGCTCTTGGAGACATTGGCGGAGGCAGCAGCCGAGGTGGCACCGTCTGCTACAACGGCATCTGCTACGATTACAAGAAGCGCTCGATTGAGCGCCGCGCTATGACCTGGTCGACTCTGAGCGGCCTCCTCGCTGGTGTTGCCGCCCTTGGCGCTGTCGTCTGGTAAGTAGCCGTGCACCACCATGACTGCCATATTGGTCCCATACTTATACTTTTTATAGGGTTCTCTTCATTGTCACCTTTGTCTGGACCATTATGCAGTTCCTGCATGGCCGCAAGGATGGTCGCTTCACCCTAGGTTCTTCCAGCACTACCACCGCCGGCCACAACATGGAGGAGCAGAAGATCCAGGGCCAGCAGACCCAGCAACCCCAGCAACACGTCCAGCCCGAGTACGCCGGCCAGCAGCAGCAGCACGTCCAGCCTGACTACGCCGGCCAGCCGCAGCAGCAGGCGTATCCTCAGTACCCCCAGCAGCCTGCCGAAGCCCAGGCGCAGTACCATACCCCCCAGCCTGGCGCGGAGTACCAGCAGCCGGTAGAGACCCAGGCGCACCACCAGCAGCCTCTGCAGCAATACTCCAACGACCCCAACCAGATTTCTCCCCAGCAGCACCACCAGTAAATGTCTAGGCGTTTTTAAAAGCGGACCAATCGGCATGAACAGTCACAACGGGGTTTAATTGATATTGGGTGTATTCGGGGTTGAGGGTGTGAGGTTATGACATAGACTGGGATTACTCTGACGACCGGGGCGACGGCTACTTTGATACCACTTTGCGAGTCTAATTATGCACTTATAATATCCAATATCGTTTCACGCAGTAGTTAATTATTATATTTGGGAAAGTACGCAGCTCTGAAACAAAGTCATGGTAATGATGCCGTTCCTCTCTCCAGCACAAGTATACCGGGAGGCGCCCGAGCTGGGCTGAAGTGTTGAGTTCAGCCTCACACCGCACTCATGCTAGGCGCCCAGAGCATGGCGCTCAGCCGTAGTCAGATGACGGCAGCCACCTAGCCCATTGAAAACGAAGCAGATATGATATGGGGAAAAAAAAAAAAGGAACTTCCCGAAACGTCCAAGTCAAAAAGAGTTGAAACGGTCACAAGTCGTCTGGTGTGATTTGAACAGTGGTGCAAATGCGGCAGGCGGTGTGAAAAATACTGCCGCCCAACCTCGCCATGTTGCAGTCGAGACAAAGCTTCCTATACTGGTTCGCGTAACGGCGCACGGCGAAGCAGCCAAGGACGAATTGCCTCTCGCGACAGGCAATTTCTGGTACTCAAAACAGTTTCGAGGCGTCAAAATAGCCACTCGATTGCTTCCAGTCCTTTCATTGGCAGTACCAGCACATCAATTCGCACCCTCGGACCTCCACGGCGTCGCACCCCGTTCGATTCCGCAAACCTCGACGACAGCCCAATATCGTCTCGGATCATAGCCCTCTTATGGCCGCTGCCATGGCTGGTCAAGCCTCCGATGTGCCCACGCCACCGCCCGAGCGGCTAGGGGTCCCTTCACGCAATCCCCTGCCGTTGTCCGCGTCGCAAGAGTCACAGGTGCGCGACATTTACTATGCCCGCGTCCGCAAGCAATGCGCCGACGAGATCAAAGGTTAGCCCCTTCCCTCAATGCTCTTCACCCGACCGCCCGCCCCCTTCTTGACTCTCCTACTGACTTTTTCTCTTTTTGCTAGCGTTTGCCGCCTGCGCCCTCGGCCGCACATTCACCGTCTCCTTTGCCTGCCGCGCCGAGCACCGCGGCATGAACAGCTGCATGAAGCTGCACGCCAACCCGGCCGAGTACGACGCCGCACGCGAAGAGTGGTTCGCGATGCGCTTGGAGCGCCAACGCCAGCGCGAGGTCAAGACCAAGGTGGCCGCCGCCCAGGAGGAGTTTATGCACGACTGGTGGGGCTTGCCGGAAGACGTGCGGCTGTCGCGACAAAGGGACGCCGAGAAGAAGGGCGTCAAGCTGCAAGAGAGGATTGGCGGCATGCCCGCCAAGGACCGTCCGCTTGACGGCAACCGATAGGGATGGGGGGGTGGAATGCAAGGGGGCGAAACGCTTTGAAGGACGGGGGAACTGTATTTGTACATGTATCATGGGAACGAAGATGGAGTGGGCACTTCGCATTTGTCTGGCGTTTGATATCTTGATTTCCACGCACCTTTCTGCTCCAATGCAGAATGATGCTGCGGACTGCTTATTACTTGTGGTATATGGCATATACACAGCTTTACTGAAACTACTCCACCTGTACAAAATAGAACGAATTTCTTATTCGCACCACAATCCTTGATGAGATGAACTGCGATGATGATGACCTCCGAGGTACTTAACACTCTGCAACTTCGAGCGTTGTCTGTGCCCTCTTCAAAGGAGTCTGCTCCCGTCCTCCGTCACTGAATCTCGAGATACCATCCAGTTTTCATTACACATTACTTCTACAGGACTTCTTTATAACCCAGGATTCTATAACCCTATAGCAAGATCGGTGCAGCGACAAACACAATGTGGCCCGGCCTCTTGTTCACCACATCGGCACGAGTCCTCAGGCACAGCTCGCTGGCTTTGCCACGTCGCAGATTTACATCCACCGCCACCACCCGATGATTACTACATATATAGACCTCCGGCACACACTCCATCAGGCAGTTGCATTCTGGCCTGCCAATCTTGATCATGGTCCACCCGCTTTCCTCCACCGCCATGATGGTCTCTTGAATCTGCGTCGGCGAGTAGTCTTCGTCCACCTTCAGAAGTCGCACCATGCTCAGCTGCGGCCGCAGCAAGTCGACAATGCGGCGACGAAGACGCGGGTGGCGGCAGACTCTGGCCATGAAGTGCAGGGACTTGGCCAGCATTGGTGCAAATACTGTCTTGTTTTTGTTCATTGCGCCGCCTACAAGCACCGACTCGGCGAGAAGAGTTGCACGCTCGAAACCGGGATAAAACTCATCCCAACTTGCCTCTAAACGGCCAACATCGACACTAATTATAATGTGGACAAGAATTTTGCGCACAAGTAGAGCCACAAGCCTGGTGTGGTTGTGCTTTGCAATATGCGGTTGCTTCTGGAAAATCTGAAACTTGCCATCCCACGCATCAAAAGCGTCGCGAAATCGCGATTGCGACTCATAGGCTCGGGCAACCTGCTTCGCAGTCGGCTGCAAGGGCAGCTCCTCGACGACAGCTCGAACCCCAGTCCAGAGCATTTCCAGCTCAAGACAGGCATCGGTACAGGATGCGAAAGGTTGCGGTTGGAGAGCCGCCAGGCCCTTTTCCCACTGCCAGGGCGAATGTCCCGATGTCAGGAGAGACTGTTGCAGGAATCGCCCAACTTTGGAAAAGAAGAGCACGACCAAATTGGTCGGTATCGGCGTGGGGGAGGCGTCGCCGTCCCACACATTCCAGTGATGGACCAGCCGCACGCTGCTCGATATAATGGCTTCGGCAGACTTGGCATCGCCACGGTTCATGCTGCAGCGTAAAAACAAGAGATTGGCGACCAGGATGGAAGTCTTATCCGTCATGGACAGATCCGGCTTCCGAGTGAGCTGAATGACGCAATTCAGAGCTGAAGAATACTGCCGCAGGCTATTCTCGTACATTTTCTGCCTGAACAGCGTGTCGCTGCTCGACTTGGCCATCTGGTACCGCCACAACGCCGCAAAGGCGATGCTGGCATGCCAGATGGGCGCTTGGCTCTGCGATGCGAGCGGGATGTGAATTTTCCACAGGTCCTCGTTGAACTCATCCGAGCAGTGAAGTATGAGTTTTGTTCGGAACAAATGATTTAGCTCGCGCTCGTCTACTGTCGGCCTCCTCGGGAGTGGCGATACTGAGGCTGTCAGACTCGGGACCAAGCTGGTCTTTGGGGATGCAGTGGCAAAGTCGCAGGCGATGCGGGCGGTGGTGCATCGCTTGCATGATGGTTTAGCTTCATCGCACTTGATGCGCCGAGATCTAGTGATGAATTAGTTGCCTAGTACAGCTTCCGGCTATCCGGCTCACATACCGGCATTTTGCGCAGCCAGTCTTTACTTTCGGTGCCCATTGTCTTTTGCGCGATATTATTCTCGGGTTGAAAGGATCACTTGCCATTGATCTCTCCTGAAGGTCCTGTTTCTTCATTCTCAAATTGTCTTCGATTGTGCTTGCTGCCACCCCTGCGACGCATCGCCAAAGCCGCAGTTAGCTTTGCTAGTGCCATGTCCTCAATGAGCCTGGTCCTAGTCAACTAGTACAAGGCTATGAAGAAGACTTGCTCGTCCGTCACGTGTTCGATGCCACCTGAAGGACATGACTTCCACTTTGTCACAGAATCTCCACGACATGAAAGTGTTTGAAGTATAAAGGTTTTACAAGGACCGTCTTTCGTTTCTAATAATAAATGAGAAGGCGCCACCACATGACTGGGTGGAGCGAGCAAGAGATGATCACATATGCCGCAACTACATGCAGAAGTGATGCAGGAGAACCCTTGCTGGCTGCGAATAAGACAGAGTATGAAGACACCACTGTTACAATATGTTTCGAGGCTGAAGATATGAAAGGTTGCAGTCTTGCAGTAGCCTGCGTTGTGGTGGAGGCCGATTAAAGGTACCAAGCCGGCTGTCACACCGCCCAAATACTCGCGACGACGGAATTAAGCCAATTGGCGTCAGTGCTGTAGCTGTTAGCAATTACAGAAGCCCAAGTTCCTCATAGACGTCGCAGTTTAGAAATGAGCTCAACGTCTGTGACTCCTTGCGACAAAGCGGTCCCTCCCGCCAACAGCTGCCCTTACATAACTACAGCAAGCAATCGACAGGGTTCTGTTGCAAACCATCGTGTCTGTACTGACCCTCCCGTCTGATGAGGTGTTTCGATGGACAGCGGCAATTGCCAGGGTGTTATCCACAGCATGGACTCGACTCCGACCCATTTGTCTCGTCATATTCGCAGCGCAGAACAATTGTGAGTCTGCCACACAACGTTTGAACTAGAAATAAAAGATGCACACTGTATGCACCCTTGCAGATTACTGAGCTACCAGTTCAGCAGTGTGACCGAGCCGCCCCTCCTGGACCCAATAGCGCCGCTGTCCCGGCCCAAGCCCAGGGTCGCAGCCTGCCAGCCACATGGCCGGGCGCTAGCAGGGCTGTCGCGATTGGTTACACGAGACAACAAATCGTCAGCGATGGGCTGGTCCCTTCTCCACCCGACAATGGCCATTGTTGTGCCCGCGGGAAGCTCAGTGGCCCGTCGCTGCCCACCTCAGATCGTCCCAAGCCGGGGGTGGGTGGATGTGGTGCTGGGCGCTTAAAATCCCGGGAGCTGAATGGCTCCTCGCCTCCCCCTCCCCTCGGGGGGTACTCCCAGAGACAAGAATAGATCACCACAGCGCCCACACATCCCTGGGCTTCCACTGCCGTGGTGGTGTGCAGAGCATGCAGCGTTCGGACGCTAACTTGGTGGCCTTGTACCAATCACACCACCCTGCGAAGACGGCGGACGACATTTGATGGGCTGGGCGGGTAAGAGCAAAAAAGCTAGACCGTAGGGACGCCCCAGAAAGACCAGCCCAGAGGCGTTGAAGCTAGATGGGGTTTAAACTAACGGAGTCCTTTGGGGCCCAGTACGGCGCGTACAGACTTATATCATCTCTTGTGTAGCCTCACACACTCTACTTCCCTTCTTCGTCATTTTCTTGCATGTCGTCGGGCTTGTGAATCCCCTCGCCGTTTTGCTGTGTTTACTTTCTCTTTGCTTGTTCTTGTGGTCCGCGGGGCAATCGGACCAGCAACACCGCACATAGGAAACAGGCAGGCATTGACGGGGTCACACGAAAAAGCCACGAGGCATGCAGGTTCATATATATTTCACCGTTTGACGTTTCTTCCTTTCTATTTTTATCTTTTTTTCGAATCCTGTGCTGCACGACCCAAAATAGCCCCTCCGTCGTCATTCCGAGATATATACACAATCACGACCCTAGCATTGCACTACACCTTTGCACCACAACCAAGAACCGAAGAAGAGAATCGGTGGGAAGCACAATGGCCGCAGAGCAGCAGCAACAACCGGTGGCCGGTGGTGCTCAGAGCAACAGCTTCTCGCTGTTTCCCAACCCAAACGTCTCACGACCGCCGCCGCCCGTCATCCGGTTACACCCCAACCCCCGGCCGAAGCGCTCGGCGTCGCGCGAGCGGGCTCGACAAGAGCAGCAGCAACACCTCCAGCAAGCTCACCAGGAACAGCAATCAAGGTTATATACGCCGCCCCACGACCACTCCTCGGACTCGGACTCTCCCCAATCCTCCCCGCCTCAGCACCATACGACACCACCACCTCGACCAGGAGCAGCCGCCCATACCCCTCTGCAGTTCGACCCCGTCTCCAGTTCCGTCGCCTCGCCGCAGCAAGCCGCCGACATGTCTGGCCATTCAGAGACAGCATTTCACAGCAGAGACACGCCGGCCCGCAGCGGGAGTGTCCGCTCACGCAGCTCCATCGCCAAGCCGCCTCTAGACTTTGATGGTCCGTCATCGTCGTCGTCCCGAGCGGCGCCCGCCCCGCTCCGGTCCATCTTCCCGACGTATAACCCGGAACTGTCTCTGGACCAGCAGGCCTACGGGCCGACGCAGCTGAGCCCCTCCCACATCCCCCGGGCCGTAATCAGTCGCCAGAGCTACTACGACCCCGACGCCATGAGCACCACCATCGGCGAGGCGTATACGACCGAGCCGCTGCCCGAGATGCCCGAGCAGTACCAAGCGCCGCGGAGTCCACCGCAACGGCACCAGCAGCAGGACACAGCTGCTTTTTCGGCCGTCTCTCGCGGCGGACCGACACGCACCACCACGCTGAGCCCGCCCGTGATTCCCAAGACGAGCACCACCGACCAGCTGAAGACGTTCTGGAAGGCGGCCAACGGCTGGAAAGCGGCCCCGTCCGAGGGCCGCGTCTTCTGTCTCAAGCTGTCGCAGCTAAAGGACGCTCCCGTATACACCCTATCATCCGCCTCGCAGCCATTCTACAGTCTGCGTGTCGATCCCACGTCCGCCTCGGCCTTGGTCTCGCTGTCCCGCCACGACCCCAACAAGACCTACAAGCCGCCCAAGGTGGATGCCTCGTCCTCGTCCTCCAGTCCGAGCCTCAGCGGCGGCGGTCCGGCCCCGAAATCCGAGTCCAAGCACTGGCAGCAAGTCCTGCACACCACGATTGAGGAGGAGTCCCGGAAGCACCCTCCCAACGACGGGCTGGTCGCGCTGCTCATGCCGGATCCCGCCACCAAGATGGCCTTGGAGCGGGCCAACGAGCCGAGCCTTGTGGCCATGGCGGAGCGGGAGTGCGCGCGGCTCGTCTGGGACGAGGACAGCGCCAGCAACTACCTGGTGCACCCGGCCCTCGCCGCGCCCTTTTGCATCACGGCCGAGCGGTGCCCGGCGTGGTCACGCGTGGAGTACACGCTCGAGCACCACGAGTCCCCGCGGCATCTCGCCAAGCTCACCCGCGACGGCACGGGTGGGGGGTGGCTCGAGATTGACACATCGGTTGCGTCCCACATCGAGGCCTACTACATCATCGATGTGGCCGTCGCCGCGCTCCTCATCGTCGCCTCCTCCGACGAGCGGAGCGGCAACGGCCCCGTCTGCGGCGGCGGTGGCGGCGCTGTCTCGCTCGCGGGCATGGAGACGTTTGAGCCGCCGCCCGCGCCACCGGAGCCCGCGACACGCAGTGATAGCCGGGGCAGCGGGCGCTTCAGCCGACTGAGCGTCGTCCGCAAGGACGATCGGAAGCAGAAGCAGCAGCCGCGGCGGCCGATGGAGGAATTTGAGCTCGATCTCGAGAGCCAGGACGGCAGCCTTGCCAAGGGCGGCAGCGCACGGGTGCGGACGCGGAGCAAGAACAAGAGCAAGGACAAGGAAAAGGAGGACAAGCTGCCGTTCTTGGTGCGCGCGGGCATCAAGGTCACCAAGGGCATGTTCAAGTGCATCATTTGGATATTGACGGCGGTGTTCAGGGTGTTGTTTCGGTGCGTGCGGTCCAAGTATTAGAAGCAAAGGGGCAGGGCGGTCATGATGAAATGATTTGTTTGTTTAATCGTTAGGCAGGGCGCTTGGGAAATGTTCATTCGGCGGATTTTCTTCTTTTTATGGCGATGCATTTCCTCTTCAATTCGTGACGGTATTTGTGTCTGAAAAAAGGCTTTTTATTTATCTTATTATTCCTATGTGACCTAGAACGCCGCTCAGCATGCTTTTGTAAAAGAACGTAAATAGACATCTACCCATGTGCAACGCAGTCTACCTCTTGCGCGTACGCACCATGATCTTCTTGCCACGCCTCGTCGAGCCGCCCGACGTCGCCGTCTTGGCCATCTTTGCGCGCTGCTCCTCGAGGGCCTCCTCGGCGTCCGTCAGGGCCTTGATCTTTTGGCGCGCACTCTCCAGCTGTCGTTTCAGTCTCCGTAGCGACTTTTCGCGCTCCGATGCTTGGTCTCCCTTGTCCTTGTCCTTGTCGTCGCCGTCCTCCTTGTCGGCTTCTCTCTCCTCGAGCTCGAGATGATCCTCCATGGCGTCCTCTTGCGCATTTTCGTCGTCAAAGAATAGGATCTTTCGCGCGGCCTTGGGCTTTGACGGCTTGCGCATAGGTACCTCGTCGTCGCTATCGAAGCCGGAAAAGTCGTCCTCGTCGTCTTCGTCCTCGTCCAGGTGGTCCATGCCTCGGGTCATGACGATCTGCTCCTCGAGCTTGGCAGCCTCTTTCGTGGCAACCTGCTTCATGGTGCGAACGTATCCCATATCCTGCGTCTTGAGCAGTCTTGATGTCTCCATGTCCAGGACCTTGTTTCCGCGGTCGCCCTGGACGGTGCCGCTCCAGCTCTTGCCGACCTTGATGCGGGCGCCGGGTCCCTTGCGGGACATCATGCCAAAGTAGAATTCATCCTCGTTGCGCTCGGCGGCCTTGGCGCGCAGCGACTTGAGCTGGGCCTTTTTCTTGTTGTAGTCTGCTGCTCGCTTGGAATAGTCCTGTTTGAGGGTAAATGTTGGTCAGTAGACAACTTCGGCAGTGATCCGGGCGACGACTCTACGAACCTTGTGTTTCTCAAGGAGACCCAGGCGACGGCGCTCAAGCGGTTGCGCACGCTCGCGATGAACGCGCCGATCGACGGCATTTCGCATAGACGACATGGTTGTAGGCTGTCCGGGAGTAATAGTCTGTCGTGGGAAGAATGCGAGGTGGTTGGAAGCAGGTTTGAGTGAAGGCCAGCCGGCAGAATTTCTGAAAATTTTGGCGGTGACGGAGGCCGCTACTGGTCGTTTTGGTGGGGGTGTCAGTGTTAGTCGCCGAGCCCAGAGATAGGTACATGTTCTACTTAAAGGCATGGAAGATGAAATCGTCAGAATATCTATTTGGGTGAGAATGCATTTGTTAAAAATTCAATGAAATGGTTCGAATTCCTTTCCCTCTTTCCAGTCGCGGAATACATATTAATTACTACTCCGTAGGTGCGCACTTTGCTCGCCCGAGTAGACAGTGCAAGACAGTGCAAGATCATGCACTATAAATTACAGCGGCTATCCTATCGAGATAGACCGACGTATAGTTATGAATTCTTCGGCCCGCACAAGGTCACGCATTTTGAAAAGAAGAAATCTCGGGCGTTATGGAGTAAAGTCTCATTATATTCTTCCTCTCTCTCCTCACCTCAGTACTCCAATTGTCAGGTAATAAGCGCGCACGCTTCTAACTAATGCCACTCAATAACCTGCGTCTGAATTATCAACCCATAAATAAATCACGGCACATACCACCTTTCCAATCCGTCTTGTCCCAATGAACTCTTGCTTAGCAATTGGACAAAAAAAGCCGATAAAGGACCTGTCACAGTGTACGTAAAATCCCGAATGAGCCACCGCCACCACGTCAGTGTTATAGCCTTCCCACTTCATTCAACCGCAGTGATATACTTTACTTTCCATGAGGAAACTACTGCGCCACTATATGCGTTATTTTAGCTTTATTTTCATGCTATATTGATAGAGATAATGTCGGTCGAAACACCGCTCTCCAGGCTCATGCTCCCTAGCCTCCCAATACCTGTAGCCAACCTCTCCGCAATACCAACTCGTACCGAAAAAAAAGTACATGAATTGTGCAGCAGGCGTAAGTCTTCACATTGCTCATCAACAGCTTCACCGCTGTCTTTGTATAGTTGCTACAAGTAGAGAGTTTCACAGACGCCAAAGAGACGCCAATGCCCGCCGAGGAATGCCCGACGACTATCTTTCAACTGCGTACACGGCACGCATCTCAAATCGATCCCTTCCCATCTCAACAAGCTTCTCGTCTAGCCCAGCTGTGCAGCTCTCCATCTGCGCAAAAAGCTGGCCAAGAGGCCCGTCAATGCTGTGCTCGCCACGCCATACCATCTGGCGCGCGCTTGCATCCCACATGTACGCCGTGTCGTGAGCACTCACAATCTCCCAGCGCCGGCCCGCTCGCCATGTCTGGATATCCTTTGGCACGTTTACCATGACATAGAGAGTCTCAAGAGCTAGGAACGGGTCCCAGAGCTCACAGAAATGCAGCGCCGCCAGCCAGGCGAGGCCATCCCGTGTAATTGCCAGACGGAAGATTTCCGGACACGGGCAATCGACGCCGCGCATCAATAGATCCGGCTCAAACAACCTTTTGCTACTCTCCGTGAGCAAGCCGTGAAGGATACCGGTGGTCGGCGCAAAAAGAACGTCGCGGGTGGGATCGTACCCCCGCTGGAAGACACCCGAGACACTGTCCGTATAACGGAGATTTTGGGACGCTACATAAGCCCAGGCAACGCGGCGGGCCTCGCGACTGACAAAAGCCAGCGACACAGAAAAGTCAGCTTTGTTCAGTAGCTCGTGCCTAAACTCGACGGCCAGGTTCATGTCGTCGTGAGCCGGGTCAAAATGAGGGTCGGCCGCGCTGAGGCGCCGGGGCAACCAGCACCCTTTTTTTAAACAGAACAGGATGAGCCCGGGCGGGTCGGGTACGAGAGCTAGGTGCCATATCTGCAGCCGGATTTCGACCGGAAGCCGAGGGAAGACGGTGAAGAGCGCGGTTGCCATGACGGGGGCACCGTACGTACAAAGGACCAGTGATTTTCTGAGCTTGGATTTGATTAGGCCGAAAGACGGAAGCAGCTTGCATAGAGCCTCGAATAAAATCAACCCGGTTAAACTAATATGCGCCCGACAGCATATGCGGCATACTGGTACACGCGGTAAGCCAGTACATGATGTGTCCTGCATGACATAGCAGGTGATGCTCCGAAGGCAACATATACGGGTATTCCGGAAAAGAATCATCCCGCGCCACTCATACTCCAACTTTATGTCTTGAAAGACTTTAATCAACATCGATTAGTCGTTTTAGATGATACAGCATGGCTTCAGCATAGCGGCTAGGCGTTGCGACCAGGCACTCCACGCCGCACACTGCAGCAGCGCCTCTATATATTTGTCCAGAGTTAGCGGTGACTCATTCTAGAGCTATGCACACCTTTCTGATTGTGTTTCAACTAGTTTGTGATTTTCCAGCCAAATTAGCTTATAAGATAGACTGCTAGCCCACGGCCACCCGCAGGCGCCACACATTTGAAAGCTGGCCTCAATCTGTCAGTAGAGAGGCTTGCAGACTGCGGCAGCTGCACGTCTGCCCGCTTGCTTGAGGCCTGGAAGAAACACAATCATCAGCAGTTATCGATGACGTCCGATCCGCAATTACTTTTACTTCTACAATTTCCATCTCACTCTAGAATCAAAGCTGATCGCGTGCACATCATGGCTGTGAAGATGAGAGCACACTGCGCAACAGACCAGGAAGGGATTCTTTCTTCCCAAGTGATCAAACTAGTCTTTGCTGATAACTGACGGCTACTCTCTACCTACCTCACAGCTCCGTCTTTGCTATCTACTCCTCCAAGCTATTCGTGCTAGCTGCGTCTCCGCGTGAATACTCCCCTCACTGATTCTGTCAAGAGCTTTAACATGCCTGGCAACAACATGAGCAAGTCTGATTCATCTCGTATCGAAAGCTCGTAGGTATGTTCTATAATAAAACCGACAGTTGTCGCATGTCTGACAGTGGCAAAAAAGGCTAGCAAAGGGATCAGCACAACCTCTGGGACCTCTGCGTCTAGAGCACAAGCAGCCAGAGATCGTAATGCGCATGCAAGCCAATCTGCTGGGAAAGCTAGTGGCCCTGCACAATCAACTGCTGAGACTAAGAAGTGTCATTTGGGGGGGGGGGGGCTGGAACGTAAGTCTTTACTCGGGTCTTCTGGGATATGTCATAGTCGAAACCGCACGCAACTCGCTCATCGCTAGCTAAAACAAGAAAAGTGTCGAAGTGCACCCATCTCTCGTTCTAAGCTTCACATGTAAATCAACGTTTCAGTGAATGCGGAATACATTGCCCTGAATAATTGGCTGGCAGTCTTGAAGTTGAATGATCTGCACTATACAGAACTACAGAGGCAAGGTCTTCGAAGCAGCCAGCCAGACACCCTGGCTTCTGAGCAGATTTTCGGGCCAGAGCACTTACCCGCTGACCTCTCTCATTCTTCGCCTCCTTAGTCCTTCTCCTCTCCCTTATCTGCTTCAAGAATGTCAAGCTGCTGACAACAATCGGAGGGTGATTCAAGATCGAGTCATCCATATAGATTTGGGGGGGGGGGACTGATGTAATTCGGCCAAAGGTTTTCCAGCAATGGGCAAGATGTCTTTTTGATGAGATACAAAATAATGTACAGTAGATAATACAAGTTATGCAATTCCTTTTTCACTCGCACCCGTTACTTTGACCTGCGCAGCTGCAGTCCATATGGAGCAAGCTGCTCATCTGTAATCCTGCTTGGCGACTTGACAAACGCATCCTCGCCCTTCATCGTCTTGGGAAAAGCGATAACGTCTCGGACGGTCGACGTATCCGTCATGAGCGCCACCATGCGGTCAAAGCCCAGCGCGAAGCCGGCATGCGGGGGGCACCCGGCGCGCAGCACCTCAAACAGGTGCGCAAAATCCGCAATGCGCTTGTCAGTCATTTGCAGCACATCGCGCATGATAAAGTCCTGCACGTCAGCAATGTGGTTACGGACACTGCCGCCGCCAATCTCGACGCCGTTGAGAACGAGATCGTATGCGGCGCTTTTGGCGTCCAAAGGGTTGGTGAAGAGGAGCTCAAGATCTTTTTCTGAGAGAGGCGCCGTGAATGGGTGATGAGATGCGGCAATGCCGGCCGCACCCTCTTGCCCAGGTTCGTTTTCCTCAGTCGGCTTGAACATGGGAAATTCTGTCACCCAGACAAATTGCAGGGAGCCTGCGTCGCCGTTGCGAGATTTTGACAGGTAGCCCTGCTGGACGAGCGATTTCCATAACGCAATGCGCAAATCACCGACTTTTGTAGAGCCTGAGCAGTATTGACCCTTTGGTGTGTCTCGGGCTTGAAACACGACTAGGTCACCATCATTGAGTTCCTCGCCTTCTGTGATTTGATCCAGTAGAGGCTCATATTCAAATCCAATGGAAGAGAAACCACAAAGTGGTTTTCTGGAATCGAAAATGAGAACTTGTGGTTTGCCTTCGGGATTTTCCCCTAGTTCTGGTGGCAGACTGTCCATAAACTTCATGACGAACTGACGGGACTCTTCCGGTGAAACGTCGTTCAGTCGAAAGGCAAATGCTTCAATCGTTGGATTTTGCAGATGTGTGATCATTCCAACAAAGGTTTGATAAGGTTCAATGTCCTTGATGGCATGGATACGCCCAGGTATTCGCAGGTCGGGTTTGTCAGAGCCGTAGGAAGAGATACACTCTGCAAAGGTCAGAGTTGTGAGCTGATGCGCCTTGTCGACGCCGGATTCCTCTGTTGCTGAGATTTCTCGGACCATTGGAATTCTTTCTCCTCGCATATCTTGGTAGCAAGAGGGCCTGAGCGCCGTTAAGGCCTTCATGATTATGTCGTTGATATCTTGGCGCACTGTAGCCGCACCAGCAAATGCCCACTCCATATCTAGCTGAGAAAACTCAGGCTGGCGGTCAGCCCGCGAGTCTTCGTCACGATAGCAGCGAGCCCATTGCATGTATCGCGAAATGCCGCTGGCCATGAGAACCTGCTTATACTGCTGTGGGCTTTGGGTCAAGGCATATGCTTTTCCTCGCTGCCTCGTGGGAACAAGAAATTCTCTGGCACCTTCTGGCGTGGATTTGAAGAGCGTCGGGGTCTCAACGTCTGTAAAGCCCTTTTCCATAAGCCCCTGGTGTAGGACATTCTTCAGCCATGAGCGGAACTCGAGTCGAGCTTGTATTTCTGGGTGAAATCGTATTTGCAGATGGCGCTTCGTCTGCGGAAAAACAGTCTCAGGCGTAACTATAAGGTCTTTGGGGACACTGTTGAGGGCGCGAATGTCGTCAAGATATACGGTCGTCTTGCCGGCGCTGTTGCGATCTTGCTCCTCTGCGCTCGGAGCTCGGACGCTGATAACGACAGGGCTGAAAGCCGGTATTTGACGAAAATCGGTGTGCGCATTTTTGTCGATTTCGCCATTCGAGCAGACTTGTATTATTTCGCCCGAGGGAGTCGTCAGGTCTGCAAAGGAGAGGTGCTTCGAGAGCGTTCGCTTTTTGCCAAGGAAGCCAACACACGAGTTGGAAGCTTCCTTTTCTGTACAGATGTCTACGCCGCGATCTAGGTAGTGCAATTGTTAGACTAACTCGAGCTTACAGCTGCGCACTGCGTACATTTGCTCCATGTCTTGAGGAGCTCTGCTTGCTTGGAAGCTGTCATGGAGCTAGTCATGCGTATCGTAGTTTGTGGGAGGCATTTCTGACAGAGAAAGGCCGGCGCCTTGCCGGAAAGTGGCTTGAGCCGTAGCATAGTACGCAATGGCTTGCAACTCGTATTCTCGACAATATTAGTTGTCCAGCTCAAAAGAACTGGCGACCGCGACAGAAGCCTGCTCTGACTTTACAGTGGGTCTGATGCGCCTCACTGCCGTGCCTGAGAGCTGCGAAAACGCGCGCCGACAAAACTCCGGCAGGGCCCTTCGGCCCATATAATTTCTTGCGAGCGCCGCTGCCTTTTCTCTTTTTTTCTTCTCTTCATGAATCCTTCCATTCAAAAAAATGTGAGTATCTGCGCACCAGACAAGCTGTCAAAATTCAAGCTAACCAATATTTTGCAGATGATGAGAACCGCGTGTATAATTTGATGCAGATGCCAGCCACTTGATTCTGCAAACTCTCTCTCCGGAGCTCAAGGGTCTGTGGTTAATGGTGGTTGGTATTTTTGAAATAGGCGTTCGACACACCGACCTTGTTACAGCATCGGACGCGATGACAAACAGCTCTGACTCTAGAGAATGGAAAGGACTTCTTTGTGGAGTGGCATGGCGGAAGCTATGATCACTGATGATGTCTCGGCTGGTTTTGTTCAAGTGGACGTACCATCCAGCATCAAGCCACGGCCAGCGTTTCAGAAGTCTGAGAAGCGGCTGACTGGCTCAAGGTAGGGACTGTAGCAGAACTAGCCTGAATTGCATGTTCAATGTATTTTAATTTATCCGATCTGACCCGTTTTTTGTATCTGTTTATGACCTCTGTGCCTGCTTGCATGACAATTTCTACCAGTAATTGAGCATTCCCAGCATATTGTTGCTGGTGTTGTAAATAACCCTTGGTTTCGTGGATTATTATGCCGAAAGATGATTGCCTAAACCTTACACTATTTTATAGAGCAACATGTTATGCGAAACATCGGTTTCTCGGAGGCTCTCGATATTTGCATTTGTTACGTTTCCGATTAAAAAAAAATGCTACCCCGGCACGTCCAAGGAGTGGGTCGCGGTGACGAAATGACACGAACTGCTTTCAGCACAGGAGCCGGCTCGCTGGAGCCACTGTAGCCACTGAACAAGCCGCGCTAGTCCCCTGTAACTCCCGCTGCTCCCGCTGGCCACGGCACCGCCAGGGTTCGGGATCCATTGGGCCAGCAACCATTGCCACGGTCCGTCATGCCAGTGGCGGAGCCCAACCATTGACTTTCCAAGCTTCGGCTACACTTCCATCTTTCAGGGTGCAACAATCCGCCCGTTCTGTCGCTGCTCACGGCGTTTGTTCTCCAGCGCCCGCCTCGCCATCATGTCCAGCTCCTTCGAAAAGTCCGTCAAGGGCGCAACCAAGATCAAGGTATGTCGTCATGAGCAGGTCCCCTAAATGCCAGTCCCGTCCCGGCGCCATGCAGTCGCGGGCACGGCCACGAGGCGGGAGACGCAAAGAAGAAGCAGCTGACAGCGCGCGTCCGCAGAATGCGCCCCCAAAAGCAAAGTACATCGAGCATCTTCTGATTGCTACGCATTCGGGAGAGGCTGGGGTCGGCGAGGTCTTTCGGGCGATGCATTACCGCCTAAGGGATTCGACATGGACCGTTGTGCTCAAGGGCCTCCTGACTGTCCACCTGATGATTCGCGAGGGCTCACAAGAAGTTACTCTCGCCTATCTGTCGAAGCATCGTAACATGCTTGCTATCAGCAGCTTCACGGATGGTGAGTCTGGGTGTGAGGCGCGGCCGAGATGCCAACGCTAACTTGTCGCGCAGCGCAGACACAAGGCCGGAACATTCGGCGCTACGCCACTTACCTCTCCGAACGAGCGCGCGCGTACCGCGATACCAAAATTGACTGGGCTCGGTCCGGAGAGGGGCGTCTGGAAAGGCTGAGCGTCGACAAAGGCCTCCTTCGCGAGACGGAAACGGTACTACAGCAAATGTCCGCTCTCCTCAAGTGTGATGTAGGTTCCATTTGGATTCCAAGGTTATGGGCCAAAAAATAGCTGACTGAATACAGGTTTTGGACTCGGAAGGTGAAACTGACATTACAATCTCGATCTTCAAGCTTTTGGTGCTGGATCTACTAGCCCTGTTCCAGTGTCTCAACCAAGGTCTCATCAACATCCTCGGCCGCTTCTTTGAAATGTCGAGAACCGATGCCGAGCGTGCAATGGAGATTTACAAAAGCTTCTCCAAGTATACCGACTACGTCGTACAATACCTGTCCGTCGCGCGCCAATATGAGCACCGCACTGGTGTCCAGGTTCCCAAGCTCAGCCATGCACCCGTTAATCTCGGTCGACAATTGCAAGAGTACCTGGACGATTCTGACTTTGAGATCCATCGCCGGCAGTATCTTGCTGAGCAAGACTTCAAGAAGGGCGGGAAGGGCAAGGATGCGTTCGATCTTCCCAAACCACCGCGATCACCCGCAGGCCGATCAGGCAGCGCGCAGAACTCCAATAACCCATTCCCTGCACCACCTAAGGATGTGCCCAAGGCAGCAGTCAAGGGACCTGATCCCGATCTCATTGACTTTTTCGGCTCTATCGAGCAGAACCAGACGACTATGCAGGTCAACACGCAGCCCAACGCGCCGGGCCAGAACATGTTCCAGCCTCCTCAGCAGCAGCTCGAGCTTCAGCCCACTGGGTTCATCAACCACGCGGCTAGCTTTCCTATGGCCAACAATCAATTCCAGCAGCAGCAAAACATGTTCCAGCAGCCGATGCAGCAACCGATGCAGCAGCAACAACCTGCACCTCTCCAGCCAAACTTTACCGGAGCCGGCTTTGGAGGGTTCACGCCTCAACCGCAGAACAACTTTCAACCCGGCTCTCTGGGGCCTATTCCCCAGAACATGGCTGCCAACTTTCAAAACCAGGATGTTATGCAGCAGCCTCAGCAGCAACCTCAGCAGCAGATGCCTGGACAGTTGATGCCCATGCAGACTGGCACCACCAATCCTTTTAGACAATCGATGATGATGGCGCAACCCACCGGCATGCAAAACTACATGAGCCAGCAACCTTTGCAGCAGCAGCAGCAGCAGCAGCAATCCCAATCCCAGCAGCCCCAGCAAACTGGTTTTGTCTCTCCAGGTCTGAACCGCCAGTCAACAAACCCCTTTGCCAAGTCCGTATCCCCGCAGAATAACAACTCGCCGTTCCAATCGCAGGCTCCTGCTCCGCTGCAAGCCACGCCCACAGGAACGAACCCATTTGCCCGTAACGTTCCTCAGCAGCAAGCACCTCCGATGCCCGCCATGCCCGGCCAGCAGCAGCAGCAGCAGCAGCCTGGTGCGCTCGCGCCCCAGCCGACCGGCGTTACCAACCCGTTCCGCCAGGGCGACTTTGTGAACCACGCGACGGGCCTGGGCTGGCAGCACAACCAGGCGCCCATCGGTGGAGGCATTGACCAAATCCAGACGGTGCCAGTTTTTCCACGGCCGGCGCAGCAGTCTCCTTGGCAGCAATAAAACAAGACTTACCTTTACAATCGCTTCATTTGTTTCGTGCTTATTTTACTTTTTTCTTCTCTGTTCAAACAGCGCGGCGTTTTGTTAATTCAACATCTTCTTTTGGCATAGGTACGGTTTGATGGAAACTGGTGAGACGGGCAGTATTCCACGTGTTGTCGATAAAGGAGACGAAATTGACGTGGTATTCTTCCAGCTGGGACTTGCTTGGCGTGGAAAAGGAGTTTACGCTTATCGAATATAGTCTATCAGGAATATAAATACGCATCACGTTTTAAGGAATTTTTGCAAGATGTAGATGAGTATAGTGATGTCTTTTTTAGTCTAGCCAGCAACCAACTTTTGTTATGTGGCCAAGTTTCTTGTATCATGAAAATACACACGGGAAAAAAACGCCATTTTTGAGTATATAGGCCTCCCAAACAGGCCCAATTTGAACGCCAATCATGCAAATGTAAAAGCTTCCCCCCATCCCCCAGAATTCAGAACGAATCATCTAGTTCCATAGCACCACCACCACCACTGGCCACCGCCGTTTTGCCCTGGCTGTCCTTTTCCTCGTCGACAAAGACGCCCAGGCCCGAAAAGGCCTCAAAGAGCGCCCTAGTCAGGTACTCGTCCGGGCTGTACCCGCCGACCGTGTAGTCGTGCTTGGAGCGGACTACGTCGAGCCACTCGCTGCTGTACTGGCCCAGGCGATCCGGCGCCAGGTCGACGCGCTGCGGCGCCAGGTCCAGCCCGCCGTAGGGGTCGTACGGCCTGTTGCTCTCGGCGGCGGCGTCGGCGGCGGCGGCCTTTTTGTCGCGCAGGCCGCGGATCGACAGCCCGCTCGCCGGGTCCAGCGCGCCACCCCGTGACGGCTGCTGCTGCTGGCCGCGCTTCTTGAGGACAATCTTGTGCACGGCCTCCGCGGCGTGCCCGACGTCGGCGCTCTGCAGCGAGTCGAGCATCTCCTCACGGAAGCGCGCCGCGCTGGCCTTTTCGTCGGCCTCTTCGCGGAGGTCCTGCAGGCGGCGCTGGCGCGTGCTCTCCTGCTCCGCCGCGAGGCGCTTCTGGCGCGCCTCGTCCGACTCCTTTGCGATTTTCCGGTTGCGCTCAATCTCGGCCTTGTGCTGGGCCTCCCAGTCGGCGAGCTGGCCCTCGGCCTTGACGCGCGCCGCGTCGGGGCCGTTGACCAGGTCGTCCGTCAGGCACTCGACCATGTACAGGTAGTCGTTGTAGCTGTCGAGCGAGTCAAAGTCGTCCTCGACCTTGTTGAAGACGGTCGCGACGCGCCGGCGGATGTCAACCTCGCGCTCGACGGCCAGGTCCGCAAAGTAGGCCGCCTTGAAGCCGCGCAGGCGCAGCGTCTTGTGGCAGCCTGCGTAGGGGCACTGGTTGGGGCCGTCCTTGAAGATGCGCTCCACGCACGTCTTGCACATGCGGTGGTAGCACTCGGTATTGATGCGAAACTCCATGTCCTTGTTGAAGTAGCGCGTCGTCTTGCACACCGGGCACGCCTCGTCGTCGCTGCCGCCGCCAGCGGTCAGCGTGCTGCTGCCGTTGCCGTTGGTGTGCCGTAACGAGACGGCTGGTGGCGCCATGATTGTGGTTTTCCTTCAGGAACCGGAGCGAGGCAGGCCCAGGCCGTGGGGTTTCGATTCGGGGGATTTGGGAATAGGGGCAACGCGTCCTGTTATAGGCGATGGGACCAGGACGGCTGCTGCGATCGTGTCGCCGTGGTCGGTGATTGTAGGAGGATCGAAAGCTAGCTCGAGGCTGGGGTGCACAGGAACTGGTGGTCCACTTTTGCCACTGCCAGATTCACGCCCACTGCCAACTATTGGGATTCCAAATGCACTCAGCAGCCGTTCAATTTGGGGATTATGAATGATCCCATATTGTGCAGCTTCTTTCCATCTAAGCATAGTATCTTTTTATCGTGTGGCGTATGCCAGCTAAAGAAAATGGAACTTGATAGAAAGCTACTCCAGCTATTACAACGGCCAATACCGAACATCCAGGCACGAGTGTAAGTCACCCTCATGCAGTTTTGCAGCTGTGTGAAAATCATATTTCAGTATCATTGATTTAGAAGCATCACACTGTAAATAAGGTAGCGCTGCGAGCCACCCAGCTGCTGTGCTTGATCGTTTGTGGTGCTACATTGGTCAGCTCCGCTAGTGGGGTCGCTGCCCCTCCAAGATCTCGAGCTTTCCAGCTTCGATTGCCTTCCACTTCCACCTTTCAGCCTCGGAACAACTTCACAATCATGACAGACAAAGGTGCGCAAAATGCGCAGAAGTGAATTTCACGGCTATTGTGCAAGCTAACCAGGATGGCAGATCCCTCACCGGCTGAAGACGCCGCCTCGCGCGCCAAGGAGCTTGAAGAGCAGGCCAGCCTGCCGTACAAGTGGACGCAAACCATCGGCGAGCTCGATGTCACCTTTACCGTTCCCGGCAACATGAAGTCGCGCGATCTCGTGGTTGAAATCAAGAAGCTCAAGCTTACTGCGGGTATCAAAGGCCAAGACCCCATCATCAATGTGCGTACCTCTCTGCCCAAGCCTCTGCGCTGGTAACTGACCGTTCATAGGGCGACCTGCCCCATGCTATTCTCGTCGACGACTCGACCTGGACGCTCTCCACCAACGCGGACGGAACCAAGACGGTCGAAATTCATCTCGACAAGGTCAACAAGATGGAGTGGTGGGCCCACGTCGTGACCGCCGCCCCCAAGATTGACGTGACCAAGATCCAGCCCGAAAACTCCAAGTTGTCGGACCTTGACGGCCAGACGCGCGGCATGGTCGAGAAGATGATGTTTGACCAGCGCCAGAAGGAGCAGGGTCTGCCCTCGTCCGACGAGCAGAAAAAGGCAGACATTCTGAAGAAGTTCCAGGATCAGCACCCCGAGATGGACTTTAGCAAGGCCAAGTTCAGCTAGTCTGGAGTAATTATAGTGGCATGGCAGGCGTTTAAAGAAAATATACCAAAGTTACTGTTCAAATCATCTTGACTCGAGCACTGCGGCAGTGCGTTCAAGGAAGGCATTGAATTGCTGGATCTGGTGTAGCAGGCCACCAGTTGGACCGTTGCTGCTCGCCTGTTCTGCCACCTGGGAGATGGTGAGCTCCAAATTCCCAAGCTCGGCTTCTTTTCGGACTCGTGATGATAGATCAGCAGCGTCGCGACCCTGTTCGACGGCTAGGTCGATGTCGTGCATGAGGTTAGAGGCACTGAGGCGGTGCTGTGCAGGTGGTTAGCAGCGTATTGATGGGGCCATATCGTCGAACACACCTTGGAGTCACTGCCATCTTTCTCGCTACGAGCGCGGACGCCGTCCATGCGAAGTGCGACTTGTTCTTTTTCGGCCTTCAGGCGAAGAAGTTCTTGTCGTAGCTCGAGCTTCTCCTTTTGCACATGACGGATTCTTTTCCGAAGCGAATACCAGTGATTCAAGTAGATAGACTAGTAAAGCGTAAGCAAAATATTTGTTTGAAATATCAACGTTCACTTCACGTACGTGCTGCAGAAGCTGAGCGCTGACTTCTTCGCGAAACGCTTCAATGGCGCGTATTTTGATGCGGCACTCTTTCCGTTTGTCCTCATCTGGCGTTTCCTGTCGTAGATACTCGTACTTGCCCAGAGTTGTAGCAATGACTTCCTCGCAGACCTGCGCAAATACATCTACCACAGTCTCGCCGCTGCGGTTGGCAAAGCCCATCTCGCCCTGGGCCTCCTCATCGCTTTCGACCTCTGGGCCGTTGACGAAGCGCTGCACCGTGATTTCAATAACGTCTCCTTCGGCGCTGCCCGCGCGGGGACGATTCGTCTGTTGCCCTGACTCTTTGCGCGGACGGCCGCGCTTCTTGTTCTGGCCTTCAGCGGCGTTTCGCCTCTTTGGTTGCCGCTGCACAGCAGGCTCTCGTCGCGTCTGCGGGCGTGGTCGTTTGGGTGCGGGATGCTCCTCTGCGGGCGCGGCGTCTGATTCTTCGGAGCCAAGCTCCGGTGACGGCTGGAAGCTCACGCGTGGTCTCTTCTGGCCAATCGTGGCCGCCGCTGCTCGGTCTCCGATCTCTTCGGCCTGGTCTTCCTCAGTGGATGGGGATTCTACTACTGTTCTCGTCGTTGGCGGAGGCCTTTGCGCTGGCCGGGGAACTCTGGGTGGTGGTGGTGGTGGTGGTGGCATCAGCTCTGCATCCGCGGAATCGTCTGGGGATTCATCGCCGGATTGGCGAGCTGGGCTCGCAGTTCTGCGCGCCGAGGCCGCATCCTGGCTGTGGCGAGAGGGTCGATTTAACGCTGGCAGTGTGAGGGGCTGGATTGGATCCGACTCGAGGGCAGCCAGCATGCGAGCCGCCGTGGCCGAGGCTTCCTGCACTGGAACTCGTCGACGCTGTCCACTGCCGGGGGCGTGGGCAGGGCTCTCGGTGATTTCTATATGGTATGGTGCAGGCTGTCGAGGACTCGACGGAGGACGCCGGGAAGTGTTTGGTGAAATTGCTGGTTCATTCGGTTCTTCGGGCACGGAGGGGATCTCTGGGCTATACTGAGCTCCAGCGCTGGGCCTCGTCGCGGGTGGTGACGAGGAGCTGGGCTGCGTAAACGGCTCGCCTATGCCCTCAATATCGAGGTTAAAGTCATCGCTTCCGACGTCTGCTCGACTGTGAGTGGCATTAGAATGTGCGTGGAAAATAGGGACGGGGGCGTGACGTACCCAGCGCCCCGAAGACGGTCATTCAACCGCTGCGCGCGGTCTTGTCCTTGATCAACAATTAGTGACTGGGGTGTGGGCAAGGCTGGACAAAGACGAACCTGTCTCCATGGTAACAAGAGAGTTACGCGAGACTCGTTAAATGAAGCCCATGCAGTAATATTGGCCGGTCTTTGCACAATGCTGCGCGATGATGGCGGAGGCAGGATGTGAGACGCGCTCGAGATGTAGGTATTTAGGAGTGACGCGTTGGAGCTGGCGCTAGGTAGGTCCGCAGGTCGCTGTTCTACCGCTCTAATAAAAGGCTCCAGGCGGCAGTCACCCGTCAACGCTCTCAACAACATACGAATAGTCTTGAAAAATATCAATTGAAGACAGATTTAAAGGTCTAGAAGTAGCTGGATCGTGCCTGGCTTGTAAATGACTTATAGCCTCGCCATTCGACAGCCTCGACCTAAGAAGGTAACCTCTCAGCAGCCTGACACAGCAGCCGCGGCCTCGACAAGGGTGTTTTTCTACAAGAGTCCTAACATGTTTCAGCGGCCAATAGACTTTAAGTTCAACTCCTTTGCACGGTGCTTGATACACGTGCTGGCTTTAAAATTTATTATTTCAATCGATATCTACCATGAATTCTATTGGCATAGATTATATATATTGGCACTGTCTCCAAGGAGTGCCAGCAATGGCATACCTGTAGACGGGACCTTGGCAGGGCTGATGTCCCCACCAGCGTTCGGGGGAGCAACCACTAGAACGTGCACTAATTCACAAAACACCACCAAAACTTGGCGTCGGGTGGTGAAGATGGTATCGCGAGAGCTTCAGACGAACGGCTAGGAGCAAATTGGCAAGGTGTTTTCTGTTGGATTGGACGGGAATTGGAAGAAGTATAAAAGCCATAGAAAACATGGGTGAATTAGTAGCAGTACCAGCATCACAAGCATCTCCTTCTCTACGTCTGTTTACAATGACCAAACCACAGCAAATCCCTGGCGACAATATTGTCAATCTCAGTTCTTTGGTTGAGCTTAAGCTTGTTGACATCTTGCAGGATGGACGACACGCGACAGAGTTGCCGAGCTCTTACGTTGTCGACGTTCGTCGCAAGACGGACGGCTCCCGACCCGCCAGAAGCGCTGGCAAGTGTGTGGTCAAGACAGTATGCTGCAACTCAACTCACACCAAATATTGAACTTTTGTATTAATTGGCGTTTCATCAGTTTCCAAGAGACAAGAGAAACCAGGAATTTTTCCGTCACGAAGTGCAGGCATACTCAAGACTCACTGGAGACGTCACTTACAACAGCGCGCAAGAAGCTGTCGATACCCTGTTCGACACTCTTTCTGAGCTCAAGCCAAAACACGGCTGGCCTCGCTGTCTCGGGTACTTGGCGGTACCAACCGGCATGGATGACTACGAGTTTGAATGGACAGACATGGCCGAGGCGGCGACTGCCAAGGGCCAGACGCAGAATGCGCTGTTGCTTGAGTACATCCCTGGTCTGACGCCTGTAAACTTCAAAATGCTCAATGCGACCTTGATCGAAGACATTTTAGATGTCCTCGCACAGCTGCAAGAAGAAGGCATCGTTCATCGTGCCAACATCAATCCCGCCGTCTGGCCCAAGCCTGGCATTCGCAACATCTACGTCCGCTGCTCCAAGCCGGGCGCCAGAGGTGGTCAGTATTTACTAGCTTTCTGCCTATGGAGCATGTGCTAACGCGTAACAGTGCCGTTTGTCACCAACTTTGGAAATGCCATGGTGTTGGGTGACAGCGCACAGGAGCGGCGCCAGATGGAGGCGGAGATGGAGGACCTCGAGTATCACCTGAAGCGAGGCATGGAGGGCAAGCTGCTGGTGGATGAAGTGCCGCGAGAGGTGCAAATTCTTCTCGGCGATTCATCCTGATTTGTTTTTAGAATAGCTGTCTTGATCGGCGTATTACCAGCCATTATTGTCTTTCTTTTCTTTTACACTGTCTCGGAAGCCGTCACGGTGTAAAATGGGTATTGTACCCTGACTTACGTATGCCAGTGGCTGGAGCCTGAACGGCGGATGACGAGGTACCTGTACCTGGCTGCTACAGCTGCTGCGGCCCCTGCACCTGTGCCGTCACCACTGCAACCCAGGCTGGCCCCGACTGCGGGAGCTCAGCTGGCCCGGCTCCACTCAGCCTCGTAGTCAACGTCTCCTCTTCCATCATAGCTGTCGCAGGTGACGAAGCTGTCCTCTCTTCCTCATCCATCATCGTCGCTAGCCGCTGCGCAATCCGTATTCTGTCTGGACGTTGGCCATCTCGACTGTCCAGCATCCGCACCACACTGCATAGCTCAGCGTGCCGTGCTCGCCTCGACATATTCCCCGACTTGCGCGCGCGTATCGACGCCCCAACCTCTTCACCATGACTAGTGCCTGGAACGCAAGTCGCCTCACTTCCGGCAATCAGGCCGAACCGTCTTGCTAACTAGGCTTTTCTCTAGATTTTTCGCATCTTGGGCGACCTGAGCCATATGGCGTCCAAGGGAATCCTCATCTTTGCCATTCACAACAACCGCAGCGCCGAAGGAGTCTCCCACGTCACGCAGATTCTCTACGCCCTCGTCTTTTGCACCCGATATCTCGACCTCTTCTCAACGGCCATCGTATGGAACGTCATTTTCAAAACTACCTACCTCTTGACGTCGTTTTATATCCTCGGCGTCATGCAATGGGTGTTTCCCCGCTCCCGCGAAAGGGAGCTGTCCTGGAAGCTCGGTGCCATCATTGTTGGTGGCGCTGCTGCCCTATCCCCGTTTGCCATGCTCGCCTTGACGCCCAAAGTCAAATGGAGTTTCCTCGGTGTAAGTGAATTTTCTTGCGCGTAGAGAAGCAGCTGGCCGCTAACACGCACAGTGGATGTGGTCCTTTTCCGAGATTCTCGAGTCTGTCTGCATCTTGCCCCAGCTTCTCCTGCTCCGCCAGACGAATGTCCCGACCGTCATCGATTCTTTCTATCTCCTCGCCCTCGGCTCATACAGAGCTCTATACTGTGTTAACTGGTTTTGGCGCATAATGTTTGACGATCGCAAGCCAGACACCCTTGCAGTAATTTTTGGTCTCATCCAAACCGCTCTCTACGTGGATTTCGCTTGGGTATACTACACTCGCCAGCGCGTAAAGCTCCGCGGCGGCGGTGTCGTGGACGCCGATGACATGCGCAATGGATGGCTGGTTCAGCGCATTTTTGGCCGTACTCTGGGCCATCACAATGAAGAACACGACGAGGAGGCCGGTGTGCAAAATGACGAACAGCGCGGCAGCCGACCCAAGTGGGGGTCGCGCGGTATTTCTGTCAGCGCTGACGAGGGTGTCTTTGCGGACGAGGAGCACGGCGAGGGCTCGCGTGACCTGGATGACACCTTGGATCCTGATGCCAAGATGCAGGATCCCGACGACCTCGCCAAGGCGCTCGATGACGATGATGAGGGCGAGGATGCGCCCCTCCGTGGACAATCGTCCAGCCAGGCGGCTTCGGGTGTTCGCAGCGGGGATGAGTGGAGGGATTAACTATTGTCAAATTCAAGTAAATGAGTACATGTAGCCTTGTATGCGGTGTCATTTGACAGTATTTGAAGGGGAGGGAATCGGTGTTTCTCTGGCGCACATGTAAAGTATCTAAAGCTTGAGATTTAGCCATGGGAAGGAATAGAGTTCAACTGGGTCTGGAAACTGGCACGCTCGGCGATCATGACTTGTGCTTGTAACTCGGCGTCGCATAGTGACTGTGGCAGCATTGCGTTGTCGCCCGTGTAGTTGACGGCGCGGTATTGTAGGCGAGGGGATGGGGTACAGTCGACTTGTTCCAAGTCTTGCTTCTGATAATCAACTGTTCTCAAGAAGAAACAAATTCATCAAGAAATAAGCCCAAGAAGAAGGAAATACAGTGATCCAGGTATGGACTGCAATGCATGTAATCACTTCAGAAGTCTCGTATGCATAATCACATGCGACTAAACCCCAGTACCAAAATTAGCAGATTGACGAGCATATGCAGATCTGTTCAATTCTAGGGGGGGAAGAGCTACAGAATGCCATAAGTTCGAACCAATTTCCCAATTCAATTAATCGAGATTCACCTATCCTAGCAGCGACTTGCATGGTGGTGGACCGCGACAGGACCGGACGAGATGAGATGAACGTCCGCCACCGAAAACGCCGTGCCGTGCTCCGCCTGTCAACCTCGGCACCACTTGCCCAGCTTTCCCCAGATTAAAGCCCGGCCGGGCCGCATCTCACTTTCCTCGCAAACACCTCTCCCCATCTCGTCGCCAGTTTTTCTCTTCTCTCTCGCCCCGTCGCCCACACCCTTTAAAGAACGAATTGTACCCGAGAACTGAAGCCGAACCCCCCGCAACCATGTCCGTCGTCTCCGCCTACGAGTCCTACCAGTACATGCGCGTGACCTCGCCCGCCGAGCACGTCGCCCACGTCGAGATGAACAACCCGAAGCGGCTCAACGCCTTTTCGCAGGCCGTGTGGCTCGAGTTTGGCAAGGTCTTTGAGCAGATCAGCGCCGACCCTCAGTTCCGCGTCGCCATCCTGAGTGGCGCTGGCGACCGCGCCTTCACGTCGGGGCTCGACGTCAAGGCCGCGGCTGCCGACTCGCCGCTGACGACGGCCGAGGGCGACGAGGTGCGCCGGGCCAAGCTCCTGCGCAGTCACATTGAGGAGTTTCAGACGAGCATCACCGCCATGGAAAAGTGCGAGAAGCGTACGTCTAAAAATTCTACAAATGTGTTATACGATATTCTTGAGTCCCAGCGCTAACATCGGGTCTAGCCGTTATTGCGGTCCTTCACGACGTCGCCATCGGTCTCGCCATCGACATTGCCACGTGCGCCGACATTCGCATCTGCTCCGCCAAGACGCGCTTCGCCGTCAAGGAGGTCGACATTGGCCTGGCGGCCGACATTGGCACGCTGGCGCGCCTGCCCAAGGTCGTCGGCTCGCTGTCGTGGGTCAAGGACGTGTGCATGACGGCGCGCGACTTCTCGCCGGCCGAGGCGCTGGCGCAAGGCTTCGTCAGCCAGGTGCACGAGGATAAGGCAAAGACGGTCGCAGCGGCCGTTGACCTGGCGTCGCTGCTGGCGTCCAAGAGCCCCGTGGCGGTGCAAGGCACCAAGGAGCTGCTCAACTACGGCAAGGAGCACACGGTGGCCGACAGCTTGCGGTACACGCAGGTATGGAACTCGGTGGCGCTGCAGGGCGAGGATTTCGCGACGGCCATGATGAGCAGCATGCAAAAGCAAAAGCCCGTGTTTTCCAAGCTGTAAGAGTATGTGCGGATGACAATGGTTTATTGTTCAAAAATGGGTATAGATATAATGCAATATAACGCCTTCAATGCTAATGTTCAAGATGTGACCGTAGTCATGTGTGCAGCCGTGTATCGATCTAGTATCGAGCGTCGTATCGCGAAAGATCATTCAGAGCCAGACTCGTCGACCGGAGGCAAGTTTTCTTTCAGACGCTGCCAAGAGTTAGCCAGTAAATCGCCGGGTGCCGAGGTAGTATACACACGTCTTCGAGTTTTTGCTTGAGCAAGGGAACCATGTTCTCTTTGACGACAACACGTTCCTCGTCAAGGTCTTCGATGATAAAGTCGTGATTTTCGCTGTCAATGTTGACAATGATGGACTTGATGGAGGGGTCGCACTCGATGAGCACGCCTGCCAGACAGGGCGGCTGGTCAGTAGTCCTTTGCTCGACGAGGAGGCATGGAGGGGCATACTTCTGATGGCACGAGGCATGATGGTCGTGCTTCTGCGAGTGTGTGTATATGCGACGGGCGCGGGCTCGGAGGCTCGGGGACAGAGGGCCGAAGAAGTGCCAGCTGGTGTCAATCGAAGGGGCTCCAGTTGGCGCTGCATGGAACGGCGCGAGTGTTTGTTGGTAGCAGCGGCGATGGAGAGGATGGGAGGCAAGGTTTGGACGATCGGCGACGAGGATGCGACCGTGACAAAGATGGCGTCGGCCTTCGAGGGTGAATCGTGAAGAGGTGGGCCGGCGAGGAAGCGGGCGAGGCAGGAGAGCTGCGAGGCTGCCTTACCCTACAGCGAGTGATGGCGTTATGAGTGTGCTGTACCTAGCTGCCCAGTTAAGTCGCCATTCAAGCACAGTGCATCATTGCCGTGGCCCCCATCATCGTGTCCGTCAGTGGATACTTTTAGTGCTCTGGGCGCTGTAAATAGCTCGCTGCTCCACTGCAGATGCTGTAAATGTGCCGCCTACACCCGTCACAGCATGCTGGAGCCCGCTACAGCTACAGGGGGCCCTGCCGAGTTGTGGTCCGGTTTTCAAGTGCACCAGCGACTGCGACGCTGCTGCTGTACCTCTTATTAACAGCCACACCCAATGTGAAGAAAAAAACAAGAAAAAATCTCTGCACCGTAGCATCCGTCAGCTTTGGATGGGTATGGCCGAGAAGACGCCCGCATGCAACTCACAAAGGTAGTTGATAGTTCCAGGTACAACACACACACCGTTGTGGCCGCACCATGTCGTGCTGCCGTTTGCCGTTTGCCGTTTTACCGTTGTACCTGCACCGACACCAGCAAGCCCGCTTCAGATTTGCCTGGCCGCCAGGAGACCTAGGTAATCAGTGCCGGTGCCTGTTTGCCTGTCCGTCCTTCTCCGTCGGGCATCTGCACGTTGTCGTGTCGTAATGCTGCATTCTCACGGCTGCCATGCATCCTCCCTCTTATCTTTCTTCCTACCGTTGCTTCAAATGAGTCGCGTTCGTGCCCAATGGTGCAAAGACAGCCGCCGCCCAGCTGAACGCCGCCAAGCACCATCAGCGCCGGTCTGTGTGCCACGCTTTTTTGACATGTGTCGTGTCTCCCTCGGCCAAGCCTCATTTTTGACCGCCTTGTTGCATTGCCTCTTGAGGCTCGCTAGTTACCAGTGTCTGGACTCCCTCCGTACATAATCAATCAACGATATGCACACCAAAACGTGGCGTTCTCAGCTGGCCTCGCCTGAGCATCACGCCCCTCCCCTCCCCCTGCCGGGTGTTGGGTCTAACGGTGGCTTGCAGCATCACACCTCCACCCCAGCTTCCGCGGAGGGGCTATTGACGACGACGACGACTCTGTGAAATTACGGATACAATGGAGACACATCACAAGGCTCGCAGCAAAGAGCCAAGCCACCCACATGCGAGTCGCCGCGCTGCGTGCTTTGACGCAAGCCTCGCCAGCCTCACCAGTAAGCCCCAGCTGGACAAGACGAGAGCGATGGCGGCATGCTGCTGTCTCATGCACGCATGTATGCGCGGCAAGCGTCAACGAATACTGCCTTTGATTTGCCGTCTTTGTTGGCTGTGTTTGCGTCGTCCTGTTTGCGTCGTCTTGTTTGCTTCGATCTTGTTGGGTCTGCCGCACACCAAGGTTACAGTTAGGTTGGACGAAATGGACTCGCCATCTTTTCTTCACTGCAACGTCAGCTAAACCCGTTGCAAGCATAGCCTCAAAGTCAAATTCACACAGCTTCGTGGTTAGTTACCAGCAGTACAGAGTACTAGACCCAGTCTTACAAGTCGTCTCTCACCAGCAATCAATCATCAAGCAACACGCAAGCCTCGCCACAACCGCAAATGAGCAACGGAATGAAATGAAACGCAAAATCAATATTCTGTGACGGCCAACTTTAACCGGCGCATCAGCAAGGAACGAGCATCCTTGTCGCTGCAGCTGCCTCTCCGTCGATGCGAGTCCTTCCACACCCTCCCCACTAACAAAGCCGCCCACACCACCATCAACCATCATCACATAAACTAGCATAACTATAGTGCCTGAAAACGACGCACTTTAGCACCATCGGCCTACTCATACTCGTCCTGCTATGCCGCCCAAGTTCTAGAGCCTCGTCAAGATTCCTCCCCTTGTGCGTATCCACACCCTCGCGCCCACCACCCATTCACTCCCCAATAGTATGAGATCCCGCGAAGCCGATGCTGGGGTTTGGGACCGCCTGTCACCACCCCTCCCCCTCGTCCTCGCGTACCTCTCTGCTAGCGCAGCTAAAAACCTAGCTCCTCCTCTTGCTTGGGCCGGGATGTTAGCTGTTGAATAGGTAGTTTGATAGTTTCCCCATGGGCTGACGACGTTCCGGAGCTCCCAAGCCCATCCCTCCATGACGTTTCATCCCAAGAGGGCCCTGCCGGTGAATTCCTTTCCTCTCTTCACATTTTTTCTCTTCCCAACCAGGCCTGCATCCTTTTCTCATCACCTGCTGTGAACATCACTTTTTTTGCGGCGGCGCTCTGATTTAGCTTGCGATCCTGCCTGGTGACACAACCTGCACCTCCGCTCTCGACCGCCGTGTGCCCCCGGAGGCTCGGAGCTTGTCTAGTTCTTGTCCGTCTAATTGAGAGACTAAGACGCAGCAACTGCCGCACCATCTGACCACGGCCGAACTACGCCAACGAGGGAAACGGACTTTTGCCGATTCGGCGTGTCGCGCGACTTCTCTGGCTTTCCTCCTGCGACGAAGAGCGTCTTTGATAGTTTGTCCGTGACTTAAGTCGCTTGCATCGGCCATTTCTCCTCTCAGTTCTCTCATTACTATTGTCTTTTTTTTCGCATCGGCATTTTGTTGCCGCACCGTCTCATTCAACAGCGAACTTGCCTATTCTGGGTCCGACCCATCCGACTTGTGACGACATCGATTGAACACGCCAAGCATCTTGCATGAGAAATATTCCTTGTCCGAGTCAAGACAACTTGGCAATCCATATCGAAAACTCAACACCTTTATTCAATTTTCCCTCATACGCTTTTCTACATGACATAGCAGCGCTTCCCCCAAACCGCCAACCATGTCAACAACAGAGCCGCCGCCCGGCACGGCGACGGCCTCTGCCACGCCGTCGGCCACTTCCTCGCCGGGCAGCACCAAGCTGCAACCTGTTACCTACGTCATTATCCCGCTCGTCACGCTCGCCTCCGTCTTCCTCGTCGGCCTGTTTGCGTATCTGAGGCGGCGGCGCAGTCGGCGTATCGAAGCCAGTAACAGCGACGGCGATGGCGGCGAGACGCAGATGCAAGAGCGCCGTCGCGACAATAACAACGCAGCAGACCGGTGGCCGCCGGCAGGTCTGGGTTTTAACTGGTGGTTCCTGCGCTCGAATGAGGGTTTGAATGAGCTTGGCGAGGCCCCGCCGCCATATGATGTTAATAAGCGCAGAAAGGCCACGACCGAGGGCAGCGCCCACGCGACCGACGAGGGTGCCGAGCAGGAGAACGGAGTACATGAGGTGGAGGATGATGAAGACGATGAGTCGAGACACAGTAACGAATCAATACGAGAATCAGCAAGGCAGAATGCCGAGGAGGCAAGGCGCAGCAGCGAGCACATGAGACGGAGCATCGGCGCCATACGAGGCACTGGGCAGCAACGGGACAGCGGCCAGCAAAGACGAAGCGATGAAACTACACGGGAGACCAGCCAGTCACAACACACCAGACGGAGCGAAGAACAGCACACGATGCGAAGCGAAGAACAACCACAAGAGGCCACCGAGCAAATACACCCACCCGGCGACACAAGTCCCACGGCTGGCCACAGCACGCAAGAGATCCAAGTTCCTGCGCCCGTTCTAGAGGAGCCGACATCCGACGGCGAGTTGCCGCTGCTCAGCGGTCGACGGCGACAAACTCCCGAAGAGATTCACGCCATCATGGAAGCCCGACGGCGTCGCCACCAGCGGCGTCGCGAGCGCGAAGCCGCCCGCGCAGCTGCCGCGGCGGCCAACCCCGAGGACCGCACTGACATCTGCAACACCGAGTTCTTCCGCGACCCGTCTCCCGACCGCAGCCGGCGTCGGATCGAGCGTCTCAACCGCCGTCTGCGCCGCCTTGGGTACGTGACATCTGACACGTCCGAGTACCACGGCTTCCAGCTGCGGGACATGGAGGACGGCGTCGCGCCGCCCGACTATGAGCGGGAACCAGAGGTTGCGGTGCCGCCGCCCGCACAGCTCCCGCCGCCTCTGCCTGCGGATGCGCCGCCGCCGTACCCGATGCCCATCGTGAGACGGAGAGAAGAGGAGCGGGACAGGGTGACGGGTCCGCCGATGGTCAGGCAGACGCTGCACGAGCACTTTCCGCATCACAACTATCTGTTTATGCCGCCTCTGGAACACGACTACATGGCGACGAGCTTTTCGGCGTCGCTGGACATGCCGCGGCATCTGCACTCGCGGTTCTAAGGAATGAGATTTGTACGAATCGTGGATTTTAGAGTTGATATTTAGCGTTTTGTTTGGATTTGGTCGGAACCCTTTTTTGATCTAGTTGGGGTCTTCTACCAAGCTTGTGCACACGAGCCTTTTCTGGCGCTGTGGCGGTGTTCTGGGACGGATTGGGCGGCGATACCATGCATGATCTTGGAGTACTGGAGGCCAGGTCCTTATTTGGCCTATTTGTTTTTTGTTTTCTTTGTCTGCCTCGGGCAGAATCTGTACATGGATGTATATAAATACATGTACTTTCAAGAATACATATTTATCTTTGACGTGGCACTCGCGTGCTTGTCTCGCCAGCGTCGGTGTATGCAACCCGGATCTGAGATGGCAGCGCCTTGCGAGGCTACTCCGGATAGGGTTTTGTGGTCATTTTTACCATGTTATTGAAAAAAGATGCTCCATGGCTTCTGACCTTTGTTTCAATATTTGGCCCTGCTGGCCATGTCTTGTTGCACGCGCTGCGGCACCAACTTTAAGACTGGCATCAGGATTTTGAGGAGCTTGACAAGGGCGACGTCACTGCTGGGAATAAGACGGGCATTACGAGCTACTGAGGGCACGGTCGCCCGAGCACATCGGCAGATGCTCTTCTGCTGTCGACGCATTCCAATCACCAGGCGGGACAGCTTGCCAGGTGAGACGCAGTCGCCCGTCAGTGCCATCCACTGCCCCTCGATCCCAGGCAAATGGTCGTTGCTGTCATTTGCCATGTTGCCATGCTGCCATGTTGCCGTGTTCCTGCGAGCTCTCTCCGCATCCTTGACTGTGGGGAGCTTACCCGGTTGCATGTGCGCAACGCTACCAGGAATCCCGTCAGCGCTTCACGGTATGACGGGGCACCATTTAAAGCCGAAAGTCCTCTGCGTGAGTGGTGACTTTTTTTTTTTATCGCCGCGGGTAAGACAACGAGCAAGCTTGCTAGTAGCTCCGAGGTGGGATAGAGCATGGGGGGCACGGGGGACAGGTCGGTATGAATCATCCGATTTATAATGCAACTACCGGCGCGATGTCCTTGGGGCGATCGGAGGCCGAGCCCCCCCGCGGTAGCCGTGGGACATTGTGCAGAGGCCCGGGCGGCGGTCAAGGCGGCTTTGGAATTGAGCAAGGTTTGAGCGAATCTAAATCAGATGCAAGAGAAGAAGAAAAAAAGGTCGATTCCAGGCAGCAGAGACGAGGCGCGGTCGGCTCGTGGACAGTACTCGTGGATTCAGTGACAGTGGTCCCGAACACGAGAGAGAGAAGAGGGAGGGTGTCGCCAGCTGCGCAGTGGCTGGCTGTGCGGGAGACATGCCTACTGCTATCCACATTGTAGGCTGGGCTGATGCTTTACCAGCCAGATGCTACTGCCTACCTAAGCTCAAGCCTGCCTAATAAGCCTTCTGGAGAATACGAAATCGACGGCGGTCGGCATGTCGATCCGGTGTAGCGGACGAGACGCACTAAAATCCGCAGCCTCCGGGCCTCTCTCTCTCTCTCTCCCTCTGCCCTCTCCATGTTCCTCCTGACAAAGCACAAGCAGCTCTTGCAATAATTCCCTCTTGACAAGATCGAATCTCATCTCTCGTCTCCTGGCAGCATGGTCGTATTTTTGTCTTGATTTTTCTTGCTTGCCAGCGCTTAAAAATCAACAATACCTGTCCCACCTCCACCTCGTCCCGGAGCTCCCGGCCCCCCCCCCTCCAAAGAAAAACTCCACCGTTTCGAAAAGCTTCCCGGAAGCATCTGGCCGCCCGCGCTACCGCCCGCTGGGGCCCTACGTTACCAGTCCGTTGGCCAACTACCTGCCAACGACAAATCAATCGCCGCCACCTTTGTCTTGTCAGCTCTCCAACTCTTCAACTTTTCCCAATTCCTTCTTTCCTGGCCCAAGGTTCATTCGACATCTACTCCCGTGTTCCCTTTGCGCGCCACACGAATCTCTGGGATACGGTCACACACACAAAACCCACCATCACCACCACCACCACCACCACCACCACCATGCCGCGCCGCCGCGACCCTCTCGACGACGTCCAGGTCGAGCTCGAGCCGTTTCACGACGACACCAGCTCTGCCTCGTCCTCGCCCACGTTCCCCTCCGACCACCCCGACTCTCCTCTCCTCGAACAACCAGCCTCCACGCAGCCGCCCTCGTCGTCGTCGTCCTCGATACCCAAATGGCTCTCGCCACCACCCTACGCCTCCCGCCGCGGCGCCACCCGTCACCTCCTCCACCTCGCGCACATTCTCCGTCCGCGCCGCTCCTGGCGGTACCTCGTCTTCCACCTCGTCGCCCTCTACGCCCTCGTCTGCGTCCTGCGCGGCGAGCCCTTCTTCGCCTCCAACCTCCCGCGCCGCCACGCCGGGCCGTACGACGTCGGCACCGTCGACGTCGAGGTGCCCCTCATCGAGCCCCGGCGCCTCTCCGAGACGGCCCTGCGCGCCTCCGGCCAGCCCGCCTACGTGCTCGAGTCGGTCCTCTTTAGCATCTACTACCCCGTCGCGCACGGCGCCCGCGCCGCCGCCCCGCCGCACCTCTGGATCCCGCGGCCCGTCTCCCTCACCGCCGCCGGCTTCGCGCGCCTCGCCCGCGCCGACTACTTCTTCGTCCGGCCCGTCTTCACCCTGCTCCTCTGGGCCGTCGCCGGCCGCATCGAGATCCCCGCCAAGGTCGACGCGCCGCTGCTGCAGATGACGGGCAACGACACGAGCTTCCCGCTCGTCGTCTTCTCGCACGGCATGGCCTCGTCCCGCACCGACTACACGGCCTACCTCGGCGGGCTCGCCGCGCGCGGCCACGTCGTCGCCGCCCTCGAGCACCGCGACGGCAGCTGCCCCGGCACCCGCGTCCGCGTCAGGGGCAAGCCCGACCGCGACGTGCTGCACTTTGACGCCCGCCACGTCCTCGCCACGCCGCCCATGGACGCGCCCACCATGAAGCGCGAGCAGCTCGCCTTCCGCGAGGCCGAGATCCGCGAGGCCATCAAGACCCTCGGCGCCATCAACGACGGCCACGGCCGCCAGGTCTACGACCAAAACTCCCGCGGCGAGGGCACCACCCTCCAGGAGTGGACCGGCCGCCTCGACTTCTCCCGCCTCGCCATCGCCGGCCACTCCTACGGCGCCACCGGCGCGCTGCAGGCCCTCCGGCCCAGCACCTCCACCGGATCCTCCGAGTCCGACCAGCCCGCCCAGCCCGCCGGCGCCGCCGGCGTCATCCTCGACCCAGGCAAGGGCAGCGGCCAGCTCAACGCCGACGTCGCCGTGCCGCTGCTCGTCGTGCAGTCCGAGTCGTGGTCGCGCCGCCCGAGCCTCTTCTTCGGCCGCCCGCACTTTGACACGGTCCGCGACCTCGTCGCCGACGTCCTCAACCGCACCGCCGCCGCCTGGTTCCTCACCGCCCGCGGCACCGCCCACCCCTCCGTCACCGACGCGCCCCTCATAGAGCCCCTGCTGCTCAGCGCCGTCACCGGCGCGCGGTGGGGCGTCCGCGCCGCCGTCGCCCAGTACGTCAACGCCACCGTCGAGTTCCTCGACGCCGTGCGCACCCACGAGCCCAGGAACCTCCTCGCCGAGCACGTCACGCACGAGGAGTACGGCACCTGGGTGAGCGAGGACCGCAAGGAGGCGTTTCCGGATGAGCTGGCCCATCTGTGGGAGATTCATGTTGCGCCTTGACTTTCAAGACGAGATTCGCAGGGAAGAAGGAAAAATAAAAAAGAGAGCCAGATGATGAGGCGACGCGCACGCAGAGACAGATGAGCGCAACTGTGGCAAAACACCTTGGCTGGAAAAAAGATGACGGATACTTCCCTGCCGTACTATCCTGTACTTACAACAATTGATACCTTGGGATTGGCGTTTAGCATTGATTTCGTTTCCCTCCTTTTCTGTTTTTGTTTATATCCATGTTTTACAAATACTCTCATTGATCTTTTATACTATACATAGGCAGCTTTACCACAATCTACCAAGCACCACGCATTCCTTGCAAAACAAAAGTTGCTACAAGTCCATCCAGGTGCCATCAAACAAATGCGGCAGACCAGTCTGGTGCACCTGCATCGGGTGCTCGCTTATTCTTTCGGCTGCTCAGAAACAATTCCACCATTCGCTTGCTGCCCATAGCCTGAGCATCCAACCCTCTCCTAAACTGGCAGTCATCAAACGATGCCGCCTCCCGCACCGTCTTGCTCTGCACCACATCCTCTCCGCCACGGATGCTGCGGCGTCGAGGCGATCCCGTTGCCACTGTGCCAAATTGCCGTCTGACTGCAGCACTCAGACCGGGGCTTGATTTTAGCGACGATATCGCTCCAGAGTTGAAATATGCCTTCTTGGTTCTGCTTGGAGACTCTGTCAGGGTGGATGGGCTGCCCTTTGGCTTTTGAGGCGTGATGCTCTTTCTGCAAGCTGTCTCATGCCCATCACTCGGCTTGACGTTGGGAAGCGATGCAACACTTCGAATTGTGGTCTTGGGCTCGCTTCCAGCGTACGCTATCTTCATGTTCTTATATTCTGGCGGTGCGTTTTCATCGTGTGTGAGCATGGGGTGGCTGTGGTGCGCGACGCCTTCCTCAATGACAATGCTTTGCGTAACTGGTGCAGCAGCAATTTCCAACCCCCCCAATCGATTCTCATGACTGTTTTCGCTGTCTATGTCGCTTGTATCGGATAGGTCGAAGTTTGGTTCAATCTCTGCATCCTCTCTAACGTGGCCCATGGCGGACCACGGGTTCCATGTCTGTTCCTCGCTAAGAACTTTGGAAGATTGGCCACAGTCTTCCAGCTTCGACACTTTAGCGCTAAGCCATGTCTTCCATTCCACAGAGCTCGCTGTAGACACTTCCCGCTGATGTGTTCTTTCCAAGTTGTCGTCAATCGTGGTTGCCTGGTCTTGAGTCTGGGGTGAACTCAAGGTAATAGTGTCAAACTCGTTCATGTTATATGGAGTCTCTGAATTCTTGTCTCTTTTCGAGCTATCGGAAATGTTGGAGTAAATACTCTCTGCCGATGATAGGTGAACATCCTGTTCCGATCCGTCCGGACTCGATCGGCGAGTTGGAAGGCTCAACGCAGACAGGGAGCTCAGGTATCGCAGATTGACAGGCTTGATGCTAGAGGAGCGCTCCTGAATTCTCATACTCGTGCGAAGGGCCTTTCTGTATGGACTCTGTGTCCTGAACAGATGGCCTGTAGGACTTGTAATTCCACTGTTTGTTGCACTGGAAAATCGCACTGTTTCCGTGTCATATTCGTGAGGCGTAGCAATCCCACCGTAGTTGTATTCTGATCCATTTTGAGCCGCTACAATCGCTGGTTCGTCACCGATGGTCATGTTCATGCCGCCAGTGGACCGTGCGTCGAGAGTGTCTGCCAGACTTCCCTTGCGGAAAGACGCTTCGCCGTTTTTCTGCTTCTGCATATCATCCAATCTCTTTGCAAGGGCAGAGTAAGCGCGCTCTTCATCTTCTGACGATCGCCATCGTTCTAAAGTAGACGCCGTATGTCCGCCTTCATCAATCACGGAAAGGCGCTGAGGCTCCCAATCAGCATCTAGCGTGCTGCTCACGACCGTGTGCGTGCTGGAATTCGTCCAACTGGTGACTCGTGACCGTTCCCCGTCTGCGTTCTGCGCTCCATCTTCTATTGACTCTAGACTTCCTTGGCGGGCTTGTAGACAGTGTTCCGAGGCAACAGAGCGCAGCGACGGCACATAAGATTTGACTCTTGATACCGAGGTCTCTTCTTGGAGTGAAAGTTTCGAGTGGTGTACGCTGCTTGATGCCGTAGTATTGGAAGTCTCGGTCTCTTCCAGTTTCCTGGATCGACCAAACATGCCTCTGAATTTACTTTTGACACTCTTTGAGACTTTTCTGGCCGCCTTTCGAAGACCAGAGCCTTTAGAGAACGATGAGGCCGTAGAAGAGATTGTTGATGAAATAGGCATGCTATTATTGCTACTGTTTCTCATGGATGTTTTGATCTCCGTCAAACTTGCATTTCGGTTGTTCTTGGGCCGAAAGAACATTGATGGGCGGGCTTTTAGGCGCACGCTGTCTCGTAGGGATCGTTTGCTGGGCGACGTGGAGATGCTGTTTTCGTGCTGTCGTCGCATGGACGGCCCTCTGCTCGAACTTAATCGCAAAAAGCCCATCGATTTTGGGCTTCTCAGTGAATGCTTGCCAGTTACGAGAGACGTATGCTTGACTGGGCCGTGGGGATCCCAGCTGCTGGCTGCGGTGGTCGCGCTGTCGGAATGACCCTCGGATGACATGAATGAGCCGGTAAACATGGATCTTGATTTCCGTAACTTCTGTCTATGTGCTGCATAGAATGACAACTCTGACTCGCACACAGTCTGGTCATGCTTGGATTCTAAGTCAAGTGAGCGATCGAGCCAAAAGTCATCGTACGTGTGGCCAGCCATGGGCGAGCTCCTCGGCAGGTGGCCACCAAAGGCACTCGAGTGGAAGCGGTTGGATGGGTCCGAATGGTCTGCCGAGCTTCCTTTTGCATGAATAGCCACTTCTCGCTTTTTCCTGGCCGCGGGGCCAGTGAACCGCACGCTTCTCTGTCGACACAGGCTGATGTCTGTTTTCTGTTTGGTTGCCTCGCCCTCATCCCCATTGTAAGATATGGAATCCGGTCCATTCATGAAGCTGTTGTTTCTCACCAATCCATAAGCGGAAGAAGAAGTCGGAATGCCCATTGGCTTGGATCTCCCGGATTCTTGTCGTGCTTTTGTAAAAGAGACTCGTGCTGCTATATGGGCATCTCGGTGAGCCACTTGCGGTTCGAGACTGACAAAGCCGCGAAAATGATTTGTGGCAACAGAGCCTGTCGACTTGCTTCGACGTAGTGCCCCACGATGTTCAAGTCTGGAATTATTTCGTCGAAACATGTCGATAAGCCAGCATGTAATAGAATATGATGGCACAGACTTCAAACGGATGCCGAAGATGGAATGGGGAAATCAAACGAGCGACAAATATTAGCCAACAATAAAATTAGATGGTATAGCGCCCTTTGATTCATGAATACGGCGTTTCGTGGTCCTGCAGATGATATCGGACCGCGCATTTAATGCATGAGCAACGCAATGGCGGTGGTGACGCAGCTGGCCGGTGAACCGGGAAGGTGCGCTCGAGATCTTGTCCTCAGAGTAACACCACGCCTCCAGCCACTTCACGGAAAGGATGCAATCGTAAACACCACGCACATGCAAGAATGTAGAAATTTAAGAAATGTATTTCATCTGAGCTAATCTCCTCATCCATCCATTCCATCCAGGGAGTTGAGGATCCCATGCAGTACAGTCAATTCAACCGAAACAAAAACCGAAACAGGGAAACACCATATGATTTGCAGTTTACATCTAAATCATGGATAACAAGGTAGGAAATTATCCGAGGCCACAGCTGGAGTGCGGTGCGGAACAGAAAAACAGTATGCGCTTATATAACGAAAGGATGATTTATTCCAAGTGGGAGAGGAAGTCCTCGACCTCAGCATCGACAACGTGCTGGATCTTTTTGGCAAACTTCTCAGCCTTGCTGCCGAAAGTCTTGGCAGACTTGGTAATCTCGCCAGAGACAACGTCAAACTCGTGCTGGATCTTGGTGTGGATGTTCTCGGACTTGGAAGAAGTGCGCTTAGCGTCAAAGTCGCCAGCCTGGACAATCTTCTTGTAGTCGCTGCAGCCGGCACCGTTCCAGGCGAGAACGTTGGGGGTGTCGGAGTCAATGTCGGAAAGGGTGTTCTTGGTACCAATGGTGATGAGGTTGTCCTTCAGCTCGGCGGGGGTGATGGAGGCAACAGCGTACTCGGAGTCGGTGGCGGGCTGGAGGGACAGGTAGTAGGCCAGGAGACCGCAGATGTGGGGAGAGGCCATGGAGGTACCGGAGATGGTGTTGATGGCGTACTTGGAGCCGATCCAAGTGGACTGAATGTTCAGACCGGGGGCAAAGATATCGGTGCACTTGCCGTAGTTGGAGAAGTAAGCACGGCTGTCGTCAATGGTGGAGGCACCGACGGTGACAGCATTCTTGGAGGCGGCAGGAGAGTAGTTGCAGGCATCAGCGTTATCGTTGCCGGCAGCGACGGCGAAATGGAGACCCTTGGTGACGGCAGCATCGACAGCCATGTCAAGCAGAGTAGTCTTGCCACCACCGAGAGACATGTTGGCGACAGAGCCCTTGAAGCCCTTGCGCTTACCGGCCTTGGCCTTCTTGACCTCCTCCTCGTGGGACTTGGCAGCCCAGTCGACGCCTTTGATGACATCGGACATGGAGCCAGAGCCGTTGGAGCGAAGAACCTTGACGGCATAGACGTTGGCCTTCTTGGCAACACCGTACTTCTTACCAGCGATAGTGCCGGAGCAGTGAGTACCGTGGCCGTTGCCATCCTCGTCGGCATCGCCGTCGGGAGCAGTGTAACCCCACTTGGCACGGCCCTCAAAGTCGACGTGCTCAGTGTTGGTACCAGTGTCAATAACGTAGGCATCGACACCCTCGCCGCCCTCCTCGGCGTAGAGGTATTTGTTGAAGGTACCGAAGCCCAGAGTCTTGCGGTGGGAGATACGGGCAAGACCCCAGGGAGCCTGCTTCTCAGTCTCGGGGCTGCAAGAGTCCTCGGCGACAGTAGCCTTGGTGCTGACGGGGACCATGGTGTGGACGATGGAGTCACGCTCGATGGCCTCAACCTAGATGAAATGTTAGGGGATGACTTGTCACGAAGATAGAGTAGCACGTACGTCGGGGTGGTTGCGGATTTGCTCGATGACGGCATCGTCAAAGTGACCAGCATAACCGCGGAAGCCGGAGCCGAGATCAAAGGTGTGCTTCATGCCGCCAAAGGCATCCTCGACGGAGTCAAAGAGACCGCGCTTGCGGAGCTCGAGGCGATCCTGCTCGCCATCGCCGTGAATATCAGTGACCCAGGCATGGTGAGTCTTGGCCTTGGGCTCGTCAACGTGCTCCTTGAACTTGATGATGTAGGCGCCGGGAATGGTGTTGGCGTGGGTGGCATCGAGGATCGGGGCAGAGTCGTGATGAATGGTGCCAATCTTAAAGGACGAAGCCTGGGCAAGGGCGGCCACGGAGAGGGCGGCGACAACGGACTTCATGGTGAAGGCTGCGCTGAACTATGGAGATGTATGGATGACGCGGGCCGGCCTGCGGTGGTGTTTCGAGAGTAGCAGAGAGAAAAGGACAAGAAGAAAAGCAGGTGAGGACGGAGGAGGCTGGATAATAACCAGCAAGATGGAAAGCAGAGATGGGAGATGATGGAGGAAGAAGAACGAGGATGCGTTCGGAGAGGAGGAATGAGGAAGAAGCGGAGGAAGATGACGAGCGCGGTGCTCCGAGGTGTTGATAAGAGGGCGGAGCGAGGCGCTACGGCTAGAGGGCGGTACCTGCATTTGGCTGGGGACTTGGTGTGATGGCAAAGTACCTTTCTTTGTTACGGTGCTAGGCAGCGCTGTGGGCTGGGCGAGTGACGCATCCTCCACAGGGCGCCCGCCAGCCGTGTAGCTTTGGAGGCTTGTGGCCTAATTGGGGCCGATGGGGGGCCTGCTAGCGTTGGAGGCAAGGTACTGGTAAGGTAGCCCGTGGAAGCAAAGGTACATGCACTCCCCCGCACCTTGTCACGGCTGTCCAGCCGTTCCTGGGGCGATGCGATAGCGGCATTGCGCGGTACAAGGTACCTTTGCGAACAAGCATCTTCCCTGTGTCTGGCGTGTATAGTGTACGCGTCTCAGCCGCAAGCGTGCACTCAGACCTGTCAGGCCTGTTGGTAGGCTCGTCAGCTGCCCAGTGAGACAAGCACCCCAACAGTGACGCCGCTTTAAGGAGGCCTGTCCGGGAGCGCTACCCGCAGAGCTTCAGCCACTCGAGTAAGATGATGCGACGACAATTCCGGAATAAATAACAATAAAAGTTTGTTGGGAATTAGAAAATTTTAAATAAATAAGAATGAGAAGAAGAAAAGCAACTCCGTCCTCTATACGCCACTCTGGCAGCGGGCGAGCCAAACCCTGCTCGCTCACGTTAATCAACTTTGGCGGCGACGCTGACGCAGCTGTTCCCGGATGGTGGCAACTTACTCGTGCCTGAAACTCTGAGTGTCCGGTCTCGCCTCATGTCCAGCCGGGTCTGTCTCTGCCTGGCCCCGTCTCCTGCGGCCCGTCTGAATCGTCAGGCGCTGGCTCTCGCATTCCCTTTCTGCCAGTCGTCGTCTAGCTTGCTTTTCGATGCTTTTCGAAATCTATAATTATTTCGCATCTGACTTGGTTATCCGCCGACAATGGCTGATCTGCAAGACATTCTGCTTCAAGCCGCAAGCTACACTTCCGCATGACTAGATGCGGAGGAGGCAGCTTGGTCATTATAGCGGCAGCGGCGCTAGTCCGAAGCAGCCCAGCCAAGCAAGCATCCACGCAACCAGCCAGCCAGCCAGCTTGGAACCTTTCAGTGACGAAAGGCCATCACGGTAGGTACCTGCCTGGCAGTGTTGGGGAGCAGGCCCAAACCGCTCATCCAAAACAAAAAACACCGGCCGGCTGGCTCTCGGATGATTCTTTTGTTATTTGATAAGGCTATCAACTATCCTCACCCTGCTTTTTTTTCTCATCCTACTCACTGCTACTCACAATGTTGCACCGAACGGCAAGCCCAGTTGCAACGCACCCGATCCCCAGTTCTCGTACCTCACCTGATGGCTCCCGGTTGGTCACAGGCACCCCCTGGCTACCTGGGCACGTGCCGCCTTCAGCACACTCATCGCCCTGGCGTCCCAGTACCAGTAATATTGACTTGGCCGTTCGGTACCTGTCGTCTTGCACCGCTACTCGACAATAATAACCTTGTTGAGACGCCCCCGTTGCTTTCCTTGTCTGTTGTCTGGTTGCCTGGTCCGTTGCTTGTCAATTTGTCAATAACCACTCTAATCAGGCCAGCCTTCGGCCGTAGCCCATCATCATGTAGATCGCCGAGAGCGGCGACCGAGTCACCCGCATCGCGTGCAGCCGTATCATAGCGTCGTCCCGCCATCATCAATCCGTTGCTATCAAACGGTTGGCAGTGAGCTATCTAGCTATCGAGCTATCGAGCTTGTGTCCCCAATTTTAGACCACCTGTACGAGGATGTATCGCTCCAGCTGGCATCCACGCATCGCACCCGATGAGGCGTCGATGGCTAGTGAGACAGCAACACAAGCTGCATTGTGTCTATCTGGTCATGTCCGGTTCGACGGCTTCCTGTAGCCCATCCCGCCGACAATGTAGCAGGATCTGGTTTCTTTCAACTGTTAATCAGTAATTCGCTACCCTTCCGAATAGACCGTGGCTGGTTGTTACCGCGCCGGTTCGCCACAATCTCAAGCACTGTCAGAGAACATGAGATCCACCATGGCTCACAGCTCCCAAGTTGCATTCTCTTGAGCCCAGCATCACAAGCACTAAGCAGCATATGCACCTGTAATTGATACGCCGTCTTCAGACGGCTAATAGAAAAACCACTCATCTTTTTGACTGTGCCATCTGGCTGTGAGGCTTCAGCTGCTGCATCCCAGCCAGCACGAGCACCTACCCTAGACAAGGGTTTACTTTGGCCAAAGGTGTGCTGCAAACGCCGTCTTTGCAACGATATACGTCGCAATTGTTCACGATAAAAAAGTATCCGCGAATCCAAAGCATCATGGCACACTTCGGACACTATTTCCTTTTTGGCCCTCGCACTATTTCGTCTTCCCCCTCTTGTGAGTGCTCAGCCTCGTCGTGGGCTAGCTGGCTGGGTCCGGGCCGCTCGCTACAACGACACTACGTCAGGTAGCTCCATCTGCCTTGAATCATGCTCTGCACAGCTCCAAAGCCAGACTAGGCGCCAGTATTCCTCATCCAAGACGTCGTTTGATGCTGCGATCCAGCTACTCAACTATTCGGGATAGCACACTTTCAACCGTCCGAAATCCTCCCCGCAGTACGCAGCTTACGGATTTGGCTCCTCTTGTACCAAAAGAACTCAAATGTGCCCCGCGTCGTCAAGCTAACGCGACGACGACTCTCTTAACCCTCCCGCCTTGAGCAGCTCCATGCAGCCATCGTCAACGCATTTCCTAGGCCCGTGAGGGGGTCGTGGGAATTTTAGCTTGGGATGCACCGAGAAAGAGCTGCAGACTCCCGCCATCATGTCGACGAATACGAGACGCTACCGGTCCTCGACCTCCGCGTCCACCCCGGCAGCGGCCAATCTAAAATCGACCCAAGTTCTGCGAGCTCTCCTCGACGGACTGGCCAGCCAGATCAACGTCTCTGCCGACAATGGATACCCCGAAATCACCAAACTCACCAAGAGCCTCAAAGACGTCGCAGACCAAATCTCGGGACCCAATACACCGACGCAGCAAGATGCCTTCCGGCAGGCCGGCGGCTTCGAGGCCGTCTTCAATATCCTGCGGAGCTTCTCCGGATTCTATGACCCCGATAAAAGATCCAACAAACAAATGATTACGCTGTTCCAATTGCTCGGGGCTACGCTCGACGTGCTCGCGGCGGCTCTGCATAGCCACTCCGGCAACAAGCGCTTCTTCAAATTCCGTGTCGAAGGCGGAGGATGGGAGGCCCTCGAGCAGGCCATTGCCAGCATTGGCCTCGGCGGTGTCGAACCCAATCCCTGGGTCAGCTGCCATGTTTTTGGAAAGCTCTTTGCCTTTTCCCTTGGTGATGACGCCATCGACCTCCTCTTCCAGTCAATCGCCGAAACCCTGCGCCACGACAACGAGCGATCCGCCGACCAGGCGGAAGATACAGAACCAGACGACCAATGGGATCTTGTCCTCGCCAAATCCATGGAGTCGATCGGCCCCAAAGTCCGCGAATTGGTTCAAACGACGACTCGAGTCCAGTATCCAGAAATGCTCCGTGCCATTGTTAGCTTCTGGTCCTCTCTCCCCCGTGACAACGACTCTGCCGCCACACCCGCGTCTCTCTTGGTCCTCGAGACCATTCTCCGTGCTGCCGAGGTGCTGACATATAACTGTGCCGCGATTCACTCTACCGGTGTCATGTCCCAGTTTCTGCGCGTCGCCTTCTCCCCAAATACGCCTTTGACCGATTCTGAACGTAAAAAGGTCATGGCCATTTGCCGCCGGCTCATGTTCTTCGGAGTCGATAAGCCGGCCGACACCCAATTCCTCCTCTCTGTGCCTGGCTCAGAAGCCTCCGAATTCTGCCTCGAAATGATGGGCAAATACCATGGCCCTGCCTTTTTCAACTTCGATCTTTCCTTGTACGGACATTCATCTCTCGAGCTTCCTAGCCTTGGACGCCCATTCCCGCCCCAATCTTCCCCTGGCTACACATTTACGGCCTGGATCTGGATCGACCACTTTGATCCGGCCGCCCACACTACTCTGTTTGGTGCCTTTGATGCTTCCCAAACGTGCTTCGTGCTCATGTACCTGGAGAGGGATACACACAATTTTATACTACAGACATCTGTATTTTCCAATAAACCCAGCATACGCTTCAAATCCACCGAGTTTCGGGCCAGGCAATGGTACCACATCGCCATCGTCCACAAGAGGCCGCGGACCATGACGGCAAGCCGCGCAGCCTTGTACGTCAATGGAGAGTTCTGCGAGCAGATGCGATGTAACTATCCCTTGACCCCGCCACTGTCCAATAACAGCAACGAGAGCTTCGCATCATTCAACTCTGGACAGAACAAAACCAATCCCGTACAGGCTTTCATCGGAACTCCGAAGGAGCTCTCTGGTCAACTCGGCACAGGGCTTGTATCTTCACGATGGTCATTAGCATCTGCACATCTTTTCGATGACGTGCTCGGCGACGATTTCCTGGCTGTTCATTATGGTCTGGGTCCTCATTATCACGGAAATTTCCAAGACACATTGGGCGGGTTCCAGACCTATGAGGCGTCCGCTCAGCTAGGACTCCGTAATGAGATTGCGCATCCTGGCAAGGACGAAACTTCTGACATTCTGAAAGCAGTCCGAGACAAGGCGAGTGTAATTCTGCCAGAGTCAAGAGTTCTACTCAGCATCCTTCCATCTGCGACACTTCCAGAAAATGTCCAATTTCTGGACACAGGTCTCCTGCGCTCCCTCCCGCGATCCGCTGCCCGCGCTCTCTTCATGGCTTCAAATAAAGATGGCGCTCCTCTAGCCATCAATTCCGCCGTTCCCAACATTGCCGACGCCCTGTTCAAGCCTCAAGGAATTGCATCATTCCGAGGCAGCCCGACAATCGCATTGCCATCGTACCTGGACGAGAATCTCTGGCGCCTTGCTGGGTTTACCTCGCTGGCGCTGAAACTGCTAGAAAGGGCCACATCTGTTGAAGAAACCATTCGCTCCCTGGAAATCATGTTTCACTGTATTCGCACAAGCTGGAGGAATAGTGAAGCCATGGAACGTGACAACGGCTATAGTATCCTGGCCATGTTACTTCGGTACAAAATGGGCTATGCGAGTGGGCTGGCTACCGAATTCTTTGCCATCAAGCTATATCTCTCTGCCGAGGAACGTGACAGTCTGGCCTTCAGAGTGCTGAGCCTTGTACTTGGGTTCGTTGGCTACAACCACGAGAATCCCCTCGACTCACTGATTGTCAACCCGCTCGCCTATCGAATACTGCTTATCGACTTGGATCTGTGGCGCAAATCTGCACCTCGCATACAAGAATTATACTACAAGCAATTTGTCACCTTTGCTGTTAATAGCAAGCACCATGAATTCAACAATAGGAGGCTGATACGGATGCGAATTGTGAAACGGCTGTTAGATGCCATGAAAGGCGAAGCCATTCCGGAAGAGGTTCTACCACACTTCATGCAAACATTTGAAGTGCTGGTAAAATCTAACTTGGGCCCCGAAGTCATGCGGTCACTATCGCTCTTCATCACATACGCATTCCACGTTCCGAGCCCCCCGACTTCTAGAGCACTGCGCCCGCTCTCCTCAGTTTCCAGACCGACTACCCCAAGCTTGATGAGAAGACAAACTGGAGATGGTAGCGGTGCAAGCAGCCCACTATCAGGAGTCAAATACCTCACTAAAAAGCAACTCGGCACCCGGGTACTGAGTATTTACTCTCGTATTCTTTGCGAAAAAGGAAACCTCAACTACATTCGCAAGTTTGCCAAGACAGTCACAAACAAGTGGCTGTTGTACCTGCTTGCTGAAAACGACAAAGACATTCTTCTGCAGGGTGCGACCATTCTATCGAGACTCTTGGTTGCTCATGGCTCGGCGTATACTTCAAAGTTCGCCAGCAAGTCTGCAGGCTTTGCCATCATGGCAAATCGATTGAAGCGATTCTGGTACAGCGCTGCACTTTGGCCTGTGGTTCTAAGCCTAATGTTTGGCGTCGACGTGGCAGAACTTGACACGGATAAGTGGCTCGACACAAGTCATCTACTTGCTGTCTTTGGTAGCCGAAAGGTCATGTACCCGGATGCCTCTGTCATTATTACATCGATGTTTCAGCATGGCCTGAATGATGGTCTCAAGCAAGACAACAATGTATCAGAGCCAAGTCTTGATCCAGAGCACCGGCCAGTGTCATCGGCCGAGCCCGCAAAGACAGACACGGACGAGATGACACGAGCCTTCCAAACCAGAATGAACATCGGACAGCACGCAGACCCTGTTTTCTTGCAAAAAATGCTCAACCTCTTCCACGAGCTGTACGAGAAATCGGCGGATTTCAGAGACTTTGCCTCTGCTTCGGACTGGGTTCGACTCATTCTTTCTATGCTATATCCTGTTGTCGTCAGCAGCGATGCAGTGACACCAGATGTTGAATTGCACTCTCGAGACTCGACCTTGAACTTTGACGGGAGCGATGTAATCATTCGGCCCATAGGATTAGCCTCAGGCCGCCCGGCGCCAATTGTGCGAACCACCAGTGTCGACTTGAGCGCCACTCCGCAGTCAACACCCCCGAAGGGAACTCTTCTTAAGCGTGCATCCTCATTCGTCCTTCTTACAACACAAGCTGTGCAGGAAGGTGAAAAGCAGCACGACTCGATGTCTCGTCCATTGAGCAGCGGCGGACAGTCCGACGACCTCGTCGAAAGCTTGCTGGGGCTTGCGATCAAGGTCTTTATGGACCAAATCTTCAAGCGCAAGGAATTCTCCGGATTTGGACTTTTCACAAAAGTCCCACCTGGATTCCAAGAGCACCAGGCTTACTTTGAGTCTTTTCTCTTGAAAAGGATTGTCACAAACTCAACAGAACTCATCATGTCTAACCAAGCCATGTTGTGTGAACCTAAGCTAATCACAAATATGGCACGACTCTGCCTGCACCTGACAGAGGCAGTATTCGAAGGATGGTTTATTGATGGCGCTGAGGTGCTCATTGACTTTGCAGGAATGCTATTGGAGTACCTGCAGCGACCAGATGTTGCCAGCCTGAAAAGCGTTCGGCTGTGTAGTCAGTCCGTCACGCTCATGCGTACGTGCCTACTGCGTGTAATTCTGTTGAAGCTCTCCGACCTCGACAGGCCTGAGACGGCAGAAGCAGCTGCCATGGAGTTCATGGGCAAGCTCGCTTATTGGCAAATGTCAATTTTGGGTTGCTTCGTGGCAGAGGATGAGTACTTGAAGCTCTTTTGGTACCAGCTTTATACTAAGCTCGTTGACGAGCGAGGTTCTGTTCGGCGGTCGGCTGCCAATTTTCTTCGCATCTTGTTGGTTGCGAAGCCCGACGCGTCTGCAGCTCTCATTCGCTCTTTTATGGTTCCCGGCCAGAAGCAAGTTCTTCATGACTTTTTCAAAATTACGGAATTGGATGACGACGTGTTCATCGCGTGGGTGGACCAGAATCGACCGTCTCTGGATTCGCTGTTCTTTGGAGGTATGGCAAAGACGTGGGAGAATTTCGTCAGCATCGAGAACATGCGCACACAGGAGACGGCCAAGACGCGCTTCTCCAAACGAAGGGATAAATTGAAGCAATGGTATGTGGAAGGTGCTGCAAAAGACAAGCTTCTGGCAGATCACGAGACTGGGAACAAGGGTTGGATGAAGAGCATATACAACTCCGAGCACTTCAAGTACCAACGTCTCCTTCAAGATCAGCAAGACGACCTGTCGTTCCTCATCTCGGCATACAAGAAAATGGAGATGGACCTGAGAAGGCCTGGCGCTGTTTTTAGCGACCCCAGACCTTTGAAATGGAAGCTTGACCGGACCGAAGGGCGAAACCGTATGCGTCTACGACTGCTGCCAGATTTCTCTACAGATATGGAAAAGTACCGCTCCAAAGAGAAGGGAGTCGCAGCAGCAGCCTTACGAGTTAATACAGCGGCGAGTAACTCGCCAAGCGCTGCGCCCGCTACGCCAACACTGGCCACAACGCCGGAGACGACCACACCCGGGGCCGCCACCGAAGCTGATAGTGAGCTGTCACTGGAACAAGAAGATGCTGGATTTGCGCCGGAAGACGACTTTGAGCTCATCGAGGATCCAAATGACGCCAATGATCTAGATGAGAACTTTGAGGACAAGAACCGGAAGGTTATGCGCCGACTGGAGCACGGCGACCAAGTTCAAGCAGCCTACAACGTTTCGCGCGTTACCGGACTCGAGGCTTGCGAAGGAATACTCATTATCGGCAAAGATGCACTGTACATGATGGACAATGTGTTTCAGACAGCCACTGGAGACATTGTCAACGTTTGGCAAGCCCCGTTGGAGGAACGCGACCCCTTTACGCGGATTGTTACGGGGGCCAAGACTCTAGAGAAGCGACAAACAGCCGGAAATCGGGACCAAGAGTCCAGGCACTGGAAGTGGCAGGACACCATCAGTATATCGAAACGCCGCTTCTTATTCCGTGATGTCGCTATCGAGATCTTCTTCACCGATGGCCGCAGCTACCTTCTCACTGCGATCAACACGGCTGTCCGAGACGAAATGTTTACCAAGATGCTCTCCAAAGCGCCACACACCAGTGCTGCCCATGCTTTGCCCAACCCAGAAGATGCGTGGAGGCTGGAGGCCTTGAAAAACTTTGATGAATCGCAGCAAGGCATTGGCTCCAAGCTGGGAACACTGTTTAACACGTCATCATGGAATCCGCTCATGAAGCGCTGGCAAAAAGGTGAAATGTCCAACTTTCACTACCTCATGATGGTCAACACTATGGCAGGCAGGACATTCAACGACTTGACGCAGTACCCGGTGTTTCCCTGGGTTCTCGCTGACTTTACGAGCGAAGAGCTAGACTTGAACGACCCCGCCAGCTTTCGTGATCTGTCCAAGCCTATGGGTGCCCAGACCCAGGAACGAGTACAGGGCTTTGTTGAAACGTACAATGCTTTGAAGGAGATTGAACAAGCGCCGTTTCATTACGGAACGCACTATTCGTCTGCCATGATTGTTTCGTCCTACCTCATTCGTCTGCCTCCGTTTGTGCAGTCCTACCTCTTGCTGCAAGGCGACAGCTTCGATCACGCCGATCGACTGTTTCAGTCAATCCCAGATGCTTGGAAGTCGGCGTCTTGCCGCAACAAGACGGACGTCCGAGAACTCATTCCTGAATTCTTCTGCTTGCCTGAATTTCTGACCAACGTGAACGGGTACGACTTTGGCCGGCGACAGAGCAACGGCGTCAAGGTTGACAACGTCGTCCTGCCACCCTGGGCCAAGGGCGACCCAAAGATTTTCATAGCCAAGCATCGCGAAGCCTTGGAGAGCCGATATGTGAGCGAGAACCTCCACCGCTGGATCGATTTGATCTTTGGATTCAAGCAGCGAGGCGAAGCGGCCGTGGAAAACTTGAACGTTTTCCATCATTTGTCGTATGCCGGCGCCAGCGATTTGGACCGCATCACGGACGCGAATGAGCGAGCTATCACTGCGGGTGTCATTCACAACTTTGGACAGACGCCGCACCAAGTGTTTACCAAGCCGCATCCGCCACGCGAGAACGCAAAATGCCCAGTAAAGCGGCTTGACTCGTCGGTGCAGGCGCTCATGTGCCTCCCGAATCCACTTATAGGTATGTACGCCTGCGATCATGTCAGTTATGTGACCGACTTTTAACACTATATAGAATCGCATGAACGTGTAGCTTCTCTCATCTACGCACGGAAGTTGGATCGATTGCTGTGCGCTTCGCCATTCCGCCTGAATTTGCCGCCATATGACAAGTTCCTTGAATGGGGTTATGCCGACAACACAGTCCGCTTCTTCTTCAGCGACAACCGCAAGGTAAGGTGCTTCGTTCCGACAATAAGGTGTAATGCTAACATGTTGTAGCCGGCTGGCCTGTTTGAGAACCTCCACATTGGACAAATCTCGTGCGCCGGCTTTGCGGACTCCAAAACTCTCATCACAGCGGGGGAAGACTGTGTTGTTTCCGTGTACAATGTCATTACGAGCCCGGGCAAGACCGTTGAGCTTGTGCCCAAGTCTAGTCTGTTTGGACACAAGACGCCCATCACGGCTATTGCTGTCAGCAAGTCTTTTAGCACCTTTGTGAGCGTATCAGCCGATGGCCAGGGTCTGTTATGGGATCTGAACCAATTGACGTTTATTCGCAAGCTCCCGCTTGTGCGTCCAGTCGAGTGCGCGCGCATCAATGACGTGTCGGGCGAGATTCTACTCTGCTCGGGACCGAGCGTCATCCTGTACACACTGAACGGGTCTGTCATACTGGACCAGAACGTCTGCCCAGACCCGGACGACTACGTGCACGCGTGCGCATTTTACGAAGGCGCCGGCAACGAGTGGCTGGAGAACCAGCTCATCTTTACTGGCCACAGCCGCGGCGTCGTCAACATTTGGCGCAAGAGCCACAGCCGGGCCCGGTGGTCCTTGGAGCACCTCCGACGGCTGGACCACGTCGACTACAAGTCAGATCGGCGCGACAATGTCAGTGCGGGCATCACCTGCATCAGCCCGATGCCCAACTGCGTGTACACGGGAGACGAAGACGGCAGAGTTGTGAGTTGCCGACGGCTGTCGTTTCTTGATCCGTACCTAGACACTAACAACGCTGTCGCAGTTTGAATGGAATTTTGCAGGCAGGGATCGATAGAGAAGTCCTTGTAGAAGGTTTTCACACACGAAATCGCCCAAGGGCAAACGGACGGGGGATAAGAGTTGAATGACATTAAATGGAAAGGGGGGTGATTTTTGGAAATTCTTATAGATTTGTTTATACTGATCCGAGGGAGAAAGACGCTGCCTGCATAGAAGCATTGGGGTTTTGCATTGTTTTGGTCTTGCATTGAGCAAACGCGGGGGGAGGCTCATTCACGAGTAGGACAGCGTTTGCCTGGACAAAAGAAACTATTGCTTTCAATTGAAGTTGTTGTTCTTGTTCAGTCTTGTGATATCTATATATGAAATCTTAAGAGAAAAGGGCGAGAGACAAAAAGCTCCAGAGAGAATAGAAAAATCTCCCGGAGCTTCTCCCGTTCGCGTAAATGTTGTACTGTTACAGGGTCTTCCTCCACTGCTTAAATGATATCCCCCCTGCCAATCACCCTGGATGGACAAGACCTAGCCTCCACGGTTTCGACTTTCGCCAATGTGCTTTCCGTTTGTTGTATATGTATGCTCTCTTTTCAATTGTCTCTTACTCGTCGTCGTAACCCGTCAATTGCTTCCGGGGACCGGCAGGGACTATAGACAGAGAAGACCATGTTAGCAAGCTACGGGGTTTTGCCTCTTTTGTGTTTTCTCTAAAATCACAAGATTCTTTTCGTCTCGTAGTCTTTCTGGGCTGCAAAAGCCGTATGGACGGGTAGGGGAGGAAACGCACCAGGATACGTGACGGGAACCGGGGCCGGGTCGACGTCGCCGAGCCAGCGGCGGATGGGCGGGCCAATGGGCATGGCGAGGGGGCCGGCGGCGCCGATGACGACGGACCAGAAGAGCGCGGGCTTCTCGCGGGCGGCCCAGCGGCAGTACTTGAGGGGGGTTGACCAGAAGAGAGGCGCGGCGGACATGGTTGCTAGGAGAGAGGGCATTAGTACGGGCGGCGGCGGGTGGGTGTTTTGGTTCGGGTTTTCGGCCACAGCGGCGGAGAAAGGGCACGGGTGCTTTCGCGGGATCGGCAATTGATCGGATGTTAGGGACGTACGTGGATTCGCGGCGGCGCAAGGGCTTCGGTGTGTCGTTGAAGGAGGAACGAGGAGGAAAGGTGGTGATGGGATGATGGAGGTGTTGAAGCTCCGGGAAAACGTCGCAGTCTGGCGGGCGGATTTAGCGGCGCTGCTATTGGGTGATCGGGCGGCCTGACCCGTAATTTCTTGGACAGAGGACGACTTGTTGGCAGAGCAGCAGGACTGCGCTGTGAGCTTGTAGATGGCTCGAACAAGATCTGATTTGAAGAAAATGAATCAAGAGAGATATGGATTTCCAATTGACTTCTGGAAAGATGGTTGAAGATGGCCGACAGCTGTTTGATTCACCACCGGCCCGCGACCTTTGACGAGGTGGAATTGACATATTCAAGGAGTGCGACGAGTGCTTCTACGGTTGATTAATTGACCAACATGACAAAAAGATATGAAGACCAAGTCAACACGGTATGTGTAATACTTGGTAGCAAATGCTTCACATCTCGCTTCACATCGACTCTCCACACCAGGCACCGCGCGGCATCAAGCGGAAGAAATGCGCTAAGCCTAGATGGGCCCCGCCTACCAGCCAAGGCTACGTATCCAGACCAAAACCCCAGAGCTCCTTGAAGCTTCCTTCGTGGAACATATTAACACGCCCTTCTTCCCCACGTCAATCTACCAAGCCGCTTTGTTGTTTCTTGTCGTTCTTTACCCTTTTATACAACTACAAGAATCAGATTACCATGCGGCTGTCGTTGAGCGTGGTCATCTCCGCCCTTGCGGCGGCCACGTCGGCGCTGAGCACCACGGGCTCTCGCCTGCTCGTCGTTCTCGACGACGTGGCTGACAAGGCGGCATACGGACAATTCTTTGGTGATCTGGCTGGTGAGTTTTCGCTATTCCGATTCAAAGAGAACGACGAAATGCCGAATTGAGTCATTACTAACCGACTGCTCCCCCCTCGTCGTTTAGCTCGCGGCTTCGACATCAACTACGAGACGCCCAGAAGCGAGAAGCTCAGCCTGTTTGATCTCGGCGAGCGCAAATACGACCACCTCATCTTCCTGCCCACAAAGGTCAAAGGTAACTTATCCACACATACTGCGAACTCGCTACTGCGAAACTTGCACCTTGCTAATCGCCCATTCGCTCAAACAGCTCTCGGCCCCAACCTGACCCCGAACCTGCTCGTCGACTTCATCAACGCCCAGGGCAACATCATGGTCGGCCTATCGTCGACGACGCCGACGACGAGCTCCATCGTGTCGCTGCTCGCGGAGCTCGACATATCCCTGCCCGCCGAGCGCACGGGCACCGTCGTCGACCACTTCCACTACGACACCGTCTCGGCCGCCGAGGCGCACGACGTGCTCGTCCTCGACACGCCGACGCCCAACGCCCGCGCGGGCGTCAAGCCCTACTTTGCGCTCCCCGGCGGCGCCGTCCTCGCCGTCCCGCACACCGCCGGCCACGTCCTCGGCAACAGCCACCTGCTCACGCCCATCCTCCGCGCCCCCGACACCGCCTACAGCTACAACCCCAAGGAGCAGGCCGCCACCGTCGAGCCGGACGAGCTCTTTGCCGCCGGCCGGCAGCTCGCCCTCGTCTCGGCCCTCCAGGCGCGCAACTCGGCCCGCGTGTCCGTTGTCGGCGCCGCCATGCTCGAGGACAAGTGGCTCGACGCAAAGGTCGCCAAGGTGGACGGCCCCAAGACCAAGACGGAGAACAAGGAGTTTGCTCGCCGCCTCTCGGGCTGGACCTTTCAGGAGATTGGCGTCGTCCGCGTCAATGATGTCCAGCACCGCCTGGTCGGCAGCGACGAGCCCAACCCTAGCCTTTACAGAATCAAGAACGATGTGGTACGTTGGGCGCACGCAGTCTCAAGGAGGACCGGCCGTTTGATCAATTCGCTAATACTGCCGTGTTAGACATACTCCATCTCCCTGTCCGAGTACAGCTGGGACAAGTGGGTTCCCTTTGCCCTGCCCGAGCAGGATGCGCTCCAGCTCGAATTCTCCATGCTGTCGCCCTTTCACCGCCTGGACCTGACCCCCGTCGCTAAGACGGACGACGCCGCCACCTATGGCGTGCAGTTCACGACGCCCGACCAGCACGGCATCTTCAACTTCCTCGTCAACTACAAGCGCCCCTTCCTCACCAGCATCGAGGAGAAGCGCACCGTCAGCGTCCGCCACATGGCCCACGACGAGTGGCCGCGCAGCTACGCCATCTCAGGCGCCTGGCCCTGGATCTCGGGCATCGCTGCCACCGTGTCCGGCTTTGTGGCCTTTTCCGCCCTCTGGATGTATAGCAAGCCTACGGACAAGGCTAAGAAGACGCAGTAGAAGGGGGTGGATTAGACTGAAGACTTGAAAAAATGAATAGAAGTGAACACTTGCAAGGTCGATGGGAACATGTGCAATGTGGGTTGGTTTTTCTGTGCATGGATTTGTGCCTTTGAAATGGAATAAAAGGGCACAGCTTGTATTTTTGTACGCTTGATTAAAAAGTAGCTGATCTGGCATGGATCGTCGTTGAAGCTATGATGTCGGATGGGACTCCATTGCAGAGCCTAATATAAATAAAATTCGTATATATACTTCCAAACGCATGTGGGATGAATAACGACACGGGCACGCAGAACCCTCTGCAGAATAACAATGCGCAGAAACATAACTATTGTAGATTGATGAAAATAAAAGCAAAGACCCTCAGATTAGCTCTCTTGAGTTCTCACGGGCAACACACAGGACGCCAGCACCAGCCCACGCTCGAAGGCATGAGCTAGGTCTGCTGGGACAAAATGCGGGCAGAGTCGAAACAAGTCGCAGCAGCACCAGGAGAACAGAAGACGTTTGGATGAAGCGTGGCAGAACAGTAACCAGCATGAAGGCCCAATGCGAGCTGGGCAGGAAGAGGAACACAAGGACAAGAGACGCCAAGACAGAAGCCAAACGAGGACAGAAGAGGGCAAAACCAAGAGAGTACCGAGGCACTCTTTGGTTATACGTCTCGACGCCCCCCGCCAGGTCTGACCCAACCATGTACCTCGATTCAACCCTTCCGCGGCATCAGCAAAAGATCGGCACACCAACCACGGTCCTGCCAGTGGAAAAATCCTTTTTCGTTCTCCTCCTCCCCTGCTGCCCCCTTCATGCTTCTTCCCCTTGCCCTTGTCGATGCTGTGGTTGAGCTGCAAATTTGGCTTTTTGGACTCTGGGTCATCACCGGGTCGAAAACACTATATAAAACTTCCTTCATCGTCTCCGACAAAAAGAAGCGTATCTTGTTTGTGTATTTTCCAAATACCAATCCTTCCCCGGCCCGAATATCTCCCTCCGCTATGCCAGCAGCACACGAGTTCCCGGATTCCCTGGTTGTCGCTCGAGCGTTGAGCCAATGCGTCGAATCAAAAGGAACCGCGAGTGTTCAGCTTCTCGAGTTTGAAAATGAATTTCTCAGCCTGCTCCGCTTGAAAACTATAAATTGTTTCTTGAAACATGTAGCAAAGAGCGCACTTTCGCAGGCCGGTGTTGCTTTCTTGGTAAGAGGTTGTCGGTCATTGCGGCTATGTCGAAATCATTTTCGAGTCGAGAAGTGAAGCGATTGGGTCCCCTGCCTGAGAGCAGGCTCATGATGATTTTGTCGGCGACCTATTGAAGGATGTCGAGTGACGTGTGGTCTGTCCGCGTTCCCATGCGATGCTGGAGTAGGGAGGGGAGATGTTGGAGAAGGTCTGCTCAGATTTCTGTTCTTGTGGGAAGCGGTCATGATGGTGGCACTGCCACTTCCCAAAGACACCAGCCTTTCGGCAGGCGACTCTGGCGTAGTGGAGAGACACGAGATTCCCGAAATAGCGTGTGCTAGGGTTATCTTCACTGCAGTCTTTGGTTGAAACCTCATGTTCATGCAAGCCAGACTTCTGACCAAGCGCGATGAGCATAAGAATGTGTGTATTTAAATAGAAAGATATGACAAAAGAAAAGGGTGGCTCATGGCATAGTATGGCCTCGTACTTATCCTGAGGAAATAATCCTCCCAATGACTTGCGAAATTAATCCACGTGGACCTGCAAACATTGGATTGCCGAAAAGGTTCTTCTCCGTCGCGCATCCAGGTGAGCCGATGAGGCACAGCGTCATGGAGCTCGTGGCCGGAAAGCTCGCTCCAAACAAGTCTAGCCGGTGGAAGAAGTGCTCAATATATGGCGTTGCAAGAAAAGGTCTGCTGCTTCGAGTGGTTGCATGGTGCAAAAGCAAGCAGATATAAAGGAGAACCATGTCAGTTCCAGCTCAATTTCTGGTTGTGAGATGAGCAGCCACGTGACTCAATAAAGCCATTCTCGCACAAGCAATGAGCAGAAAAAGGGTGTAGCAGAGCGGATTGCAAAGGAAATTTATTTGAGAAATACGTTTCACACAGGCGAAATATTGGCGAAAGCAGGTATGCAAGTGGAAAAGCAGAACAAAGTTGCGCGACACGCGCGTTTGTAGTAGCAGGCTGCCATCTGGTTGTGTGGGGCCGTTGGGCTCCAAAATCAGAGTCGCAGAGCTACGAGCAAGGCCTATTTTCACCAGGCTCTCTGCACCACGGCACATTCATCAACAGACGTCTGCAGCCGGCGCAAAACAATTCATCATCATGGTACGTTTACTGCGATACTGCTCATCGATGCGAACGTCCCACTAACCCACATACCAGGCGCGAAATTCGGAAAAGGCGCAGTCGATGCTGTTTCGCTTCCGCGAAGCGCAAGCTGCCGACCTAGGCGTCGTCGACATTGGCCGCACGCGGCGACCGCGCGCCATCACCGAAGTCGAGTCGATCCCGATATGCGAGAAATGGCGCGGGCAGGTGCTCAAGGAGATTTCGCGCAAGGTGTCGCGGATCCACGAGCCGGTGCTGAGCGACTACCAGGTCCGGGACCTCAACGACGAGATCAACAAGCTGATGCGGGAGAAGCACATGTGGGAGGTGCAGATACGGAATTTGGGCGGCCCAAACTACATGCGCGGCGGCACAAAGGTCTACGACGAGCAGGGGCGCGAGGTGCCCGGCGGCGGGAAAGGGTACCGGTACTTTGGCCGCGCCAAGGACCTGCCGGGCGTCAAGGAGCTGTTCGAGGCGGCAGCGGCCAAGATGGCCGAGGACGGCAAGCCGCTAGAGACGAGCAAGGAGCTGCGCAGGGCGGTGGACGCAGCGTACTACGGCTACGCGCCGGACGAGGAGGACGAGGCGCTGCTGAGGTACGAGGCCGAAAAGGAGCGCCAGGCCGTGGAGAATCTGCTCAGGAACGGCGTGCAGGAGCCGCCGGAAGGGTGGGAGCCGCTACCGGGCGACTCGGGCGATGGGCATGTCGTGAGCCTCCCGACGCTGGAGGAGGTGCAGGAGGAGCTGATTGATCGGAGACGACGAAAATTGCTGGAGCAGCTTTGAGGAAGCGCGACATCTTGGGGCTTAAGATTTTGGCGTTTTTAATTGTCAATGGCGTACCGGTGCTCGGGCTGGAAATAATATTGATTGTTGTTTTCTTTCTTAATTTTGTTCCCTTGACTGTGCTCGTTGTTGCGTGTAGACGACGAGATGGTCGTGATGCGGTTGCTAAGAGGCAAGGCACATGCAGCGACAAGTCTGACGCATAGCTGCAAGGAGCTAGCCAAAGGCCATTTTCATTCATTTTCATCGTGACTCTCTATCTGGCGGCTGTGCCGAAATCAGCCACGGGCGATACTTTCGATAGAAATGCCCGTGACTAGGCGTTCATGATTTGATGCAAGGGCGAGATCTAGCAAAACGGTCCACCAGAGGCCAAGGGAAAAGCGAGACAGTTTTGAAAGGGACTTTCAAAACTGAAACAGAGCCCTTTGTTTTCTGGGGATACAACGACCGGCGGTGAAAGCGCCACTCATTATCAAATTATATGTCTAGCGGCGATGTGCGATGTGAGTGGACGAGCCATGGGTTCGGCTGATTCGCGGCCAGCGACCCCAGAGCAGGAATTGGGACTATCGATTTAGGTTAGGATTCGACACTGAAAATATCCGCACCAGTAAAAATAATAGTAGCAGTTAAATGCGCAAGTAAATAGGCTGCCGCTTGTGGTTGCTCTTCAGGGGGCGAGTGGCGGAGGTTCAAAGTGTTAATTTCCAACATGTTGGCGCTAATTCGATCCTGGCAGAACGATTTGCTGACGTCGCTGGGCTACCGCAGCGCTAGCGGTGGACCCCTGTAAACGGGCCCTGCAGGTACCAGAATTAGCGGGCAGGGGTCCTTTTTGGTGGCTGCAGGCTGCAGGCTGCAGGCACACAAGCACGTTCCCCAGCACTTTCGGGGATTCTGGGGGTTCGCGATGCTTCAATTTGCGGTGATACCTGACCCAGGCAGGACTGCAAAGGTAGGCAGGGCTGGAACAGGGGATTGTATGGCGAGAATTTTCTTTTTTTATTGCAAGAGTGCAAGGATATAAATTGGCCGAAGTTGTACAGGCAGGCATCTATCCGTCCCAAGCCAACCGCCAAGAATATAAATAGGATCGGCCGACATCAAGGGACGCCCGGTTGACCATATGTACTCACAGGGCACTCCGCCAACGTTAGGTGGGTAGACAACCTACCAACGCAATCTGCCAGTAGTTTACCGATCCCTGGCTGCACTCATTAGCAGCATTTCTGTGGCGACGCTCCTTGGCTCCCTTTTTGGCCTCTGGTGGTGTCTGGCTAGGCGCTCCTCTGAGTCTTGTCCAGACCAGCTGCTTGGGCTGCGCGCACCCCAGCCAGTCAAGTACCGAGGGCGCTCAACTGCTGCAAGGTGCAATCCTGAAGGGGACTAATAGTAATAAAAAAAGAGGACTAAAAAGTGCCTTGTTATGCTGCCGTTAACTAGTCCTTCTGTCCTCGTATCGCTGGTACTAGCCGCCGAGGTGCTCTGCTCGTCGCAATATTTCGTCAACTGCACATCAACCCCTCCCCGGCTCCCCTTCTCCTCCTCCATCCTTTCCATCTCGCACTCATCTTTGGTGCTCGCCGCTCTTTCTCTTTCGCAAGCCCTCGCTGGCGCTCACGCTCCTTTCGTTCCTTTCAGCCGGCTCTACTCGACATCTCTCGCTTAATCATAATAATACCTTTGTCGACCCTAAAATAGCCTGTCCCCAGCGCCGCTCACAAAAAGACCCGTTTGCGCCCACGCTAAACCACAATATTTCGATTCTTCTGGCGCATTGATACTGCCATACCGCGACCTGATTGTTGTCTCGTCTTCAGCTTCCGGCAGCAATCTATTTTCGGAGCTGTCACTGCCATCGCGACTCCGCTTGTGGTTGAACCTCATCCGTGCGAGCTTCTGCGTTTGAGCTTCCGCAAACCAGAGCAACCGGTGCTCCACTCGACCTCCGACGACGTCAAAGCCGCAGCTCGTTGGACTTTACCATACATGTACTTTTTGATCGCCATTCCTGTCATGAACCATTGTTGCTAACATGGCATAGCCTTCGAACATGGTCTCCTTCTTTGGCCTCAGATTTGGAGGCGACAAGAAAAAGGGCCTGTGAGTTCACCATCCAGCGGAGATCCAGCGGCTGGCAAATATGATGTTGTGCTGACACCCACATGATAGAGCCAAGTCTGGCGACAAAAAAGGCCAAGACAATTGGAAAGGGATTGATCAAAGCGGGCTACCTCGAGGCCAGTTCTACGGCGCTCCGCAGCACAATGAACACCTTGCCCGTCCCGGCACCTCATACTCGACAAAGGGCCCTACCAACTGGCGCCAGACATTCAAAGGCTTCGGTGCCAACTCCTCCATGGTCGACCTATCCACTCCCATGCGCAAAGAAAGTGTCAGCAGCCTACGTCATCAGCCCTCTGAAGCCAATTTCCGGAATCCATGGAAGAACAGCAGCACTGCGAATCTCCCTATGCTCTCCGCTCTTGGCGGAAGTGGTCTTCGAGTCGGAACCCCGGAGCGACCTTCCACAGCTGGCGGCCGCGCAAAGGAGTGGGTGAACCCTCTCGATGTTCACTTTTGCAAAGACCCAACTGGAGGTCCTCCCTCCCGGTCCAGCAATGCCGATGGACCGGCCAAGAGCCCTCTCGCCCTGCATTTTGGTGTCGACGACGATGACGATGTGGCGAAGTCTTCCACCCCCGCGAAAGACAAGACGTCGCTATCCAAGAACGACACAACCCTCAATAACGGATACCCGTCGCCGCCTCAATCTGTCAACAATGCCGACCAAACACTCTCACCTTCATTGTCGGATTTGTCCGTGGCCGGCAAGCAAAATGTTGATCCTTCGTCTCTGCCATCCCCCGCTGCATCTGCTCCACGCTCGAGTGAAGATCGCTGGGAAGCGCCTGTAATTCGAAATGTACTAGCGAAGCGAGACACGACTACGTTCCATTCACCTCGTCGGTGCAGCTTCACTATGGACTTGGAACAGCAGGAGCTGGAGAGGCTGCGAAAGCAGAGACAGACGGAAGGATTTGCCGGTAGCTTTGCTGACTTTGACTTTGGCGAAATCATCACAACGCAGGCCTCGATTGAACAGTTCCCGGAGCCGCCGTCATCAGGCCTAAACGCCACTCCCAAAGCTGAACCCTTTCCCACATTCACGGAAAATCAATCGCCCACAGGCAAACCGGACAGTTCTCTGACCAACGCAGCGAATACTGCACCGAAGAGACCCGAGCGCAGCCCGAGAAACTCCCAAATGGACCCAACGTCAATGAGAAGCATGAACAACTCGCCAGAACTCGCTTCTACCAATTTCCAGCTTCCGGTTCCTGCGCCAGTGGAAGCTCCCAGGACAGCCGGCGCCCGACCTGCGACAAGTTATGGCCGGATTGGAGGACCCCCCGCGGCTGCTGCCGGCGCGCATCCTGGTAATGACCCTGTGACCACATTCGAGCCGCCGCCTCGGTTGGGGTTCCGTGCTAGACTTGGCTCGGATGCTAGTAGGCGCCGCAAGGCCCAGCCTCCCAAGCCTTTGAAGACAAGTGCTTCACAGCCTGCACTGCTGCAGAAAAGTGTTTCGCCCTCGGTACAACGCGACGAGCCAAGCCCCAAGTCTCCCTTCCTGCCACCATCTCTCAGCACCAATCATTTGTCTAGCAGTGAAGACACAGAACGAAGCCTTGATATCAAGTCGCCGAAGAGTCCGTACACAAAACCTACGCTGGAAGGCGACTTTCCAGTCTCGAAAGGTCTTCCTAGAGGACGCCAACCGCCGCGGAGACCCCCGCGATCGGACGAAGCGCCCTCGCCTGAGCGGCCAGGCTTTTCGTTGCCCGACTGGGGATTGGTTAACCCGGCCGAGCCCAGACATTCGGCAATGCCGCCTCCCCTTATGACCATCGGCCAACGACGACCTTCGACCTCTTCTGCCATCGGCATGGGTCTTCCAAGTCCCTCTTTTGCATCGCTGGAGCTTGACATTTCAAGCTCAGGCGAGAGTCTCACCCAAGCTTTTGAAGAAGCACTCGGAAAGACTCAACTGTCTCCAGGACTGGTCGGTGACTTCTTTACCGTTGACACTAGCAGTGCCAGCCCTACAAATCCCACCACAAGGGTTGAGGCTAGAAAGGCACCGCCGCGGCCAGCCCCTGTCACTCTTCCGCCATCCCCCAAGAAAAGCACAGAGCCGCGCTCACCTGCACCAACGCAGAGCGAATTCGGCAACACTTTTATCTAGTTCGCCAGCATTCTTTTCCTTCTGTTTGCATCATCTCAGCATTGAGCTCATGACTGGGCTGTTTTTTCCGGTTTATATCGCAGGTTCTGTAGCGTTTAGTTTCGTTATTTCCCCCTCCAAGATCATGGAAGGTTTCTTCAATGGTTCATTTTTTTAATTCTTGCCGTCTCTTGATGAGATGGATTGCTTATGTACAATTAAGATAGCAGAGTCTAGCTTTGTACATAACATACGAAGCTGTACCATGTTGCATGCGACATTTCTTTTATATGGAGGCCTGTACTGGCTGGGTGTGGACCAGAACGGCTCAAGGACAATTGTTTGGGCGGAACGAACAACATGATGAAGATAAGATACCAAATTGCAGAGTTGAGAAGAGAAGTGGGATTAGTTGGTTGTAGAATATTCTTGAATTGAGTTTGCGTGAAATGAATTGATACCCAAACGCCAGTACATATGCAAGGAAGAGTTGTCTGATATGTTTTACTTTTGCACTTGTATACTTTTTATATTTACCGCTCCCTCTTGGTCATTAATCCAAAAAGTTCTTCAAGTTGCCGCCAATATGCTTCAGGTCCAGCAAGAACGTGTCGTGGCCAAACAGACTCATCTCCTCGCTCAGCTCCACGTGCGTGACGTTGCGGTTGCCGCCCAGGCGCAGCGACTCGGCCACCTCGCGCTGCTGCCACGCCGGGAACAGGATGTCACTCGCCACGCCCATGACGAGCGCGGGCGTGGCCCTCAGCGGCGCCAGGCCTTGGATCAGGTCCTCGGGCGGCCGCGACGACCCCGTCTGCGCGCGGGCGGGATCGTCCATGTCGACGTGCGACCCGGGCTGCTCCTCGTACGGCTTCTCCGGCAGCGTGAGGCTGCACGCGCCGGCCGCGGCCTCCTGGCCAGACGCCTGGCGCTCGGCGCGGCGCTGCTGCGTGGCCAGCTGGTTCTGGCGGCCGAGGTCGAACAGGTCCATGGCCTTGCTGACGTACAGCAGCGAGTTGGGGTCGTAGTTGAGGCACCACTTCTCGCCGGCGTGGTCGAGGTACGTCTCGATGAGGAAGTCGGGGCACAGCGCGGGCGGCTTGGCCGGGTCGGCGCGGCGGCGGCCGAAGCGCTGCTCCCACTCGGGGCCGGAGCGGTAGGTGACGGTGGCGATTTCGCGGGCAAGCTTCATGCCGGCGTGCGGGGGCACGCGGCCGTAGTAGAAGCCGCGGTTCCAGTTGGGGTCCATCATGAGCACCTGGCGCTGGGTGTGGCGCATGGCGATGCTGTAGGGATGGCTGCGCGCGCAGCCGCTGATTGAGGCGATGCGGCCGACGCGCTGCGGGAACAGCACGCCGGCGGCGAGCGACTGCATGCCGCCCATGCTGGAGCCGACGCTGGCGTGGAGCCGGTCGATGCCGAGGCCGTCGAGGAGGCGGAACTGCGCGCGCACCATGTCGTCCATGGTGAGGATGGGAAAGTGCGTCGCGTAGCGCTCGCCGTGGCCCGGGTCGACGCTCGACGGGCCCGTCGAGCCGTAGCAGCCGCCGATGACGTTTGTGCAGATGACGTGGTACCGGTCCGTGTCGAGCGGCGCGCCGGGCCCGATGAACTTTTCCCACCAGCCGGGCGACGGGTTCTCGGGGGTGGAGTGCGCGTGCGAGGACGCGGAGAGGCCCGTGTGCAGGAGGATGGCGTTGGACTTGTCGGCGTTGAGGGCGCCCCAGGTCTCGTAGGCAATGTCGAACGAGGGCAGCACGCCGCCCCAGTCGAGGCGCAGGGGGTCGTCGCAGTGGTAGACCTGCGTGACGCCCGACGTGTAGGACGGCTCCGGCCCGGCGCTGGAGGATGAGTTTTGGAGGGTGGCGGAGCGGGTTTCCATGGCGTCGAGGCAGGGGAATGCCATGGCGGGGTTGGAGGCTGACCCGCCGGAGCGGACGGGCGAGGAGGTCTGGAAGAGACGGCAGGTGGTGAGGGCGCCGCGCGAGGTTGACGAGGATGATGGCGATGAGAGCGCATGGCGGCGCAAGTGCCGAGCGGCCGTGGCCAGCTGCCGATGAGACTTCATTGGGGCGGCGGTGCTTTAATCAGCGTGATGCGGTATTGTGAGGGTATGGAATAGCGGGAAAGCAGTAAAAAGGATCTGCGAATAACAGAGGCTTTATAATTGGGAATGTGAGATGAGAATGGTTTGTAATGGTCGTCTGTTGAAGATGGCGAATTCGGAGCGCTAAGCCGAGCTGGGCTGCTCGCACACCATTTCACGTGCAGCTCGGCCGGATCGCCGGCCGTTGGAGAGGCGGGCGATGCCCCGACGAGCCGATGGCGGAGGCGGCCGCGGGGTTAAAGGCTGGATAGGATGACGGGTGTATTTATGCATGGTGCTGTCAAAGGATTGACACTATTTTTGTATCTTCTTTATTGACTGATTTGCCGACGTCTTATTCGTTGCTACGAGTCTCGTTCGGCGGCGTGGGCGGGCGGGCCCGATGGTGTAGAAGCTGCGACACCAAGACGCCAACGTCTTTACCTGGCTGTGCTAGTTATGTTATCCGATTTGCCCTACGAGACTTTGGGGGCAAAACGAAAGCCATTTTCTCGGGGGTAGAAGCCGAATTTCAAGTCCATCCCATCGTCAGCCCCCAAGTGCCGTTCCACTACAGACACCTGGTTCCAAGGTCCCGGTCTGGAAATTAGTTACTGCAGCGGTGGCCATTATGCCAAGGTACGGATCGTGGTACCAACCGGCATCGCTCGTAACCTGTGCGGACCCTGGGTGCCAATCACTTCTGCCGCTTACCTTTCGTGATGGATTTAGCCTTTCCAGAGGGGTCGGCCACGATCGGTGACGCCTGGCAGTCGGGGGCCGTCAGCTAGGTAGGATGAAGGCTCAGGAGAGGCAAAATGGGTGCGCAAGCCTCGTTTTATTTCCGAGTTGCCATACCGCAAGTGTATGGAGCCTCGAAAGTGTCGATCGAAAGTCAATAGCGCTCTTTTGTCAGTTTCTAACCAATCGGAGGGGGTCATCGTAGCCTGACTTGGTCAACTGAGCCTTGCTCATCTGCAAAGTCTCCGTCGGGCGGAATTGAGCGAGATCGGGCTCCTCTAGTTACCGAAGGATGTTGCTTGGTTACCCTGCAATATGGTCTCAACCAAGGCCCCCGCACCCAATTCAAAAGTATCGTTCATGTATATTGAGACAGCCCGTCACTGTGACACCACCTGAACAGCCTGATTGTAGCAAGACACGGCTTGCACACGTCTACAGCGGGTCGCGCAATCGCTTGGCAAGGTGGAGGATCTCCGCATGGCCGTAATAAGGTCACATCGTGTGATCGGCAGATACTTTATCAGGACTGTGCCGCCTTCCAGCGGTGAAAATTGCCATATTCAGCCAGTCCATGACATAGTCAGTAGCACATGCAGGTATCCCGACTTCGGAAGGTTACAGCTCAATAGCCAAGCAAGTCACACAACTGCAATGCAAGGAGAGTTCTGAGAGAACTGCATGAATATAAATATGCCGTTACTGCAGCCGTAGAATTGTCTCGCCTATTCCACAGACATACTCTTCATCTTCTCTCAAGCTGCCTGTCTACCAAGCCCACACCCATAAGGCCAAGATTTTCAATCACCCACGATGCATCTTTCTAATATCTGTTTCGTCGCTGCTGCGCTGCTGCAGACTACTGCTGCTTTTAGGTGTCCTGTTGGCCAAAATGGAGAGTGTTACTATTTCAAAGGCAACACTCAGGACCAGGAGCGCTGTGCCATCCACTGCCCGAACAAGGGCGCCTACACCCAGTGCAACTGTCCCGACTACAACCCAACGTCGCTCCACGGCAAGTACAGCGGCCGTCACGACTGTATAACCCTTGGCAAATACAACGGTCGCCACAAATGCTACTAGGTTGGAGGTGGATTCGTCCGCTCTTGTCCCAGTTATTGACGGAGATGCCTATGACTTTCTGGTCATGTTTCGTCGCGGCTCGAGGTACTGTAGGGGACGGATGGCAAGGGGCGGAATAGGATTCGATCAAGTTGCTTTGTTCTGGGATATCGGTAAAGAGATTTCTAGGCCAATGTATTAGGCTGAGGAGAAAAGGTGTAGTTAGCGATGTGCCATGACCTAAAGCATTGTCAGCGTTGTCGTGGCTCGAGATTCATGTATCGTTTCCACCTTAGATCTGCGAAGGCTATCGACACTAGTTATAGGGACCACTTCTATTGTATAGTAGAAGTTATAGTCTATCAAGAGGTTAACTTTCGCTCTTACTAAGATTAACTAATAGAGATCTAAACTATCTGGGCTAAGTAGCAATAGTCGTCTGACATATAATTTTGTTCGCTTGGTCTCCATTTCGCATCTCTGTTCATTGTTCTCAGCCTGTTTCTATCAACGTGTCCACTGGTTAGAACTTCGGCTGCTTCTCCGGCTTCTTTCCACCACCAATAATATTGGTAGCGTCCTTCGGCAGGCTCTTGGCCGTGTTTAGAATTGTCGTCAAAGAACTTCTGAGTGCCCCGGGAATATTCAACTTTAACAAGTTCTCAATAACGTCCAGGGGGCCGTTCAGGACGAAGTCGCCTCCTTTGAAAAGCTCCGCCACTGCATTTTGCAGGCTTCCCGCCAGGCCTGGACCGATTAGCCCTCCGATGACGGAGATAACGGCGGGGAGAGGTCCGGTAAATTCTTTCTCATTCATTCGGACAAACTGGGCCAGAGATGCAACATCAGTGATGTTTAGTGCTGCCATCATCTCTCGTGTATTTGCCTTGGGCGCCATGTTTTTAGGCACTGCGGCGGCCAGGCCCGTAGCTAGGGCCAGAGTACTTGAAAGTACAGACAGAAATTTCATCTTGAACTGTAAGGCGGCGTGCGGGAAAGACCGAAAGTGAATGATTTGGAGATATGTAGTTATAGTGTGCCAATAGCCAGTAAGTTAGTAGGGCTTGACTCCGCCTCTTTATATAGACCTGATATCCTACTACAGGACTGAGGCAAGACTTGTATCGTCGCTGCTAATAGAAAAAGAAATGTGAATATTTTTTCCCCATTAAAAACGAATTTACCAGCAATTTTGTTTCAAGCCTGGTGTCACTATAGCATGTTCGTTCATTCCCTTGTAAGCCTGTGTGGCTTTGGCATGTTACTGGCGGGCGCTAGCGGCGCTCTGGCCAATTGTAACTTCTTCCGCCGTTGAGTTGAAGACTGTCCTACAATGTGGCGCTTTAACCCTTCCGATAACTGGATTGTGACTAAGTTCAGCTTCTGAAAAATTGACAATCAATTTCCTCCTTCGTCCGAGTTACATGTCCCAGCGGGCTTCTGCGACGATGCCAACATTTCAATGGGCTAGTTGCCGTACAGCCATTTCATTTTGGCAGGACTTGAACATTCCTAAACGCACCGCGTCCGGGTAGTAGCTGAACACCTGAGGCCCCATGCGTCGAGACAGAAAGGGGGCCGCGTAGACTCTTTCGACTTTCCTCGATTAGAGCTCTACGTATTACATAGACATTTGACCACGCAGGATGCTCTAACTGCCACTCTATAATCGGGATTTTGCCAACGTTGACGATATCAGGGTCGCGGCAGATGGTACATGCTCGACAGCTGAGACACGAGGCAATGTAGGAGAATTCAAGCGAGCTAATCACATTCCGACCTACTCACACACAAATCTCCAACGTTTCCACCATGATCTGCGGCATTTCTTGTTGTCCAAGTCTGGTGCCCGGTTGTCTCGCGGGCTGGGAGTAACGACTATATATATATCAGTAACATCTCCTGATAAAGTCATGAGGCCTGGACGAGGTCTAGACAGCAAATTATTTGGATGAAGACATCACTGAAAGCTTTCTGAGATGCAACTGTTCTACTTCACGTCGCTTCTGGTTGTTGGCGCAAACGCACATGGCGTCCTGTTGCAGGTGAATGGAGCTAATGGCGTGACTGCTCCTGGTGCATGTGGTAAGAATTGCACCTTGCGGCCCCTTCTGCTATTCGTTTAGCCGGAAAGTATCATTAAATCTAACTTGGCCCGTCTAGTTCTGGATGGTACTCCACGAAACTGCATCGTCAACGCTTGTGGGGCTCAAGCCGACACTGCAATCATACGCGACGAAGAGATGAGAACGCATAAGTATGGCGCACTTGGTTGGACGCAGGGTGGGGGTAACTGCAATCCTGATGCAGTCATCAATGAGTACATGGGCTTAGGAAAGGCACCGCGATATACTGGTGGAGGCAAGTCCACAGGCAAGGCCGATGATGTTCCATCTGAGGAAACGAAGCAGCGTCGCGAGCATAAGAGCCACGCTGGCGGATTGTTTCAGAGACAGAGCATACTCAGCCTTCCTATCATTGGATTTCTTGGTCTTGGTGGCAAGAGGACCAGTTATCCGGTGGAGACTATCGTTGGCGATTATGCAGGTAAAGGGAAAACGGACGGCCTTCCTACCACCAACGACAACGGTGAACTTGATTTAGTATATCGACAGGTATTTCAGATCATGAACCCAGTAGGGAAAATAGCCATGCATAGCTGTGGGCTAATCTGTTCCAGGTTAATGAAGATGGTCCCGGGCCAATGGCCGTCACGGTTGACACGACATCGGCAGGCACGGATTACAAGGCATTCACATCCGTCAAGGTTATCCAAAACGTTCCAGGTGATGGCTTCGTCGGCCTATCCCTTGGAACAAACACGAATTACAACATGAAAATTAAGTTAAACCCGGATATGCTATGCAAGGGCGAGGTTGCCGGGCTGAATAACGTTTGTTTTGTTCGCATTCGCAATAATGCACCTGCTGGTCCCTTCGGCGGCGCCGGTTTCTTCACACAAAGTGATGGTTCGCGTAAGCGCGCTGTTGCGTACCGTTTGAAGAAGCGCATAGACGCGGCAATTGAACCTGAGCATCATTAGATCTACTCAAGACCTATTAAGGATGTGGGAGGGGATTGGTCCGGACATATTAACGTCAGTAAATGTTTCGCCCTCTTTCATATTGTCCTTGAAATAGTTATTGATGGCCTTTAGATCTTTAAAATGCAGCTTGTAATGATTCTTCTTGTGATCCAACGCGCAATATGGCCCCTTCTTATAGTATTTGCCTCTATAGTGATGGCGTTTATAAACGCGATTCCACAGGCAAGACTTAGCGGCTACCCTCTTCCTTTACGCAGCGCAGCAGTGCCGAGTTTGAGCAGCTGCGGAGGAGGCTGGAGGGGGAGAATGCGACGGCGGCGGCGTCGACGGGTGTTGATGTCGGCGGTGGTGGTGAGCAGCAGCAGCAGCAGCAGCGGGACGGTGATCGCAGACGAACGATGGGCCGACAGGTTGTTGATCAGTTCCGCGAGGCATTATGATTTTACGCGTGAAGGGTGGCGAAAGGGTCGTCTACTACACCACTCTAGGTTTTTCTTTTCTTCTTCCTAGAACGCGCGCTTATAGCAGACTGGCTGATAAATTCCTTTCGGTAACCACATTTTCCAAGTTGTCAGTGTCAAAAGCGACGGCCGTTCGGGTCAGCCTTGATAGCTAAGCGACTAGATTCGCTCAGTTCAGCCTTATTATGACCAACTCTAATTCAGTTAAAAGCAGCTTGTTTGTTAGCGTCTAGAAGCGTACTTTCCAATACTAAAGCAGAAGGTGGATGCGTCGATTGCCTTGCGTCGGGGCAACGTGCTTGCGTTGCCCCAGCCAAGGCCCTGGCACAGGCTGACGTCAATGCACCCTACGTTTTGGGGGCGACGCCATGTAGGCGGCACTGCATCCTCACTTCTTCAACACTTCATGATCCGCCACATTGCTTCATCTACAAGAAAAACGACAGTTTCGATTTAGCTAATACGCTTCAAAGTTTAGAGACAAGCAAGACAGTGAACCTCCCGCACCTCACGCACAAACTGAACTCCCAACAAGACGCGTCTGCCGCGGAGCTACCCCGCCATGTCGTTCAGAATCATCCCCGCCAACATCATCAGTCGCATACAAGCCCTTGGTATCGGCCAGGCGCCCGATGCAGCGACTGAAGGCGATTCCGATGCCATTCCAGGCACGCCACACGCAGGAAAGCACAATGACGACGGCCACTACGACCCCTCTCCAATCGATGTTGTTGTGGTGCGCATCATGCTCGCCAAGGCGACCAAGCTACCCGTCGATGTCATTGATGGCATCTTCGAACTCGCAGAGTACTGGGTGCACACGATGACTGCTGCCGACTACACGGGGCATGAGCTGACGGTGAGCTCTCGTTCGATTCAAGACAAATTTCTGGCAAGTGGCTGCTCCAGCATGCAAACATACACAACAAGCTAACAGCGGCAGGTTCGATCTCTGCCCATCGGATTCACGAGCGAGCACGGTGGCGACCTGGACTTGAAGGGTGAGCCCGCCCCGGCCAAGCCTCTACATAATCAGATACCCGCCAAGAAGCTGGAAAGAATGGCAGACTATCCGCTCCCTAAACTCCAGGGTCCCGTGCGCAAGATCGTCTTCAAGTTTACCTCGCATGACCAGGGCTGGTCGGGAGAAACTGGCGGACTGTATGAGAACTCTTGGACTTGGTTCGAAGCTGGCTTGGAGCGTTTGGAAAGCTCCGCGACCGGTAAGACAAGATAGCCTTGCAAAGACGTCCTGCAATATCAGTTACTAACTGGCGTAGGCGAACCGCAAGACCCTCCCCCGACTGCTCTTCGTCGAGAAGCTCTCCGACCAGTATACCCGATCATCACAGAAGTCGTCCCCGAGGAGGAAGATGAAGACGATGCACACGACAAGCAGGACGAGCAAGAGGAAGCACAGAAAGAAGATAAAAAAGACAACCCTGAAGCGAAAGAAACAAACCTCGACGAGCCTCAATTTGAGTATAAGTTTCCACTGCTTCACAGCCCGAAATGGACCGTTTGCAGAAACAAGCGCGCCCACAGAGACTGGCAGGAACACTCAATCACGTGGGCGTGCCACGACGATGTTAAGCCTGACTCTGATGGCGGCAAGTCTCTAGAGGAGAACGGACGTGGACGCGAAACCGGTGATGGCGAATTTGTGCGCAGTCTGCAGCTCGGCGATGTTGTGACGCTGTGGGCAAAGTCTAGATTTCCAAGCTGGACTAACAGCGTCCAGGCCGCGAGCATTGACGTATACTGGGCGGCCACCTAATCTTAGCAGCCACTTGAGCAGCAAATTACTTGCTCAAAACTATGTATCAAGTTACATCAAGCTTAATGAATAATGAAGAATTTTGGCGCCTCACAGTTATGGCAATGTATTTGATGGCGTCGCTGCTGAACTGGTGCCTGCTGCACGCCAGCTGACCCGCTGTTTGCACAGCTGCCATGGCTGGCAGATCCTCGACGTAATGATGAAAGCTCGACTTGCACATTTCGACAGCTGGCAAACGGAGAGCCACGACATGAAGCAGGCGTTGCAAGGACTCATTTTCAATAGAATATCTCTAGCTCGACCTTGCGGCTCACAAAATTGCCGTTTTTTCTATCCAGTTGCCTCTTGCGCCCGCTTTCAAAGCACCATGTCTCGCCACATCCAATCCAAAGAGGGCCTTCCCATCACCCTTCCCGAGGGCCTTGCTGACGACCAGCTGTGGTCATTCAAGCCCTTTAATGTAAGCGACATGCACAACAACATTGACCTAGCTATTCAATATACTCCTATTACTCGAACACAATATTTCTCTTTACATTGTCGTTCTGATAGCTAACTAGGCTTTAGAGTTGGATTAGCACCCTCTCCCGTTCCCTCGCGCTGCAGTCCGCCGCCGGCACCGCGCACCCCTTTCGCGCGGATCCGTACGTCCTGCGCTCCGTCACCGTCCAGGCCTTTGACCTTTTCGGCGGGCAGCGCGTCGGCTTCGTCAAGCTCACGGCCGTCGTGTCCAACAGCGCTGGGGAGACGCTACCCGCGGCGGCGCTGCTCCGCGGACCCAGCGTCGCCATGCTCGTGATGCTCATCCCCGACGACGCCACCGACGAGGAGGAGCGCTACGTCGTTTTCACCGTGCAGCCGCGCGTGCCCGCCGCGAACCTCAGCTTCGTCGAGCTGCCCGCGGGCATGGTCGACGACGCGGGCAACTTCAAGGGCGTGGCGGCGCAGGAGATTGAGGAGGAGCTTGGCATTACGATTGCAGAGGACGAGCTGACGTGTCTGAGCGACTTGGCGGCGGTGGCAGATGAGGAGGCGGGCGAGGAGGAGGATTTGGCAAGGGCCATGTTTCCGAGCGCGGGCGGGTGTGATGAGCATGTGACGATTTATAGCTACGAGAGGAAGGTCTCGCGCAGTGAGCTGCAGAGCTGGAGCGGACGGCTGACGGGCTTGAGGGACCGCGGGGAGAAGATTACACTCAAGATTGTGCCGATGAAGGATGCGTGGAAGGCGGGTGCGCGAGACGCCAAGGCGCTCGGTGCGTTGGCTCTATGGGAAGGGCTGCGGCGAGAAGGCAAAGTCTAGTAGTGTTCTATCGTGGCTTCTATCCTGCTGTATTCTATATCATATAAATATCGTTAAAAAAAGACTCGTCCTCTATTTGTCGTGTCCATCCATAGTTTAGCATGCTTAAAGCTTAAACTGCTGTGCCAGGAGCACACCCTCGGCGAGCGTCCCGACCCTCGCATCAATCGCGACGCCCTCGGCCTCGAGCTTTTGGCACAGGGCCCAGAGGTCCTTGAGCGGGTGGGTGAAGACCTCGATGAACTCGTCGTCCTCGAGCTGCGGCTGGGGGTTCTGGTTCTCCGGCAGGGCCATGTCGACGGCGACGTGGACCATGCGCAGGTTGGTGTTGCAGAAGCCGGGGTCGTTGAACATGACGGGCGACGTCTCCGTGACGACGCCGACGTAGCCCGTCTCCTCGCGCAGCTCGCGGACGGCGGCCTGCTCGGGCGTCTCGCCGGCGTCGATGAGCCCCGCGGGGACCTCGAGCGAGACGCGGTCGATGGGCGGGCGGTACTGCCGCTGCAGGACAATGTCCTGGGCGCCGGTGGCGGCGTTGCGCAGGATGGCGATGATGCCGACGCCGTCAATGTCGCAGCTGGAGGGGCGGCTGCGGCGCTCGGCGGACTCCCAGGTGCGCGCCTTGCCGGTCTGGTCCTGGTAGTCGATCCTGGGGCAGCGTTAGGTGGGAGGAAGGGTAGAGAATGGTGGCGATGTGAGGTGTCGGTGTGTAGGTACTCACTTGACCAGCTTGATCCAGCGGGCCTCCTCGTCTGGCTGAGACTTGTTAGGGACGGTGCACTGAATTGAAGTAAGAATGACCCACGTACCAATGGCCCAGTGGCTAGTTGCTTCGGTCCTTCAGAGGAAACCATGATGCCTCTGCCTTTTTTGTCTTGCTTGAGGACGCAGCCTGTATAATACAACCCAACGTTGATGAGAAGTTGTAGGTGAGCCCACTGCTACCCGACTTACCCACTGAAGGGCTGCCCAGTCGGGACAAAGTCGGAGCGCTGCAGCCAGCGGCGGTGGACTCGTCGACCATGGAAAATTCTCGCCAGTGATCAAGGTAGGTGGCAGTAGAAAGCAAAAAAACGGGCAAATGTCGCTCGCAAATCGCATCTCCCTGCCAAACGCAGACGAGCACGATGACCCGGAAGATTTCTTCGGCAGCGGCCTGGGCAGCATCTTCCCAGACGAGGCGCCGAACCTACACGGCGACCCCGGGCAGACGCTGATTTACAAGTCGCCGCACCTATCAGAGCCGCTGCTCCTCCGTTTGTGTAACCCGACGCTGGAGACGGACAGGACCCTGTTCAGCCACTATCTGTGGAACGCCTCGCTGCTCTTGGCCGAGCTCATCGAGGCCGACACGCTGGGAGTGCCGTCCGGGACAGCAGCAGCGCCACGGCTGCTACCCGATGTGAGCTTCGACGTCCGGGACAGGCACGTCCTCGAGCTCGGTGCGGGCGCCGGCCTGGGCAGCATCATGGCCGGGCTCCTCGGCGCCAAGCGCGTGGTCGCGAGCGACTATCCCTCGGAGACGGTGCTGGGACCTCTACGGGACAATCTGCAGCGCGGGGTGGTGCGTCGTGCTGCTGCCGCTGCTGCTGCCGCGGCGCCTGCAAGCTGCGACGACAAGTCGAGCACGCAGCAAGTCGCCGTCGAGGGCCACGCCTGGGGCGCGCTGGACGACGACTTCAGCGCGAGGGACAAGCACGCATTCAACCGCATCATGGCCGCGGACGTGCTCTGGATGCCGTGGCAGCACGACAACCTGCGGCGCTCGGTGGACCACTTCCTCGCGCGGGACGACGAGGCGCGCGCCTGGATCATCGGCGGGCTGCACACGGGCCGCGCAAACATGGCGCTGTTCCTGGATGAGGAAGAGCTCAAGAGGCTGGGGCTCGAGATTGAGCACATCTGGGAGCGGGATTGCCAAGGCGCGGAGAGGGAGTGGAAGGAGGTGCGCGAGGACGATGACAGGAATAAAAAGAGATGGCTTAATATCATTGTGCTGAAAAGGACATAGACGGGGATTCTGCTTCAATTGTAAATACTGAGATGTTATATACTGTGTCTTCTATTGTTATTTATCCATTCGTGTATTTATGTATTTGTGTGACTGTGAATGTAAAGTGACTGGGTGGTGCTACTGGCTCGACTTGGTTGAGGACATCACTGGTCGTCTTGTCCTTGAGCAGATTCTATAACGCGCTACTGCCGGCAGCAGAAGCGTCACCTGGATCACTTTGCAAAATAACCATCCCCCTTCTTGCTTTATGCTGAGAAGATAAAGATAGTTGGTAACTTCATGGGCACGCGGGAACCTGGAACACTGCCCTGTCTCGCCCTAGCTGAGAAAACTCCTCCCTAACCCAATGCACTAAATCAGACAAATCCGGGGCTCTTCCCGAGACACAGTGTCCGACGCCCGCTGTAGGCCGAGCCTGGAAGAACCATTCCCAGCACTCACGTACTTTCCTTTCATTCATGTTGCAGTTGAGGTGGGCAACAATTGCCACACTGCACAAACCATGCATGCCACCAACCATGCGTGCCACGTTACAGAGCGGCGTGCAGACCAAGCAAGGCCTTTGCCGTGCCGTGATCTGGCAGCTGCGGGAATGAACTTAAAAGCCATGGCCGTGTGCAAAACTCAAAAGGTCATCTCGATGACAGTGGTTGAGATCTGCCCTGCCCTTCGCTCAGCCATACGTACTCGGGAATACACGTCACAACAACGAGCTCACTTCTCAATTAGCAAATAGTTTGACAAGCCTAGAGAATGAGTGAGGATGGAGAGACGAATGAAGTGGCCGGCATGTGTGATTCGTTCTGGGGACCAGAGCAAGGTTCTCTCCACAGTGGAGGGCATCCCAGTATTCGCCCGCCGAACCAACCAACTGAATCGCCCTATCCATCCCCGGGCCCATCCAGCCAAAGTCTCTGCAGGGTCGCAGTTTGCCGCTTTTTCCAATTATTTACTGGTGACACGGGCAACGGGCTGTTGTGTTAGTTACCCCCACACACGACGGAGGGGGGGGGGGGGGGTCAGCACTTATGCCGGTAGTTCTAGTTAAATACCCCAACTTATCCCCTGCAAAGCAAAAAAAGACGAGAAAAACGAGAATGTGGCTTCAGCCTGATCACTAGCGAAGGGAAAAAATAAAAATCCCATCTTGGTAGTGAGATTGGTCCAAAAACGTCTGATTTGCTGATTCGACGATTACGGTTCAGCCGCGCGCACGCCACACCGGGAATATGAAATCGCCCTCCATCTCCGAAGAGGCCGCGGCGGTGGCTGCCGGCGACGATGAATCTTCCTTGGCGTCATCAGCAGGAAGAGCCCGCGAAGACCTGCGTCACTTTGAGCAGAACCACCAGCACGACCCCAACCTGCCGCCCGAGAAGCTCGCCGCCGTCCACGATGCGCTCGACCGCGGCGACGTCAAGGAAATGGCCGACACGGACGCGCTCCTCTGCGAGAACTCGCCGTACGAGGAGGTGCGCGTCGCCGTCCGCAACACCGACGGCGGCGAGGTCGCCAACACGGTCCGCGCCTGGATCCTGGGCATGCTGTTTGTGACGCTCGGCGCCGGCCTGAATATGTTTCTGAGCATGAGGTACGTAGGAAGCCGCGCGCCGCCGTACGCGCGAACCCGGCGCAAGAGGCCATTACCTAGCCATGCGGCTTTGTTGACAATCGACTCTCAGAAACCCCGCGATTGCGTTCCAGGCCATCATCATCCAGCTGCTCGTCTACCCGATCGGCTGCTTCTGGGCGCGCGTGGTGCCGATGCGCAAGTTTAGAACCTTTGGGCTCGAGTGGACGTTCAACACGGGGCCCTTCACCATCAAGGAGCACACCGTCATCACGCTCATGGCCAACGTCACCTTTGGCTACGCCTACAGCACCGACGCGCTGCTCGCGCTGCAGGGCAAGCCCTTTTACGACCGCAACCTCGGCTGGGGCTTCTCGCTGCTCTTCACCCTCAGCTCGCAGCTCATCGGCATCTCCTTTGCCGGCGTCTTCCGCCGCTTCCTCGTCTGGCCGGCCGCGATGCTGTGGCCGGCGCAATTCTCCAGCACGACGCTCTTTTATGCGCTCCACGACCGGGGCGGCGGCGGCGGCAGCAGCAGCAGCAGCGGCGGCGGCGCCGCGAGTAATGCGAATGGATGGCGCATCAGCCGGTACAGCTGGTTCTGCCTGGCCGCCGCGGGCATGTTTTGCTACTACTGGTTCCCGGCCGTCATCTTTCAAGGGCTGGCCGTCTTTTCCTTTCCGACCTGGATCAGGCCCGACAATGTCGTCGTGAACCAGCTGTTTGGCGGCTACTCGGGCCTCTCCCTGCTGCCCATCACGTTTGACTGGACCTACGTCACCGCCTACCTCGCCAACCCGCTGCTCGCACCGACGCACGCCCACGTCAACACGCTGGTCGGCCTGTTCTGCTTCATGATCCTGCCCATCATCGGCATCACCTACAGCGGCGCGCTGTGGTCCAAGTACCTGCCGCTCGTCACGTCGCAAGTGTACGACAATACGCAGAGCGCGTACCAGGTGAACAAGATTCTCGGTCCCGGCTTCACGTTTGACGAAAAGAGCTACAAGGACTACTCGCCCTTGTTCCTAACTCCAGCGCTGGCTCTAAACTACGGCCTCTCCTTTGCGGCGCTCATGTCTACTCTGGTGCATACGGGCCTGTACCATGGCAAGGAGATTTGGCATCGGTTCCGCTCCTCGCGTAACCAGGAGCCGGATGTTCACCTGAAGATGATGAAGAAATACGACGAAGCCCCTGACTGGTGGTACGGCGCCCTTTTCTTGGTCTCGCTCGCGTTGGGCTTGGTCACTACACTGGCATTCGACTCGCAGCTTCCATGGTGGGCGTACTTCGTCTCGCTCATCCTGGCGGTCATCTTCATGATCCCCAGCTCCATGATCCTGGCCGTGTCCAACATTGTCATCAGTCTCAACGTCCTTTCCGCCTTTTTGGCAGGCTTCATGATCCCCGGCCGACCGATTGGTGTCATGATTTTCAAAGTATTCAGCGTCATTACTCTGGGCCAGGCGCAGACGTACTCCGGTGACCTGAAGCTCGGCCACTACATGAAGATTCCCCCCAAGGTGACATTCTGGTGCCAGGTCATCCCCACCATCTGGGCCGTCTTCGTGCAGATTGCCGTCATGAACTGGACGCTCGGCAACATTGAAAACGCCTGCGACAACAGGCAAAAGGACCACTTCACCTGCCCCAACGGCCGCGCCTTCTTCTCCTCCAGCATCGTCTGGGGCGTCATTGGCCCGCGGCGCATGTTTGGCGTCGGCGGCATGTACAGCCACTTCAACTGGTTCTGGCTCGGCGGTGCCGCTCTGCCCGTCGTCTTTTATCTCCTCGTCCACAAAGCAGGCATCAAGTTCTTCCGCCACTTCAACGCCCCCATCATGTTTGGGTCCATGGCCTGGCTCCCACCGGCCACGCCGCTCAGCTTCTCGTCGTGGGCTATCGTCGGCCTCATCTTCAACAAATGGATCCACGACCGCTTCAACGGATGGTGGTCGACCTACAACTACATCACAGCATCGGCTCTCGACGCTGGGCTGATCTTGAGCACTGTCATCATCTTCTTCGCCATAACATTCCCAGGAGTCCCTGTACCGCAGTGGTGGGGTAATGTGGCCGTGCAAAATACTCTTGATGCGTCATTCACTGCTATACTGAAGACGGTGCCAGAGAATGGCACTTTCGGACCGGCGACGTGGTGATCACAACAGCTGCTACGATCTAGATGAATATTGAACATATCAAGCGTAAATATAATAATCTTGAGCTATGTACGACTGTTCTATGTACGACATGTAAAGGCATCCTCCAGTGCAGCATCGAGTCAGCCAGCAGCGCACGTCGCATCTCCTAGATGCGTACGGGCTTGCCAACCTGGGGCGACTTGTCAATGCTGCACTTTCTGTTGCACTGCGCACCGTCTGGCAAGACGTTGTAGAGCATCTCGATCCACTGCACATTCTGGAACGCCTCGCCGCCCTGCGCCATCTGTCCGGTCCACACGCCGCCATCGCTCCACGCGTTGAGCAGCACCAGGCTCGGGTCGCGCGGCGCCTGGAACGTCTGCGTGTGGCTCTCGACGCCATCGACGCTAAACGTGGTGCGGCCGGGCGTCCAGTCGAGGCGGTGCGTGATCCAGTCGGACCACGCGCGGCCGCCGGGCAACGTGACGTTGTACGAGGCGCCGTCGACCGTGGTGCCGTCCTCGAGGTACGACGGCTGGTTTGTGTAGTGGATCGCCGTGGCCGGCTCGCGCGTCAGCATCTCGACGTCGCTCTCCTGCACGTCCTTGAGGTGCTCGGCGCCCAGGTAGGTGAAGACGGAGGTGCACGCGCCGGGTGAGCCGTGGCTGCGGGCGAGCATGCGGATGGAGGCGTGGTCGACCTTGTTCATCGACTGCAGCTCGGCGGCGGTCTGGAAGCCGGGCAGACGCGAGGTGCGCATCGTCATGAAGGTGTCGCTCTGGCCGCCGCTCGGGTTGCGCTCGATGTAGAGGTTGTTGTACGACATGATCATGGGGAAGCCCTGCTTTCCGTTGGTCCAGTGCTGCGGTCCCCAGAACTCGGTGAAGGGGTCGCTCCAGTCGAACAGGGAGCACGTCACCTTGGCGTTGAGGTTTCCGTCGACATCCTGGATGACGGGGGGGACGCCGGCGCAGCGGGACAGGGAGCGAAAGTCCCAGAAGCCGTGGTTCTGGTAGTAGGTTGGGAATCGGCCGTCAGTCACGTAGCAGTCGCATTGCGAGTCGTCGACGACTTGAGCTGAAGCCAATTTCGCAATGGCCACGAGAACGGAGAGGAGGGATACGGCGGACGCTGGCATGGCTGAGATGTAGCAATTGGCTCTAGAGGGAACATTTTATGAACTGGCAGTCTGACTGCCTTTTGTATGAGTATTTGAGGCATCCGTTCGATGCTGCAGCCATAGAATGGCTCTGGTTCGGCGGTTTATGCAAGAATAAGCCCGTTGATCCATTTTCAACCACTCTTGGTGATGTGAACGTTGCAGTAGAATCAGCACTACGGTTTCAAAAGGATAGGGCAGCGTACTGCGCCCCAGATCCTAGCGGATTGGGTCACGCGACTTTGAGAGAAGAGACATATTATGATGCAGTAAGAATGAGGCTGTAGAATTATTTGCCGAGTAATGCTAGTCCGAGGACAGAGTCCGAGTCGCCATGTAAATTGTCTGACATGCAAGACAACGTGGGGGCGCAATGCCGTTAGAATTACTGGTGCGTGCTCAAGATGCCGTTATCGTCGCAACTAACAGAGTCATTCTGTTGCGAAAAATCCAAAGGAGAAGACAAAAACGCCTTATCGCCGGCTAACATGACGGGGATGGAACGTTAGCATCTTAATTAAGGCGTTCAATGCTATTCATTGCAGCGTAGGGTAGGAAGCAGGACTATCTACTACGCCTCGACATGCAAATCAGCACCCTACAGAACCAGAGTATCGGCTGGCCATGTTTTACGCGGCAGCTCCAGCTAATTAAGCTTTGTGGCATACAATCTGTAGTCTTGTTCAGCGGGGCTTGCTTTGCAGCCTTACGGCTGTTCGAAGGCGTAAATGTCCCTGCTCGTGGATGCATGCTGACCATGTTGACTCTCAAACTGGCAGCCTTGTCAGCATGCGCCGCCCTTTCTTTTTACACATAATGTGTCCCCATTGAGCAACCGAAGTTGCCTACACAGGCGACTTGGGGTAGTTGAAAGCAGACTAAACAAGGCATAGGGCATGCTTGAAGGTGCTCGCCTACACAGTCGGCAAACTGCGACTTAAATACTGGAATGTCTCGTTCTTCAAGCCCCAAGTACCTGGGATCAGTATGACAAGCTACGGCGGACTTTGCGCGACATGATCCAGCTTCCCGAGACCGAGTCCGATGGGCTGTTGCCGATCAAGACATGGTTCGCAGACGTTTTCATCCAAACAACGGGCGTCTAGCGATACTTTGATCAACTTGATAGATTAGCAAACAAGTGCTCAGGCTGCGGCTCCGCATGGCCGGAACAGGGCGGCGGGCTGCCGGGGTCTTTGGCCAGCCCGAGCGGATAGGGGGTGGCGGCACCAACTGGGTCGCCCAGGACAGCTAGTTGCGGAGGACATTGCACATACGGAGTGCAGTGTGGGCAAATTTGAAAAGTAAAAAAAAAAATAAGGTGATCCAGGGAAAATCAGCTCGAGCTTGGCGTGCTGGAAAAGGGTCCTCTCCCGCGTATTCTGGGAAATGCGCGTTTTTGAAACCCCACGTCCGGTTGGTCAATCAACAAATGTCGGTATGATGGTCAGAAGCATGTGCTGGCAACTAACTATCAGTATCGTGAACTGGTTGCAGCGCCGTTCCTAGGCCACAACTGATTTCTGTCTATTCACGGGCGCTGGCGCGCCGAAAGCATTGTTAGTGCGCCCGCCTACCGGCAACTAGTTCGTGGCACCATCACTCTTCGTCCGGTCATGTCGAGGGCTGCCTGCGTATTTACATCGGCAGCGCCCGCTCGCCTTTGTGTGTCGCGCGTACAGATAATGTGGTGACGCAGAGACAATACTCAAAAGGCAAGCCGCCGGCCCCATTCATGTCCGCCTAGCGTCGCACTGAGCAAGTTACAGCCTCAGAGAGAGATGTGAGAGACTGTTTCTCGGACAGGGCTGGCCCGTGTCAACAGGGATGGGGAGTGGGCTTACTTGCTTATACGCGTACTTGGCAACTGGAAACAAGCCTGCCGCGCGAGGGCTAAAAGTAGCCACGCGGAGCTGTCACTGGAGACACCACAACCAAGCGCTCTGACTGGTGGATGTGCTTGGCTTTGCCGGTTTAGCAATGCGAAATTTTGGGCTCCTCGGGGTCGTAATGCTATCAATCGCCCCGAGAGGCTCCACATCCATCGAAGTCCGCAAAATGAATCATTCGTCTCATTACGAGTGTGAGGGAGATCTGCGCAGAATACTTACCAGTTGCCAAGTGTCTCAGAAGACACTCTGCGGAGCTGAGCCACTGCTGGCCAACAAGATGCAGGGCGAAGAGCTTGTTGCCGGATGCTCCGAACGTGGTGCAACGCACACTTCATGATGGTTGACGTACACAGCGGACTTGATTATCTGGTGGCGGCTTCAGCCTTCAGCGCAGAACCATGCACACCAGTACTGACTATTTCCGACGTACTTAGCGTAGCTCGGACTCGTCGCGGACCCGCCAGCGGATGACAGGTACTTGCCTAGTCTATGAGCTAAACGCTGGCCAAGCAGGTATCGACCCTTGAGGATCCCAAGGCTCGCGTGCTGGAGCCTGGTGCGTTGTTGCTCCTTCTCCTTCGCCCACTGTCGTGCTCCGAGACCCCGCCTATCCCGCATCTCGGGGTTCTTATTTTCTTATTTTCTTTTGACCTTAATTTGGTCTGAAAAGATCCACTCGTGCTGACCAGCGTTTCGCCTGCTCGTCGACTTTAAACTTCTGCCGGCTGCCCTTTGCTTTGGCTAGTTCACTTCTTGATACCTTCTTTTTGTCTTGCACCTTTGAGACTTGTCTTGTCTTGGCTGGCGAGTTTCCCATCCAGACCAGTCTCACTGCCATTGCGGCCTACGCTGCTGCACCTAGTACAACTTGAAGCTATTGCGACCACTATCCACTGTCGCCGCATTGCTCCTGCCACAAGCACGATACACGCCCAACTCCAGTCGCTGCGCTTTTGCGCGCCAGTGCCAGTCTAATCCATCATGTCTGTCGCGTATGGAATGACGGGCAGCAACGACGCCACTGCTGCAAAGTATGGCGTCCCGAATGCTCAAACCCACTACGATCAGGACGAGCTGGACAACCACGATATTTCCACCGAGGACGATGCGCAAGACGGCAGCTCTCCTGCCGAGACGGTTGGCAAGGGTGAACATGACGAGACCACCGCTGAGATGAACCGTCGCACCTCTGTCGTCCAAACCCTCGCGCGCAGCTACTCGCGTGCCTCGGGTGCCGCTGGCGACAACCCTTTCATGGCCGGGCCCGACTCTCCCATCAACCCTAGCTCGCCCAACTTCTCCGGTCGCGAGTGGGCAAAGGCGATCGTCGAGCTTGTCTCGCAGGAGGGCTCCGCGTTCCGCACCGCTGGCGTCTGCTTCCAGAATCTCAACGTTTTTGGTTTCGGTACCGCTGCCGACTACCAAAAGGATGTCGCCAACGTCTGGCTCTCGGCAGCCGGCAGCCTTCGCGACCTCGTCACCAACAACAAGCAGCGCATCGATATTCTTCGCAACTTTGACGGCATCGTCCGCCGCGGCGAAATGCTTGTCGTCCTAGGCCCGCCTGGTTCCGGATGTTCGACCATGTTGAAAGCCATCTCTGGCGAGATGAATGGAATTTACGTGAATGAAGACTCCTACCTCAACTATCAAGGTGAGTTTGCTGAATTGCGTTCATTTTTGCGACCCTGCCCGACGAGCAGCCGACCTTTGTTTGCCTCCGCCTTTTTGTTCCAGATCAATGTGAGACCTGGAGCGATTGGGTGATGCGCCACGACGGGGTCTACTGCTGGGCTCTGCGACATTGTCGCAGATGGACACTGCCACCGCATAAAAGGCACGAGACTAACGATGCATTATTTACATAGGTATCGGAGCAAAAGAGATGCACAAAAACCATCGCGGAGAAGCTATTTACACTGCCGAAGTCGACGTCCACTTTCCCCAGCTATCGGTCGGCGATACCCTCACCTTTGCCGCCCGTGCTCGTCAACCGCGCCAGCTGCCACAAGGCTTGAACAGAAATGAATTTGCAAACCATCTTCGTGAAGTCGTCATGGCTATGTTTGGCATCTCCCACACTGTCAATACGAAGGTCGGTAATGAATACGTTCGTGGTGTCTCTGGTGGTGAGCGTAAGCGTGTGACTATCGCCGAGGCCGCCTTGTCTGGCGCACCTCTCCAGTGCTGGGATAACTCAACTCGCGGTCTGGATTCGGCCAACGCCATCGAGTTCTGCAGAACTCTCCGCCTTCAGACCGAGCTGTTTAGCAGCACAGCTTGCGTCTCGATTTATCAGGCTCCTCAGACCGCCTACGACTTGTTCGACAAGGCCGTTGTTCTCTACGAGGGCCGTCAAATCTTCTACGGCCGCGCTGACGCCGCCAAGCAATACTTTGTTGATCTTGGATTCGAGTGCCCGGCCCGCCAGACCACGCCCGACTTTTTGACTTCCATGACCTCGTCCCTGGAACGAGTTATCCGACCCGGATTTGAAGGACGCACGCCCCGCACGCCTGACGAGTTTGCTACTGCCTGGAAGAACAGTGCTAATTACAAGGCTCTGCAAGCCGAGATTGAAGAGTATAAGACGACTCATCCCATCGACGGCGCCGATGCCGAGGCCTTCCGTGCTTCTAAGCAGGCTCAGCAGGCCAAGGGTCAGCGTAAAACCTCCCCCTTTACCTTGTCATACACTCAGCAAATCCAGCTTTGTCTCTGGCGCGGCTGGAAGCGTCTCACCGGCGATCCCAGTCTTACCGTCGGCTCATTGATCGGAAACTTCATCATGGCCCTCATCATTGGATCTGTGTTTTACAACCTTCAGAAGACTTCGAGCAGCTTTTTCCAACGCGGCTCCCTTCTCTTCTTCGCCTGTTTAATGAATGCTTTTGCCAGTGCGCTGGAGATTCTCACCCTGTATGCCCAACGTCCCATCGTGGAAAAACATTCCCGGTACGCTTTTTATCACCCATCTGCCGAAGCTGTCGCATCCATGATATGCGATCTGCCATACAAGATTAGCAACGGTGTCGTCTTCAATCTGGTCATCTACTTTATGACGAACCTGCGGCGTGAGCCAGGACACTTCTTTTTCTTCTTGCTCATCTCATACGCCACTGTGCTGGTCATGTCCATGATCTTTCGCACAATCGGTTCCGCTACTCGAACGCTATTCCAAGCTCTCGTCCCTGCCGCTATCATTATTCTCGCATTGGTCATCTTCACCGGCTTTGTTCTGCCGACAAGATATATGCTTGGGTGGTGCAGATGGATTGGCTACATCAATCCTCTATCTTATGCTTTTGAGGCACTCATGGTCAACGAGTTCCACCAGCAAGAGTTCCCCTGTACCGACTTTGTACCCAACCCTAAGGTGAATGGCTATGCAGACATCACTGGAGACCACCGTGTTTGCAGCACGATCGGCGCTATTCAGGGCCGCGAGAGTGTCAACGGTGACAGATATATTCAAATGGCCTTTGACTATAAATGGGAGCACCGCTGGCGCAACTTTGGCATTGTCATTGCCTTCATCTTTTTCTTCCTTGCCTGCTACCTGGTTGCTGCCGAATATGTCTCTGAAAAGAAGTCGAAGGGCGAAGTTCTCGTTTACCGTCGTGGCCACAAGTCGGCTGCTGTCGAAAATGTCGAGAAGAAGCACGACCCCGAAGCGGCAATGGCAAACATTGGACCTGTTGTTACGGCTGAGCGGAGCCGGGGCCAGGACGGCGGCCTGCTCCAGGAACAGACCTCTGTGTTCCAGTGGCACGACGTTTGCTACGATGTCAAGATCAAGAGTGAAACCCGCCGAATTCTGGATCACGTCGATGGTTGGGTTAAGCCGGGAACTTTGACTGCCTTGATGGGTGTTTCCGGTGCAGGAAAGACGACACTTCTGGACTGCTTGGCTGATCGTGTGAATGTTGGCGTTCTGACCGGTGAAATGTTTGTGGATGGTCGACCTCGCGATACTTCATTCCAGCGCAAAACCGGCTACGTGCAGCAACAGGATCTCCATCTTCAGACAACGACAGTTCGTGAAGCTCTCGTCTTCTCCGCGGTTCTCCGGCAGCCTGCCCACGTCCCCAGAGAGGAAAAGGTGGCGTATGTGAATGAAGTCATCAAGCTGCTGGAAATGGAGGAGTATGCCGACGCTGTTGTTGGTGTCCCTGGTGAGGGTCTCAACGTTGAACAGCGAAAGCGCCTTACCATCGGTGTTGAACTCGCTGCCAAGCCCCCACTGCTGCTCTTTGTCGATGAACCTACCTCTGGTCTTGATTCGCAAACTTCTTGGGCCATCTTGGACCTACTAGAGAAGCTTACCAAAGCTGGCCAAGCCATTCTGTGTACTATTCACCAGCCTTCCGCTATGCTCTTCCAGCGTTTCGATCGTCTCTTATTCCTTGCCAAGGGTGGCAAGACTGTGTACTTCGGCGAGATTGGTGAAAACTCGAAGACCATGACCGATTACTTTACGCGCTACAGCAAGAAGGAATGCCCCGAGTCAGCCAATCCTGCTGAATGGATGCTTGAAGTGATTGGTGCTGCTCCTGGCTCGCACACCGACCTCGATTGGTTCGAGACCTGGCGCGACAGTCCCGAGTACAGCGAGGTGCAGCAAGAATTGGAAAACATCAAGATCGAGAAGCTGCAAGAATCCGAATCCGCCCTTGAATCATCGCCAATCCACCATGACCCTAACGGTTACCGCGAGTTTGCCGCGCCCTACTCGGTCCAACTGAGGGAGTGCCTTCACCGCGTATTCCAGCAGTACTGGCGCATGCCCGTATACATCTATTCCAAGACTGCCCTTTGTACGCTGGTTGCTCTTTTCGTTGGCTTCGTCTTCTTCCGAGCCCCCAACAGTGTGCAAGGCTTGCAGAACCAAATGTTCGCCATCTTCCAGCTGCTCACCGTCTTTGGTCAAATTGTCCAGCAGTCCATGCCGCAATTCGTTATCCAGCGCTCGCTATATGAAGTACGTGAGAGGCCCTCTAAAGTCTACTCTTGGAAAGTCTTTATGCTTGCCCAAATTATCGTGGAACTCCCTTGGAACTCTCTCATGGCAGTCATCATGTACTTTGCCTGGTATTATCCAGTCGGTCTCTACCGCAATGCCGAACCTATGGATCAGGTCACGGAACGCGGTGCTCTTATGTTCCTCTTCCTCCTTATGTTCCTTCTCTTCACCGGCACGTTCTCCACCTTCATCATTGCTGGTTTCGAAACGGCTGAAGCGGGCGGTAACATGGCCAATCTTATGTTTACTCTCTGTCTGATCTTCTGTGGTGTCCTAGCCACTGAAGACACACTCCCTGGCTTCTGGAAATGGATGCTTACAGTTTCGCCATTCCGGTACATGATATCTGGCATGTTAGCTGTCGCGGTAGCCAACACGAAAGTTACCTGTGCGGAAAACGAAATAGTCACTTTGCAGCCACTTAATGGCACCTGCCAGGAATATCTGGGATCTTACATTGACCAGGTGGGCGGCAGTCTCCTCAACCAAGATGCTACCAAGGACTGCCAGTTTTGCACAATTTCGGAAACCAACACATACCTCGCTGGCGTCAACAGCTACTACGAGGATAGATGGCGCAACTTTGGAATTCTCTGGGTTTACGTCATTTTCAACATTTTCGCTGCCCTGTTCATCTACTGGCTTGCGCGCGTGCCCAAGAAGGGAAGCCTAAAGAACAAAAAGGAGGCTACCAAGACGAAGAAGGGTGAGGCTGCTGAGGTGACCAAGGAAACCGAAACGGTGACAGAGAAGTAGAAGGAATGAGTTTTGATGTTCTTGTTACATATCCCGTTTCAACCCCTCTTTTCCTTTGCAGAATTGCACTGTTTATATACTTATAGAGTTTACTCTTTTCACAAGAGATTTCATATGCTTTTTTATTTACATTCATGGCTCTCACAGCCGATAGTCTACTATTAGAATATATTCTTATACGTTACATTGATGTGCGCAAACAAGTGTCTATTGCTTGAATGTACTTTTACTGCGAATCTTTCTACCGTTGAAAAGCAGCAGAAGCGGCGCCAGCGTCAGGGCAAGCCCGATGAAACCAAGCAAGCTGCTAGCCCAGTCATAGCCCATTCTCTCATACATGGGCTTGGCAGCCAGTGGTAGAAAGGCAGCAAACACGTTTTCACCAAATGCAACGGCAGCAATGGCGCTGGCTGCAAATGTCGAGTAGGAGTCGGTAATGTAGATACTCGCAGCATTAATGATGACCATGCTGGCAAACCCGACAAGCGCCAGCCCAATGGCAGTCACAATCCAGTGCGGCTGATATATGCTCCATCCATACATGAAGAGACCGCCCGCCAGAGCGATGGGCGTCGTGGGGATCGACAGGTGCAACATAGCTTCCGGAATGGGAACGCCCGGATTCTCTTTGTTTCGATGCGCGCTACTAATATAGAGGCTTCGTTGTACCAGACACGCGCCGAAGCCGAGAATCTGGCCAATGCCAATGGCGCTCTGGACGAGGCCGCTGCGGTACGCCTCCCAGCCAAAGGCGGACCCGAACACGAGCGGGACTGACTGCGTGGAGATGAAGACGAGGCCAAAGGCAAACGAGGACCACAGCGTAAAAAGGGCGACGGTGAGCTCGGTGGTGAGGAGAATGGCGGAACGAGTCGTGGTGGCGTAGAGCTCCTCCAGCGCGTTTTTGCCGTCGGCCGCGTCGGCGTGGTTCGAGTCGTCGGGAAAGTGCTTGGCGTAAAGGACCGATCCTCGTGTTTCCTTGACGAAGAGGAAGACTACGGGAGTTAGTGCGCCACAGACGATGAGCTGGATCCAAAATATCCTGTGGGCTCATGTTAGAATGGAGGGGCAGAGGATGCCCGAGTTTGGACGAGAACGGCTTACCAGCGCCAGTTGAGAGGCTCAACCACGGCGCCCAGAACAGGGCCCATGGTGACGCCAAAGACTAGGGAGAAGACGTAGCCCGTCAAAGGCAGCACACGCTCATGGTTGTGCAGAAAGAGGTTTGCGGCGATGCCGTCGGCGGCGTTCTGTAGGGTGCCGCCGACGGCGCCGGCAATGGCACGGCAGACGACAAGCGTGGCAAAGTTTTGCGCCAGCGCCTGAGGGATGAGGAATATGGTGAATATTATATAGCAAGTCTATCGGTCAGTTAGCCAATGCTCCATGCCTTTTCCCCTCCGTTGGCTCCCTACCAGATAGCCCCATCGCACACCATAAGTGTCCATCAACGGCAGCGTCACCAACGGGACGAATGCGGCGGCGGCATTCCACGCCGTGACTGCGAAGAAGTTGTACTCGATAATTCCGCTTCCGAGGCTAAACTCGTCAGAAATGATGTCCGAGGCCGTGGTGATTGATGTTGCGTTGAGGCCGACTATAAAAGTAACGAGAAAGGCCGTCGACATGACGGCCCATTTCTTCCAGTTCGGCCACGAGTACGGGTTGCCATGATGCACTTCCCACTCTGACGACGAGCCGTCTCCCATTTTCGGATTCAACGATATCGTCTCTCTGCGAAACGTCAGGCTGTGTAAAAGACAAAACAACAGAGAGCTTCATATGGCAGGCATGGGAAAGGCATCACGTGCTCCATTCTTTTTAGCATTTGACTTCCTGGGTACCCTCAAGTACCCCCACCCTTCTTGCACTGGAATGACGCTACGAACAATCACTCAACGCACACATAGAATATAGGGTTACTGTGTGTCGCTTTATTTAGTTAGTATTTGCTTGGTGTGACACCTTGGACATCACCCGCTTTAAGAAGCCGGTTTTGCCAACTTGGAGCTCACACCAACTTGAAAAAAAAAAGGCTGGACCAGAAGATGGTTTGCACAAAACAATAAAGAAGACCCGACATTATCCAGTCCGAAGCGAAATAGCCGTCCCGGCTCTAGTCTCCTACGCGCACTGTACGTCATTTATCGGCTGGCGTTCGGCATCCCCGCGGAAATAACATGGCTCGGGACAAGGCTGGCCGTCCACCGAAAGAGGAAGGTCGGCAGCAATGCCGATGATGGGCGGTCGCACAAAAAGGGGATTTTTTTTTGGACGCAGATGCGTGTTAATAGCTAATATGATAAGATGATATGAAAAGATGGACAGGATATTACGTAGTGGCAGTGCATCGTCGCCAAGCCGATCTCGCCAAGCTTCACCTCCACCAAGTGCCCCAGACGCCAATATGTATCTATAGTGAAAATACAGAGCAAGAAAATATACGAGTATTTGAGTTACGACTCTGGTGCCGTCTTGGTATCACTGCCCGCAAACAGGTTGCGCGCCATTTCCGTGCATTTCCGACCAGCCTGCTGCTGCTGCGCCGCTTGTCGCCCGTCGAAGCGCTCGTCGATCCAACCCAGCCACTCGGGCGCCGCCGCCTCCGTCGTGGCCGAGTGCTCCTGGCCCTCGTACAGCCGCAGGTGCACCTCGTTGCCTGCCTCGCAGGACCGCCGCCAGGCCTTGCGCGTCGTGTTCATCAGCACCGTCGTGTCGGCCTCGCCCTGCACCACCAGCACCGGCGCGGGGGACGAGTCGCCCTCCGCCGCGGTGTTGTTCTGCTGCCATTGGAGCATCGTCGGCCGGCTGCGCGCGAGGCCCGCCTCGTCAATGACTTGCGAGCGGTTCAGGCCCATGACCATGGCAAACATGCCCTCGATGCACACCTGCATCTTCTCGGCGAGCGCCAGCCGCTTCTGCATATCCAAAGCGACGAAGCTACCGTTAAAGGACGGCACGGCGCGGGAGATGGCAAAGGGAAAGAAAGTCAGGTAGCCCAGCAGCGCGGGGATGTTCTTGCCGAGATTGTCAAAAAACATGTCGACGACATAGGTGGCGGGGGCAATGGCCACTGTGCCGAGGTAGCTGGTGTCGTTCTTCACAAACTGGCTCTCGGCGAGCTTCCACACGGCGCCGCCACCCTGCGAGTGTCCGGCGGACATCCACTCGTCGGCCAGGACAGGGCCGAGCACGTGGCGGGCGGCCTGCACCGAGTAGTATACGTCGTTGGCGTGCGCGCGGTGGGATAGGTACTTGTGGCTGGTGTAGTTGCTGCCCAGGCCCGCGTAGTCGGTCGCGACGACGGCGTAGCCGCGCTGCACGAGCGGCTGCCAGGTGCTGTAGTCGTACATGTTGGGCCCGTTGGACGGCGCACAGCCCGCAAAGAGGCCAATGGTGCCGTGCGCCCACGCGACGACGGGAAAGTTGCTGCTGCTGCTGCTGCTGCTGCCGCTGCTGCTGTTGGACGACGACGACGACGACTGCCGACGTGGGTTCACCTGAGGGAGGGCCACAAAGGCCGTGGCTGGGACCAGGGAGCCGTCGAGATCGCGCGAGGTGTACTGTAGGCGGAACAGGCTCGTGCCGGAGCTGACGAGGCGGTCGTTGGCGTTGAGCGTCTCAAACTTGAGAACTTGGCCCGGCTGCAGGTCGGCGCTGAAGTTGTGCGCCGTGGCGTAAAATTCGCTGTCAAAGTCTAGCCCGACGGTGACAATGTCTGCGGGTACAGCTTGCTTGAGGGCATTTTGGCATGCGTCGCCGCATCCATACGGCGGATATGCGATTTGCGGCAGGATCACGTTGGCAGCTTGGTCAATGGCGGCCAATGCGGCGACGGCGGCCAAGGGTATCAGGGTTTTGATGTTCATCTTTTGTCTCTTTTCTCGCTGTTACTACCTTGATGTGCGTTGGGTCGTGCTTGAGAGAGTATTTATAGTTATCACTATTACGGTGATTGCCATCACCGGACCGCAGCCAAAGTAGTTTCCATTCGTCATCATCGTGGGCCAGCTTCCGCAGCGCCGCCAAACAAGGTTTCTGTAAGTTGACCGCCCCGGCGTCCACGGACAAAGATTGTCGGTTCGCTGGATTCACCCATCGCCAATTACACTCTGCAGGCAACGATGCATCGGCAATTGGTATGAAATGATCCGCATCTGATCTCTGGTTCTGCGGGGACGCCGGGCTATGTAGCGGAGTCCAAATTAGTGTTGTGCCGCATCTCCGAGTCGCTGCCCGCGGCATCCCGGAGCTCTCGCGCCCCGATGCCTCCGGCCACTAAAAAAGTACACACAGAATGCATTGAGTTAGTGCTCGTGTGACCAGCATTGGCATCGACATCCATGTCATTGTATTTGGTAGACTTGAGATTCCTTACGATTTCTAAGATATAATGGCAACCAAGTCAGTGCTAAGCTGACTCGAATCAGACCCTCTCGTCGGGATCTACCATAGCACTCCCCTCTAATTGAAGGCGGCCATCAGAGTGAATCGTGGTCAAGGCTCGGTACGCGATTTTCAAGACGGTGCATCCTGCAGAACTTTCCCTCATCAATCTATTCACAATAGTTTTGAAACGTACGTTTACACTGCTTGTTCCCTCGTGTACCAACAAGAGCCTACCCACAGTCTTTCGCTGCCTCAGAAGTGCTACGACCTGATGTGGGAAGCCGATCGAATCTAAAGTGACCAGACGGAAATAAGCAAAAGCCATTGCGTAGAATGCTGAATGGAGTCATGCTGCTGAATCACAGAGACTAGTCCCGTTTTCTTTTGAAACTTGTCTTCGTATGGAGACGATACCAAGCGCGCATGGTGGCATTGATAAGAGGCCCCGATTCGGGCCAGCGGCCCCAGACGATGGCGCAGCTCCAGCCCATTGGCGAAAAAGAAGGCTGTCATCAACCCCAGCTGAGGCTTATGTATTGACGCCATTCAAAACAGCGACAGAAGGAGAGAGAACTGCATGCAGTATATTGTGCTTTTGTTTACGCATGCACCGTTAGATTTTCCTTTTCTTTGCCTTCTCGCTCGTTTTACCAAGGCCTGCTTGAAACGGTCGACGGTCGAAGGTTGTAAGGCGAAAACAGTACCGGGGTAGTCGCTCGAACAATATTCCTAAATTGTCCACATGATTGAATAGTCAATTTTGCAACACGTTTTTTTTTCTTTCATTAAAAAAAACATGCCAAGCAACATCTTGAATGACCAAGGATGCTTTGGCTTTCTATAGCTAAGACCGTATAGTACTATTACCAGACGCTCACTTTTTCTTTAACTAGTTACAGCTTTCTCTCTCTCTCTCTCTCTCTCTCTCTCTCAAAAAATACTTTTTGAAACTATTACTGCGTTCTGCGTCAAGTCTGACTGAATCATTTCTTGCGTTATCTCTCTCACTGCCTGTACCTCTTTGGCTGCCGCTTTGTACAGCAATCCAATTATACGCGAGAACTCTGCACGTGGCAACACTAGGCGCAGGAGCTTTGCCGAGTAGGAACGTGGGCGGCTTTCCAGGCTCAGAGATCGACTTCACGACAGGGGATTATGGTACCCTGTACAAGACATTTGCCAAGCATCTACGCCTGGTACGGAAATAATACTGTTATTCATGCTTACTTTGAATTTACGTATGCATCACGTGCCAAAACTTCCCATTCATCCCCCTTTTCATCCTTTGTCGCTGTCTTTCATCAGAAACAACTACAGCCCTATGGGGCGCTTATACGCAAATCCGAACGCTACTTAACTTAATAGAGCGGCATAGAAGCCCGGCTTGTCAGGTCATTTAGGCAGTAACCCGCCGTTGCATTCAACTCGTCTGCTCTGCACTCTGAAACAAAGGAGGAAAGAGGTCACAAGGCATGGCGATGGTCCTCCAAGGCTTTTTACAACTGTTCCGTGGCTCAGGGCGTCGGACTTTCTTCGTTCGAGTTGTCATTGCGATTGTGCTCACTGTGGTGCTGTACCGGCTGCTGCCGCACGAAGTCAAGGTCTTTTTACTCAGCCAGCCTACATCAGCACACTGCAGCTCTGCACAAATAAATACCGACTATTCATGCAGAGGAGATGCCAAGCACGCTGATATTCCCAACATATTGAACTTGGTCTACGTCTTGTCTGACCCCATCGACGGCACATTCCCTCTGCAATTCAGCCACTTCCTTTCCGTCTACTCGGCGTGGCATCACTGGCGACCAGACATCATCTATCTGCACACCAACGTTGAAGCCAATAGCACCGCTGTGCGCCGCGCCCATAATGGCGACGCCGGCAAATGGGCCCAGCGCGTCTTTGAGATTCCCGGGCTTGTGATCAATACAGTACCCGTACCCACACACGCGAACAACGGAATGAGGATAAAGGGCATGGAGCACAAGTCCGATTTCGTGCGAGTCCAAGCGATGCACGATTTTGGTGGCGTCTACATTGATATGGATGTCCACTCTCTGAAGGATCTCCGGCCGTTGCGGGAGGCAGGCTACAGCGGAATTGCTGGCAAGCAAACAGACGGGTGGATCAACAGCGGCACATTCATGTCCGAAAAAGAAGGGCGCATGATCAAACTCTGGAAGGATCGCATGCACACGACTTATGACGGCTGGTGGACAACGCACAGCAACAAGGCCTTGACACAGGTCGGCAAAGAACTAGCAAAAGAGCCCTGCGCAATGCTCACATTGAGACCATCTGCTTTTGCGCCCGTGGGATGGAGGTCTTTTAATACTGAGCGGCTGTTTATGAACCACTTTGAGCCGTCGGCCATTTATTTCGACCAGGACGGTGGCCTTCCTGCATATCCAGAAGACTACGAAAAGCCCGAGAACTCGCTGACAACGTGGGCGCATGACTGGAGATGTACATTTCTGTTGCATGCATTTTCTCCGAAGAAGGAAAGGAATGGTGTCAAGGACAATGGTATTTCACCACGGTTTGTGGCCGAGAGGAGGAGCAACTTTGCGCGTGCTGTGTATCCGATGGTCAGAACCATGTATGCTAAAGGTCTTATCGACAAGCAAGATTTGGAGTTGAATTAATTATTAATAATCAATACTATTTTCATGACTGCATCATAAGATGTGCATGGTACTTCTTTAACACCTCTCGGCGGATGCTGTGCAGCTGGGGCAACTCGGTTGTAGCGCCAACCGTTCTTCTTTATCGCAGTTACAGACCTGCCTCGACAAATAGTGCCATTATTGTCCCTAGAAACAACACTTGTGGCTTTTCCAATAAATGTGTACACTGCATACCTAGAGGCTGGCTGATACGGGTTCGTTAGCAAGTCAGCCAGCCGCCTTTTTAAGATCGGTGGCGCTATTTGTAATTTCCCGCAGCCTCGTTGTGAAGAGCTTGTTTGTTGCCTTCTGAGTTTTCGTCCCTCCAAAAGCTTCTTACTCCCTCTCGTTGAAAGCATCAAACATTGATGTATGTAATTCATCACTTTCCGTATTCTACCGCCCTTTACCAGCCATGGCTGCAGCAAACACCAGCTCGGTATCCTTGACTCCAACATCCAGCGCCTTCCGACCCGTCTTGCTCTATGACAAGAACGCGCCACCGACCATTGTCGCTTCTGTCGCAACGGCAAGGCCGCCTGCAGACGGGTCGTACAGTCCAGGTAACTACATTGAGTTTCACGTGGCGTGCGCTTCGCCGTGTCCCGTCGACTTCCCTCCGCAAACGGTCACGCAAAAGTCGGGCTCTATCTGGGGCGGCAATCACGTCGTCGCCGGAACGACCACGGCCTGGGACTGCATACTCGGCACCAACATATACAATGTGAATGACTTTGGCAACTGTTACACCACCACACTGTCGTCTGGCGAGCCTTTGCCAACTAGCGGCTCTTACACGCAGGTTGGCACCTGCCAGATCTTTGCCCGGTCTAAAATGATGTTCGTCACGGCTGGATTTGATGAGTACTTCAAGGTTATGCCGCCGGAGACGAGAAAGCCAGATAGTTATGAAAGCTATGTTACTTCGGAGTTGAGCTCAGCCGGATGCCCCAGCAGCGCGTACCCAACGGTGCCGCCCGCGACAGAGTCCAAACTGACCAGCACAACCACGACTAAAGTAGAAACGGCTACGCCAACGTCCAGCTCAACACTTACTAAATCCGAAGCCGTGAAGGTTCCTGGTGGAAAAATGCTATTGACATTTATGATGGTGTGGACTCTCATTGTACAGAGCTGACATCTCTGCGCGAGACCAGAAGCAGTACATGGAGTAGATTTACGATTAATAGTGACCAAGATGTATCTGCGTCGAAACAGACATTTCTTTTTCTTTTCCAATTATTTAATAAGATTATGCGACCAGCGACAGTATCTCATCAGCATAGACCCCAGGAATCCAAGCGAAATCAGGCAGTTTCGAACATTTTCCCGGTGCTGACATTAGCCTTCTCCCATTTTGTTCCTCGCATTAAGCAATATATCAGTCGAGCTGGCCATTGGACATGATATAACCACCAGAATGGCCATGGATCCCACATCACAAATGTGCCATCCTTCCAGTAGAGGACATGATCCGCAAACAATGCTAATTGCGAAAGAACATCCTTCACGCTGCCCGTCCCATCACAAATTATTCGATACATTGGACAAAACAGCTTCTCCACCAAATCTTGTCCAAGCCAGTAGTATCGCTGTATTTTCTGCGGGCATAAGATCTCCTTACCAGCTTCGAGATCTGGGTCAAGAGCTGATAGGTAGAGGTCAACAAGTTTCGGTGTATCCCGAAAGAGAACAACGGCCGTGTGTACTCTGGGATTGCACTCGATAGGATATATTTGTTCCGGCTCTTTGCTTGAGCTGCCCGCAGAAGACTTGACCATGAAATCGAAACTCAAGTGCCCCGTGAAACTCTCTCCGGCATTTTCCGCAACGGCCACCGTGAAGCGACGCATGGAGTCGGCCAGTGATGAATTTTGCGGCAAAGCTGTGTAGTGCATCAGAATATCGGTAGACGGGCAGGCAACAAAAGCCATGACTCGACCGCGGATGACCAAGGAATGTGTGCAATATTCTTCGCCTTGGATAAATTCCTGTGCGATAAAGGAAGAAACATTACTGAGATTGAGCGCACCGATGCGAGACAGAGTCTTCTTCTCAGTGTCCAAAGGGAGGAGAGGCATGTCAAGTCTAGCTGCATCATTGACACCCACGGGCTTGATCAAGTACAGCGTCGAATCCGGCTCTAAAGAAAGGCTGCCGCGACTGCGGAGGAAAGAAATCAAATCATCCTTGCTCTTAATTCGGTGGCTGTCGGGGACCTTTAAACCTATTTTTCGTACGTGTTCGATAAATGTGTCTTTCGCGTCCAAGATAGTCACATGTTGCGAGTCAAACTGGATGGCTTTTGCTTTGGTGAGCCGTTCGATTACATCTTTGGCGATGGAGTCTTGTACTGCAGAGCCAACTCCTGATACGGACACCCACAGGTCGATGTTTTCTGTTTTGACAATGCGCAAAAGGGCTTCCTCATATTGCAAGGGATCATCCGCCTGGGCATGCAGGTCTGAGGCAGGGACCGGCAGGTGGTGGAACTTGCGAATGGCATGCGATACGCGGCCGCAGGCCAGAGCGTCAGCATCGGCCCCAATCACTATGTGCCCCTGCTGATGGAATAGTCGAGCAAGTTCCACACCCTTTGACATGGAAACTCCCGTGACCAAAATTCTTTTCTTTGACTGCGAGTGCTCAACCCGGCTTTTCTGGCCGAAAGTGTAACTGTAGATCGACGCTGCCAATACTACGGCGGTCGTAGCAGGAGCCAGGCACAAGCTGAGGCAAAGAAGAAAGGCATTTTGAAAAATATGCTTAGCCTTGGATTGATTCATCTTAGTGATGTATTTGATGAGTATAACAAAGTAAACAAGTGCAGGCAACAAAGGTGCGCGTAGTAGAAGTCTTGCCGTATTTACATGTACGGCCAGGGTGTAGGCGTCATCGGGGCCTGACAATGGTCTCACAATCCCCGCCCTCCGCCTTCCGGCATATTCTTGAAACTAGAATGTTTGGGCGAGGTTCCAATGGCTCCGGATTCATAGCGAGATTTTAATCGTAACGGAAGTAGCTGGGTAACAAAAAAGGTGCTAGGAAGCCACCAAGCCACAACAACTGACGAACATCGAGCGCTAGCAGCCGATGAGGCTGAACACCCAATCCACTGCACTTTTGTGAGATAATGCTATTGATCTTAATTAAGCATAGTAAAGCGGCGAAGAAGCCGACGACTATACTTCTTTACAAGCCACAATACGTGGCGTTCTAGCACTACCTACTCGCTATAACTAATAGCCATCCGAATCAGACCCCTGAGGAGAGCGCATCATCCAAACCGAGACACATAGTTACCTCGATACCGTCCTGCAAAATAATCAGCGCCTACAAGATACACCGGCCCTTGTTTTGAACTCACCGGCATGCCAGTCGGTTCGAAACTTTGAAACAGCTCGCTTTGGTAGACAAGGTTGGGATTCCCCCGAACAGTACTGTCGGTCGCACTTGTTGCCTGCGGATCCGAAGCATACGCCCGCTTCTTGCTCTCTACATCGCTCCTCACATACGCCAAGTACGGAGGATTGCCTGGCTTGATGACATTGTCCGCCGCAATGACGGTGCCATTTCTGATGAGACCCAGGTGCTCGCACAGCTGCAGATCGGGCAGATAGGCAGGCTTGTAGTGGTCCAGGAACAAAAAGTTAATGTGCGACAGCTTGCCAGAAGCGTGCAGCGTGCGGAGCGAGTCGCTGCTAGACCCGACAATAATCTTTACAAACGAAGCAAGCCCGGCAAGGTCAATGAGAGACCTTGCAACGGTGGCAAATTCGGCATTGCTCTCGAGGCAGAGGTATTCTTGGGCGCCGGCGGTTCGCGCTGCGTCGCCGAATAGGATAGCTGAGTATCCAACGTAGCCACCGAGCTCAATCTGTAGCACTTTGTTAGCTTCAGGCGAAATCTAGGTCGTCATTTGCAGTTTTACCATCACTCTTGGGCGCGTCTCGTGGATCAACTTGGTCACTATGCCTCCTTTGTCCTCACCGACATTCATCAGATATTTCTGCCGACGCCCAAATTCATCGATAGCGGCGAGGACTTTCTTGGGAGACCCTATCAATTTATCGACGTCCGATCGTGATTGGATATGGTGAAGTAGTTGTGCTTCCCTTCCGTCGTTGAAGTACACTTCCTCTTGCTGAGCATATGCCTTGGATGGATTGAAGTTGACAGGAGTCGACATGGTCGCTGTAAATTTGCAGGAGATTGTTACTTGTGAAAATGACAGAGTTCCCTAGTGGCACAATAATATGCCTCCATACACGACGCGATATTTTTTTCGAGAACGTTTTCTCCCGTCTCCTACGTTCTTTGCCGCCTCCAATCAAATTGCCGCCAATGCATCGACAGACCGGTCCCCGCGCCATGAATGACGCGTCCATTTCACCCTCTCCGATCCTCATCAACTCAACTCTGCTTCTTGATCCTGAAAATGGATTTATGAGCTTCGGGTCAAATGTTTAATTTGCCCCGAGATCAACGCCAGGTCCACACCACCCGTCCCGTTTTAACGGTGCCACATAGATTAATTGTGTCAATGTCTCGGCTCGCCATCATGCAGGCGTTGATGGATGACGGTTTGACTTGCGGCTTTTTGTGGTGCAGAAAAGGTTTATTTTTACGCATTTCTGTACCTCTTATTAACGCAGGTGCGGCAAATCTATGCAGCAGTTTTGTGAAAAACCTCACATGGCGTACACACGACGTCAGCAATATGCCGGCTTGAAGCGGATCGGATGCTGTGCAGATGAGGGGTAGATCAGTAGTCAATGCAATGATCGGATGTAGCGAGCTCCGCATTCTCGGAAAGACTCCGTTTAAGCTTTCAATATTTGCGATCTTGGTAGGCAAAATGGACTCTAATGATCGCTAGGCCTGAAATTTCTTGACCTGGCTGGTGTTTCTACATCCAAGAAGCATCTAGATACCAGACTACAAATTGAGGACAAATCCCGCTCGAGAACCACAGAAATCATATTACATCACGCTGCCTCATATACGCACTTTATCTTGCATCTTGCGAAGCGAATCTATAACATTTCCTATCATGTCCGACTTCAAGGCGTCCGTTGAGCCAACGAGCAAGGGCTTTGCGGTTTGCGGGTATGAGAAGATTGAATACGACTTTGAATTTCTCGATGGAGTCTTTCTTGTTTCAAACCCTCAGTTGGCCGAAAACTACAAACCCTGGAGCCGGTGCCTGGCCATCATGGATCTGAACATCTACAACCTGTACGGGAAGCAGATTCAGCAATACTTTGATCACTTTGGAATCGAGCTCAAAGTTCACAGAACTATGATCGGTGAAAAGGCAAAAAGCATGGAAACAATGCTCAGCATCGTCGACTCGATGACCGAGTTTGGCGTGTACCGCAAAGAACCGGTCCTGGTTGTGGGCGGCGGTCTCGTCACTGATGTGGCTGGGTGAGTACGACGTATACGCTTCCGACTCGAATATTGACTCACAGGATCTTAGCTTTGCCTGCGCCGCCTATCGTCGAAACACAAACTACATCCGCGTACCGACTACCGTCATTGGCCTCATAGACGCATCTGTCTCCATCAAGGTCGCCGTCAATTACGGCAACTACAAGAACCGCTTGGGAGCTTACCATGCCCCTGCCAAGACGTTCCTTGACTTCACTTTCCTAACGACCCTCCCTGAGGCTCAGATTCGGAATGGATTCGCTGAACTTATTAAAATATCCTCGTGCGCTCACAAAGGAACTTTTGATCTTCTTGACGAGTTTTGCGAGGACCTCATTGGTACCGCGTTTGGCAGACTTGATTCCTCTAACACCGCCGTAAAGGCCGCTGCGGACAAGATCTGCCGAGCTGGCATCTACGAGATGCTCAAGCTCGAGACGCCCAACTTGCATGAAATCATGCTTGACAGGGTGATTGCGTATGGTCACACGTGAGTGATAACCACCCGCCCTATCTTCTACTACCATCAATAATATTGTGTCTTACTAACTATGAAAAAGATGGTCACCCACTCACGAGCTTGTGCCAGACCCTCCTCTTCGTCACGGACATGCCATTTCCGTTGACATGGCTTTCTCGGCCACGCTGAGCTTCCTCAGGGGCAAGCTCACCAAGCTTGATCATCTGCGGCTACTTAAACTATTTTCGCGGGCTGGTTTATCCATGGATCATGATGATTTTGACGAGCAGCTCCTCGTGGAGGCCACGGCAGCAATTCTCAAGACACGAAACGGAAAGCTCCGCGCTGCCGTCCCCGTGAGTCCGATGGGGGACTGCATCTTTCTGAATGATGTGAGCCACGATGAGATGTGCGCAGCCTTGAAGTTCCACAAGGATCTCATGGGAGAGTTTCCGCGCGACGGCGCTGGTATAGATGCCTACGTTGATGCGAGTGACACGGGCTACACCATGGGTGGAGAGCCCATCGAAACCATGATGGAGCAGTTAGGCTCCAAGGAAGACATGGAAACGGCAAACCTACCGCAGGAGTTGATGGTACAGCCTCCGGGTCTCTCCGTTCAAGCATGAGCATATTCCCAACCTGTTCATACTCGATCCAGAATGGCCGGCAATTTGGTTGGCCAAGGCAAAGATAAAGAAGAAAACAGAGCGCACGAGTCGATTGCTGCTCAATAAGAATTATTAAATTCTAAAACTCTGCATTCCCAGACAAAATGCGAAAGTAAGCCAGCGTCAAAACGAGTACAGAGCACGAGTACAGAGCATTGCTTCTGTCAAGTCGCGACAATCGCTTCACTTTGTGGATGCAAATTTTGATAGTGGCCAATTATTAGAAGACATAGAGATTACACCAGTTCACTTGACTACCTGTCAATGGTAAACTTACGAAACCGCGAAACTAGGCTCAAATGTACTCAGAAAGACGTCTCATTTATGTTATCTTGCATTGGGCCCTCGTGGCGCCCACCGAATTCGCCCCATCAACGTGTGATCGTCCTCGATCCACTGTTGACCGGGACGGTGTTTGCGAATTTGATATATATATATATACGTGGTATTGCATCGCGACGCGATATTCATACAGAAACACCCCAATTACCACCAACACGACTGCTCAGAACCGCCGCTGTGTGATTCTGGAAGCTACTTGTCGCAAGCTGCCAACAACCGGTTATTTGGTTCGCAACGACAGCAAAATCGTCAAAACGGTAGCGAGCCACAGCGGAGATGAGCTAAACGCAAAACATGTGCCGGAATACAGGTGTTGTATTTTTTTCCTTGGCGCGGCAGTTCTTTTGTCTCGGTTCTCCAGCCGCGTTGCCTCTGTCCGGTACCGATTAGCCCTTTCAACGACGCCATATAAAACGCCGCCTACGACTGAGTTGGTGGATATGGTTTTCGTCCGTAGACAAAGTATCTAAGGCGACAGATGCGTTAGCCTAGACAATAGTCGAGGATCAAGTCGTCGCGCCGCCTGCGGGCACCATATGTGCTGACTCACATGGGCCAATAGGCATGTATGGAGGTATTTCTTAGATCATCTCTCGTCTGCATGCAGAACAGCAGCGTCTGGTCGGGTGTCCATTGCAGGCCTCGAGTGAAGTGAGCGAGTGACAAGCCCTCCAGTCCGCCCGCGATGTTGGCGTATGCGAGAATACCTAGGTCTTTGAACTCTCTGTCGCGTGGCCAGTTGTTGGTCGGCCACTTCTTTTGCACCTCGACAATGTCTTCGAATCCAGCCGCCGCGAGGTAATTTTTGTATTCTGTGACGGGGAAAATGGGCCGCTTGAGGTTCAGGCCAGCTTCAAAACATCGTCGGCACCATTCTGAGAGGTAGCTCTCGGGGTGCAACGTCTTGTCATCTGACTGCGCAGGGAGAGACATGTCCTGCAGCTCGAGATAGCCGCCGGGTTCAAGGTTGTCGAAAGCGACCTGGATGATCCGCGGAAGGTCTTCAAAGCAGCCAAGCATCATGCGGGCAAAGATGAAGTCGAATTTTTTTGACCACGTCCACTCTTTCTCAAGGTCATCGACCTCGAAGCTGACATTGGGTGGAACACTGTTGCAGCAACATCAATTAGTAAAATATCCTATATGTTTTGGACATCGCGGCGCAGAAATGCATAGACTGCGGATTACCCCGTCAACGCAACTCACAAGGTCGGCTGTATCGGGCTCAGATCCACACCGATCACCTGTTACACAAGATGTTAGCTGCGATCCCGGCCACGTGGTTTTGAAGAAAACCAGGGTACCCTGGGAAGTATCGGACCTCGGCGTCGGGATTTGCATCCGCTGCATATTCGATTAGACCTTGGAAATACCATCAGTGTGGGAGGGCTGGGCATTACCATAGTCAATCGCCCATAAACCAGTGCCTGTTCCTATATCAAGAACGCGTTTTGCTCCTTGATTCTTGGGACATAGTGCCAAGTTCCCTCGCAAAGTCCTTACATACAGCTCGTGCTGAAGATCTGCAATTCGTATGTTAGACAATTCCGAGGCATTTCACATAGCAGGACGCACCTAGTCTATCGTTTTCCATCTGGATTTTGGCAGTTCGGTGTCAGCAACCACGATATCCCGGTCAAGGAACGGTATGGCCGACTAGAAAATGACTGACCTCATCATTGGGAAGAACATATTCTGATCATCGGTTAGTTCCACAGCCTCCTGTAAAAGCGATTAAGAGTTTAGGCCGTCTCAAACTCACTTCCGCGGCTCAGGGCGTGATAGCTACGGCCGTTCTCTTCATGATAGTCTAAGATGCTCGATGAGAGCGAGGCAACGGATGAATCAATATCCTACAAGGAGTGATTAATATTATAAAGACATTTCGATATGTATATTAGTAGCGAAACGGTCATGCTCACTTCTCCTAATGCCGAATCGACATCACTGATGCTATCGGTCGCAGCAGCCTATCGCGCGAGAGTTAGGTTCATCACCATCGGAAGGGTCCAAGGCCGGGCGTAGACGAACAATAGGAGCCTGAACTTCTATAGTAGGGTGCGCAGCCTGATTCTGCGTAGTTATTGGCTCAGCTTCGCGATGAGACTCGGTGCGTCTCTCCTCGATTGTGTGGCGGTCCGTCATTGCTACTAGTGGGCTAGTCTAGTCGCGTTTGATGGAGTGGTGATAGTCGAAGCGGGGATATAGGACGCCTTTTTAATATTGGATCTATCACGGGAGTGCGCATCAATGTTATTCCGCACACCGACTTACTGCTAGTTATATAGTATTATATTGCGATCTCCGCCAAGAAAGCCGTACGGTGTCTTCGAGAGCAACTGCCGGAAATCCCGATTTCGACCGATCGCGCCTGTAAATACGTATTTCAAGACTTTCAGGGAGCCAACTGGTCGCAATGCTATCGATACTCTTGCAGAATTCATCTTCTGTCTACTTCTCGGTGATTGCCAGCCTCACCGCGGCGCTGCTGCTATGGGACACCCTACGTAGCTGGTCCCGCCTGTCTCATGTGCCGGGGCCCTTCTGGGCCGCCCTCTCCAAGTACTGGATGGTGTCCCAATCCCTCAAAGGCCAGCAGCCCTACGCAATCCAAGAAGCAAACGAGAAATATGGTAAGTTGTGGCCCCCGGACCTCGCTCAACATTATTGCATGAGGCTAAGGATCGCATTGCTTTGCAGGTTCGCTAGTACGCATTGGGCCGAACGAGCTGGCCACGGATGATCCGGAGATGCTGCGACGCATGATGGCTGCCAATTCGAAATATTCTCGTGGGCCATGTAAGCTCATTCGATAATCGTCTGCCGATGCTGTTCACATTTAATAATAACATCCAAGGGTACAATGCGCTGCGGTTTGAGCCCGGCAAGGACAATCTGTTTTCCATGCGAGACGACAACGAACATATGAAACTGCGTAATAAAATGGCGCCTGGTGTAAGTCTTTCAATTTCTGAATATACTCCGAACTTACTTGGCCAATTTCCGACGGCCTGCTGGTTTCTCTCCTACCAGGAGAGTGTAACTGTCTGCTACGTCACCCTTGGTCTTGCAGCCTTGCTGAACCGCTTCTAGTATTCGGGCAAAGAGAATGAATCCATGGAGCGCACAATCGACGAGCATATCACGCACCTCATCAATCTTATAGAAGACAAATATGTATCCACGCACGGGCAATATCGGCCCGTAGATATTGCTCGCAAAGTGCAGTACTTCACTCTGGATGTCATCAGTGACTTGGCATTCGGGCAAGCTTTCGGGTACATGGAACGTGATGATGACGTTTTTGACTTTATAAAAATTACCCGATCCTTCTTTCCCATTACTTTGGTCATGGCAAACATCCCATTTGTTGTCACGCTGCTACATTCCCCTCTTTTCAGAGGCCTGTTGCCGAAAGAAAGCGACCGGGTAGGATTCGGCGCATTCATTGGGTACGTATATACCATAGACATGTTGTCAAAGTTCAATACTAACCTTTTATTGCTATAGCGTTGCAAACGACAAAGTGGATGAGCGGTTCGGGCCAAATGCTACGTCGAAACGCGACATGCTTCAATCATTCATACGGCACGGCCTGAGTCAAGAGGAGGCTTCTCGCGAATCGCTACTGAATGTTGTTGCCGGGAGTGACACCACAGCAACCACCATCCGAATTATGCTGCTGTCTCTTCTGAGTAACCCAACCGCTTATGCTAAACTGCAGAGGGAGATTGACGATAGCATTGCGGCCGGCACCATCTCTTCGCCTGTGACAAACACTGAAGCTCGTCAGCTGTCTTACCTGCAGGCAGCTATCAAAGAGGGCCTTCGTCTGAAGGCTCCTGCGGCCGGACCGCTCTTCAAGACTGTGCCTCCGGAGGGGGACTTGATCGATGGAAAGCAAATACCCGGAGGAACGCAGATCGGAACCTCGCCCTTTGCGATATATCACTCCAAAGAGGTATTCGGCGAAGATGCCAGCCTGTTTCTGCCAGAGCGCTGGCTCGAGGCGGATGAGCATCGCGTCGGTCTAATGTCTCGCGTTGTTGATCTTGTTTTCTCTGCTGGCAAGTATCAGTGCCTGGGTAAGCCTGTGGCGTTGATGGAGCTAAACAAATTCTTTGTCGAAGTAAGTCCACAGTTGTGTCTTCTGCAAGCCTGAGTGATAAGCTAATGCCTGTCTTCTCAGCTTATGAGGCGTTTCGACTTTGCCATGGCCAGGCCCGAAAGACCCTTGAACATTGTAAATGCTGTAAGTGCTGCTTTCCTTGCGTTTTCCAACGCGGATAACTTACGTGAAGTGCAGGGTATCTGGCTTATCGAAGACTTTCCCGTCCGAATCACTCGACGCGAGCCAGTCTCGACTTGAGCAGAACACATCAGTATACTCCATTACATGCTGGCGGAAAATTGTATCTTCGCACCTCGATTGCGGTGCTCGGCAGCTGCTGCGACAATTGTTGACGGTCCGCTCGGATATATCGGTATTCCCGTGCAATTTGCGGGAAGCTTATGCAGGAAAACCACTAATTCAGCCACAGATCAGTTCATTTATTATATACCCGGTGAGTCAGCAGCCAATATAATTCATTAGCTATGTTATTTTGCAAACTCCCTGTTTGAAACTATGTTGAAGGTGTCCACCCAAAAGCCTTCGGCCGCGATCAAATTTTGAACTTAATCTTAGTTACGGATATTAGTAGTACTCGGATCTTGAGAGTCTTGTGCAGCTCTGTCCGTTCTGCCAGCCTGATGCGCCTCCAAAATATCCTCCAACATGTCATCGCGATCACGTTTCTTCTTCAGGTACTTCTGAACCAGCCTCCACCGAGCAATGACTTCTTGCTTTTCCGCATTGCTACTCTGTAGCCACTCTTCATATCCTTGAGCCGTTCGCGAGGCCACAATGTAGCTCTGTACATTGGTGCCAAACAGCTTCTGCACCTCCTTATGCACTCCCTTCATTGAGTATCCAAGAACGCCGCACAGACCGGCCAATGGCTTGGCTATGAATCCCGCCGTTCCTTTGCCGATGCCCTTGAGGAACCCGCCCGCGCCTTCTTTCTGAGCACTTCTCCATGGTTGCGTGGCTAAGCCCGTGATTCCGTCGTACCATCCGAGGCCAAACTCTTTGCCGACTGCCCTGGCACCTGATTTGAAGTCGCTGACTTGCGCGTGAGGGCGCACCGTGTCGTCTCCCCATAGTTTAGGAAGATTATGACATCCTTTCGTGAGGCCCATCGCTACGTCCATTGGTCCTTTGGCAAGTGCGGATGCGAAGTGGCCGATGCCCCTAGTCATATGCACACCAGTAGGGCCCATGACGTCGCGATCATTGCTGGAGCCCGAAGTATCGCGATTGCGGACTCGAATCCGTCCTGATTCTCGTGAATTATCCTTTGATTCGTCCAACGTCGAATTGGACATCGAAGCTATTGACAGCTTTGAAGCATGGCGGGAGGTAGGGACTTGTGACTGAGCATTCACAGCCCCTGGGTTTATTCGAGCATCTTCTGCAGACGGACCTCCAATATTCGGTGCACCACCAGCATTTGGTGAACTCGGTGGCTGTCGACTGCCCTTGAATGGAAGCTGCACAGCCCTCACCGTCTCTGAAGGAATATCTGCCAGCCCCATGGCCATGCCGCCAAACGCTCCACACGCCGCCACAAAGCCTCCGGATATTGGGTCCAAAGGGCCTTGATCGGTTTCATATTCTCGCGGTCGGAAAAGCTTCAAATCATGAAAGTCGAGAAGACTTTCATTTGCCAGAGTACAGGCTGCGAAAGCGCTAAGCCTGATCTGAGTTCGCTTGATGCGCCACACGGCTGACCGAGATGGGGCGAGGGTACAACGAAGTCTATCAACTTCGAGATATTGATGAAAATACCGAGCACCCATTTCATCGCCTCGCTCATTTGCAATCTTATTCGCAAGAGCCTCTGCCCGAGTTAGGCTTTCGGGCTTCAAGCAGAAACTGATGGCATCTGCTAGCTTCTGCGCCGTGAGGTGTTTGTGAGGAATGGGATCCGGGCCAGCACCGGCTCTGGCTACCATGGCGCCCCAAAAAGGCTGGTCCCCAAAGAACGGAACAACCACGGTTGGCCTCCCAGCCGCAATACCAGCAGCGGTAGTGCCAGCGCCACCGTGATGAACAACACATGAAACACGCTTGAACAACCAGTCGTGCGGCACGTTGCCCAGCATGAAGACACTTTCGGGTATGTTGAGCTCCTCTGCCCCCATCCCTCCCCAGCCTTTGGAAAGCAAAACGCGCTGGCCAGTCTCTCTTACAGCCTGAAATATAAGCTCGGTCATTGCGTTGGGGTCGTTCAAAACGATGCTTCCGAATCCGATGTAGACTGGAGGTGGGCCTGCGTCGAGGAATGCCTGGAGCTCCGGGCACAGGGTGTACTCGGAGGCCAAGTTGAGAAAGTAGAAGCCCGAGATGGATATTAGAGAGCTCCAGTCCTTTGGTTTCGGTATCAGCGCCGGAGACCAGCAGTAAGTGTGAGGTACTTTGAGACGCTGCAGCATACCGGGTGCCCATAGTCGACTGATGGGGTCCAGGCCGAGGCACTTGGCGCGAAATCGGTTGATGATGTCGCCTAGTCCCTGCCATGAGAGCATCTCAATCATGGCGTAGCTGATGTAATTGGTGAGATTGGTATCCGCGTTAGAGGCCTGGATGTTGGCGAGTGGATGTGGAAAAGCTTGCGTGGGGGAGTATGGCATGGTGAACATGATGTGGAGTGGGATGCCAAGCTTCTCTGCGCAGTGAATATGAGCAAAGCTTGGAGGGTTGGCGATGATGCAGTCGGCTACAAAGGGCCTTGCGTCATTCTCCGAGTCATCATCACCAACGGCGGCCCCGCGCATCCCGTCACCAGCCTGGTAGCATGATCTCCAACAGCCTTGGATGTACTCTGCAACATCTCTTCGTCGCTCCTTGACGTCTCCACTGACCAGGCTCCGAACTCCCGGCATGAGGCTCGGATTCTTGACCATGAAGGCCATCAGCTGCGAAGGATCGCCACCGATACTGAAAAAGTCGAGGCCATTTCCCTGCACAAACTTTTTGAAGTTGGGGTGCGTTGCCAGCCGGACACGGTGTCCGTATCTGTCTTTCAAGACTTTACCCAGAGCAACGAAAGGCTGTACGTCTCCACGCGACCCGACAACTTGAATGACAACATTTAGTGGAGGGGGTGGCGCAACTCCTTCGCTTCCTCCCAATGATGGGGGAATGTATACAGGAGGGGGCGAGGGGGTGTCTTGCACACTCTGAGCCTGTTGAGCTATGGCAGGCGTACAAATTTGAGAAAGACGCCTGTTTAGCTGATTGATTCGGATATTGACGCGTCCGTCGACGGTCACATTAGCACTGGTTCCTAGGCCATCTTTCTCGGCGTGAATTTCCCCGGGGGCATCGCCGTAAGCAGGCGGCGGCCAGTCATTAGGAATGACATCGGCGGAGAGCAGGTCTGTCTCCTCGATGATAGATTCTTGAGTCGCTGTTGCGGTGGGGCCCGTCTGTCCGGCAAGAACCGCCTCGGTTTGTTCAAGTACATAATGTTGCACGTCTGACGCTGCTCGTGGCTCGCGCTCTTCTGTAGGCTGTGGGTCGGTCATGTTGTGAACGGGTAGCTCACCGTTGACTGCCTTCAGTCGACCACTGCGAATATAGCCTTCGAATAATATTCATGCACAGTTGGCGCTTAGTTCTGCCTCGTGACGACTAACTCATATATCGTCAAAATTTGGGAGCAACGGATCGAGGTTTTGGCGCATACTTATACCAGAACTGAATTGAATGTCTCTCTGCAGACCCTTGTACGATCTTTGGTGTCGCTGCTCTGGCATTGGCTCGCTCGTGAGATACTAGGCAATATTCGTCTAGGCCGACAAACTAGACTACATACAGTGATTCTTTCCCACAGTTTTATGGAGTAAAGTGGCGTAGCTGCAGCCCGTTATGCTCTAGCTGCCTTTTAGACAGCATGTCGACAGCCTCCTTTTGCGTGGGCTGTGCCTTTTACACATTTTCAATTCTGCGCTGATTGCTTTCTGAGACGGCACCGCCTTTAGCCTTGCTCGGATCGCGTCGGTATCTTGTGTCGGCCTTATTTCGTATACCACTGCCCATCGCAGCCTGGTCCGCGTCAGCTAGCAAGCACCCAATGCTGCAGCCTTGCGAGTAGCGCCGTTGGCATAAGATCTGCACAGAAGATTGTGCGTGCCTTTTATCGCTTGACAGTATATACTGCGTCGAATGCTCTCTGGTTCAACAAAAAGACGTCCATCAAGGCTGGCCGAGCCCGATTTTCTTCGTCTCGCTTTCCCATGACTGTGCCGTCAGTCAGCAAGGCATGTTATCGCTCCAAAGGGATTCGCATTGGTGGAAGCCGTTCTAAAAATGGCTGTTCAACCTGCAGGTTCGTTATTCCCCTTCGGGCTCTTCACATTCTCGCATACCGCCGTGATGCTGATTTCGCTACGCTTCAAGGATACGAAGAGTAAAATGTGATGAGACAAAACCTAATTGTAAGCGATGCACTTCGACAGGCCGCAAATGTGATGGCTACGAGCCGGCCCCGAAAGTGTGCATCCGGGGCTGGCGGCAAAGCCACGAGATACCCGTAGCGCCGCCCGCTCGGTCGTTGGTCCACCATTCCCTGTCCACTCGCACACGCGGGTGGGAATATTTCTATCATTGCTGCTTCGAGTCAGTCTTTGGCGGCTCCCAGTTCCGGTGGATCAAGGCGCTTATTGTGCAGCTCGGCCAGCAAGAGGATGCTGTCAACTCGGCCGTCGTGGCCTTTAGCTCCATGCATGAGGCGGCGTTTCGCTCTCCACTTGTCAAACCATCGACGACGAAACAGTTGCAAGGTTCACAGCTGGATGGCGCCATTACCTCCATATCAAACTCCGAGGAATGGGTGGTAGCTACGGCCGCGTATTGCGCCTCTGTGCGAGCACTTCAGCAATCGATAAATAGGCATGGCCGGGTTGCAGTTCCAGCGGCGCTGGTTTGCTGCATTCTCTTTGCAGCCCTGAACATGATGCAATGCGATTACGACGGCGCAGTTTTACACATTGAACACGGCCTGGGGATTCTTGCAAAGGAGCAGAGTATCGAGCGCAGCGGTGGAAGCCTCTGCCTGCCGGGCTGGTCGGCAACGACTGCCGATGGCGCCATGTCGGCGCTTGTCTCTGGTTTCTACCGGCTTACCATTGCCGCATTCTTCTACGGGCGGACGGAAACTCTGCTACGGGAACGCATCGTGCTTGCGGCCTCGTCACGGGTGGCACAGCCCTCAGTTGACGGCGTTAGCCTGTTTCAGTACATGGATGAGGCGCGCACTTCACTCGCAACACTCGTCGGGTGTACGCTGAAATTTGCTGCTGAGGTTAGCAGATACAAGGAAAGTGCTACTACACCACCGTCTGAATGTTTTCTTCGGCGCGATTTGCAGCTAGAGCATCTCAATTCGTGGGGCGCTTCTTTCCGCGCTACGTCTGCAGCAGTGACAAGGGAAGTGGTAAATATGGCCGAATCACGCATGGTACATATCGTCCTCGAGAGCCAATTTCTGTCACTAGTCATACTGCTTCACACGTGTTTCGACGCAGATGAATCCGGTTACGACGCATATTTCGACGAGTTCCGGGCAATCTTGGATCTCTGCGACGAGTATATAGCGCTCTATGTCCGGTCACTACAGTCTTTTGGCCTGCAGCGCAAAGGTGGCGATTTTACTTTTGATATGGAAATTATGCCGCAGCTCTGGCTGGTCGGAAAGAAATGCCGACATCGTCAGCATCGGAGGCGATGTATCGAGTTACTAAAAACGTATCCTCGCCAGGAAGGCGTGTGGGATCCCCGACTAATATGTAGTCTTGCGAAGCGTACCATGGAGATTGAGGAGACAGCACTGTCTGCCGATGGCTCTTCACTCCCAGCCACCCTAGACAGGCTGTGGACTGTTGATTTAGACTCGCGATATGTGCATGGTAGTCTGGCCGTGTTCACGTACAAGCCCATTGCTCTCGGAGGACGTGGCTTGTCTTGGGAAGAGATGATCCTTGTTGAGACAGGGCAACAGGAGAATACTCGTTGAGATAGGGCAATAGGAGAAAAACCAATATCCGAAAAAAATGTTTCGAAACCACAGACAGACACTCCTCCCGCCAATCACGTTTTTGGATTCGTATAGTGCGCAACAATTCTGTTTCTAGCCATTTAGGCTCGTCCTCATCTGCCCAATTGGGAGGGGGCGAACTACTGAGGCCTAGACGACACCACGGCCGCGGCTCAAAGCACAACAGGAAACGATGAATGGTTTTTACACATAAGCGCTAGAGCTAGCTTCGACAATTAGTCTTGTGGATTCAGCAGACGAACATTTTCAGCTCTTCCTGCTAACGTGAAACATGACATCATAAATCTGGTGGACGACGGCAAGATGCCAAGCTGGGCTGAAATCGCATCGGACGAGCCGCAATGCATACCCGATGCAGGACCCCGAAAGGGACACGGTTGGGGCGCCGCCTCTGTCGTGTTAGTATGACTAGTATGACTAGTGCGAATCTCGACAACCACTAACGGCCTGTCGGTCAGAATTGTTTTTCAAGCTGAAAGAAACTAGACTGGTGAACTGGGCGCAGGTGCTGCAATTCTGTTCAGCTATATTCAACTCCTTCCAGATCAGCATTACTTGCATCATGTTGCAAGGCTTCCAACATGTTAATTTCCATTTTTGTCGTTAGTACGCATCTGTATCTGGAGAAGCTGAAGAAAGCCCATCTTGGCATCTTACTCTCGATCCCACGTACACGATGTGTACCTAAAGACTCACCATCGCCGTCACCGATTGTCTCGTAGCTGCAGAGTATGTTTTGCCCCTCAATTCTGCCATAAGACGCAAAGACGTTCATCCGTATTCTCGGGTATTCGCTGTGCTCGGGCTCCCGTATTTCGCATTGGGGCACTGATGATCCGCGAGAAGAGAGTAAACTTGGCTCACTGGACGAAGTATAAATGGATGAGATGGTCTCTTCCAAAAACGCTCGTTCCCAATGACAACAACACAAATTGAATCGTGTATTCATCAAACAAGCTCCGCTACAAAGTGAGCTCCCATCTCTTGTCCTTGCAGCCAATGGGCCCCTTTTATATAATCCATCTACTAACACGCTCACCTCTCCAGCTCTCTCTTCCTGAAGAATCGAAAATGAAGTTTTCTCTTGTCGCATTCGCTCTCGCCTCGACCGCGTCGGCCATCTGCCACAACTCCATTGCCTGCCTCACTGGCGGCAACGAAATGTGCAGCAAGGTGTGCGCCCGGCAGGGCAACCCCAGCGGCGGCCGCTGCGCGCCCCGTGACGGCTGCCCCGGCTACACCATCTGCGCGTGCTACCCTAAGAAGAAGCGCGGCGACGATGGCTATGCCATGGTTGATGCCGAGGAGCAGCTGTGGGAGGAGGAAGTCAAGGCCGGCATCGCGCCGTACGTCGACGGCGAGGATCTTGAGAAGCGCGAGGTGCGCGAGGCGGCCGTTGAGGCGGCCCTCCGCGACATCGCAGACAGCAGCGTCGAGGCCCGCGAGGAGGCTCCGCTCACGGCGCGCAGCTTCTGCTGCAGCCTGGTTCCGCCGGCGAGCGGCCTGTGCTGTGATAACCACTGCACTTACATTGGAAAGCCGGGTGGTCAGTGCCAGGACAAGGGCCACGGCGATGTGTGCTACTGCAACTAGAGCCAGTGTAAGGGCACATAGCCTTGCGCGGACAGGGATACTAGTACATCATTTTAGCTGAATTGAGCTGCTAAATCTGGCAAATAGTAATCAGAAATTGTTATTGTGTACCACTTTACCATGATACTCCACTTCTTGAAGTCCAGGTGTGTCATCGCACCGTCTAGGCCACGGAGTCAAGAGCGTGTACAGTGTATTTTCCTCGTAGCATCCCTGAGAAACTACATATGTATGTTTTTGAACCTCCGTGTTTCGAGGAGAAAAAAGGCTTCGGCTTTAGCTGAAGACAAGACAAAATACAAACTTGCTTTGTCTTACACATCTCACGACTTGGCCCCGGTGCAGGAGCCCAAAGACGCGAGCAATGCGACCGGCCCGATGGACACACTAGTCCAGCCTGCCGGACCCCGATGGGCGATGCCACATCGAGGCGCCACGCAAAGTGGCGGCTGACACGGCGAGCCTGGGGCCCGCCAAGATCGTGGAGTGCTAGGATTTACCAGTATGTGGGCAGGCTTTGGCTTGTTGCGGGGAATATGTACCGATCTTCGTTCAGCTGCCGTATAATCGCCACTGTCCTGGGCACCGGTCAGTCTCCACACGTTGTTTGCAACGGGAATGCCACTTCTCACTGGATGACTAGCTTTTAGGTGTTGGGGTGGGACACTAACAACTACCAGTAATCATGCTTATTCCAAGAAAGCAGTGAGGGAGGCATTGAGAAGGTGTAGCCACCTGGTCGTATTGGTCGCGTTTTCCCCTCAGCTAGGCATAATACATGGGTGCTGTGCCAACTTGACTTGAGCTAGGTTGGTCGATGCTGTCTACATCAATGTTCGACCAGCGACGTGGTGACGTAGCGGTGACACGGATCGTCGGACAAGAAGGCTGTGTGCCGTCTCCTTCGGGCCACAGGGCGACTGCCGCAGGAGAATGAACCTTCCATGGTGTTTCTTGTACAATGGAAGCATGATACCGGATTAACTTGAATTCGGATGGGGTCATCCACAATAGCTATGACAACAAGTAATCGGGCCACTGTGAAGACCATGGAGAATTCTCCAAAGAAGGACGAAAAGATGATTTGTAGCGAAATATATTTGAAATATATGTATAAAAGTATACTGTAAAGCCAATAATCTTTTCCTGTCAACGCCACGCTAAAATGTAAACAAAAATATAATGCCAGGTATGAATTCCACCATCTGTGGCTCTTTCCATCATAAAACAAAGTTAGTCCGTTGGTATATCCATTCATAAATCCATTTTCCTTCAATTCAGACAAAGGCTCTCTTTTCAGCCTGTTTTGAGTTTTAATACTTTTAATCAGTCATCGCCGTCGCTGTCTGTCGCAGTGGCCTCTTCGAGCGCGTCGTCGTCGTCATCCATGTCGTCGCTGTCATCGCTATCGTCATCCGCATTCAGGCCAGGCACCGACTTCCAGTGCACGTAGTCGTGTTCGAGCCAACGTTTGCTGACGGGCAGCTGGTACGGGTCAAAGGGAAAGTACGGGTCCAGCTGGTGGAAGCTCTCCTCCTGGCCGTCGTAGCCAGCATCCCGGAGCGCGCCGCCCGTCGCGTACGTCGACGACAAATACTGAGTGAGTCGTATGCGTTTGTTGCTTTCCACCAGCGGATAGACATACATGAAGTTGAGCCGATGGGCCAACTTGGCGAATTCTTCGACAATAACGGGCGCGCACACCTTAAGTGGGTTCAGCTTGCCAAAGATTTGGACAGAGAGGTCTTTGCGGGAGCTGCCGATCCACTCCAGGTCCTGGCCTATGTACGAGGCCGCATCGTCCGCGTCGACGAGTTCCGGCGCCGCCACGACGAGGTCTTGCCAGCGGAAGCAAAAGATGTACAGTGTCGCCTGTACCAGGCTGTAATAGGGGTGGAATCGCTTCAAATCAGGACCGCGGCAGATCGGCTCGTACTTGCGACGGTACTGCTCGAGATGGTGCAGCAGAAGCGAGAAGATGGTACGCACCAGACTGCGCGGCACCTGGGCGCCACGAGCGACGAAGCTAGCGAGGTAGGCAGCGGCGGCTTGCTTCAGCACGTTGGGCGTGTTGCTCTGGAACGCTGTGGCAATGAGCTGTCCGCAGAATGCATCGGTAAGACGCTCGTGCTGCTGCGCAAAGTGGAAAATGAGGAATTGCGTGTGGCGGGATTTGTATGTAGGCAGTACCATGTGGTCAAACTCGCGGAGGATAATGGTAAAGGCGTCAAAGGCCTTGTCGGAGCCCGGATTGAGGAAAAAGGGAGTGTAAAATTTGAATAGGGTGTCGAGAACGGCGTCCATCTTTTCGACATTTTCCTTGACGTTCTTGATCCTTGTGGCTTCTTCGTCAAAGTCCAGATCCTCACTGTCAACGGACTCATTGTCGCTGTCGTCTAGTTCGTCCTGCTCCCAATCAGATGTTGTGTGAGGATTCTCGCGGAGTGCAAACAGCACGGCAGTGGTGATGTCATCGTCGATATCCTCAAGATCCAGCTGCATTTGCGAATCAATCTTGACGACGCGGTTGAGTATTATGTCGAGAATCTCATCCTGCAGGTCGGGAATGTATTCCCTGACCTTGAGCAGGTTGTTGATGTAGGCCATGTGCGTCTGCACCGAGTCGTCCGGAAAGGGAAACTTTGCGCTCAACAGGCTCTCGAGAACCCCGACAGCCGAGGGGAACATTTGCAGAAGATAGCGCAGGGTCGAGTGCAGGCGCTTGCGCATGGTCTCGCGGGTGACCTCTGGAAAGTCGGGGACGGACCAGGTCGACTGGCGGCTCAGCTGGAACTTGTCGACAATCATGGACAGGACGGTGCCAAGGTAGGAGCCCTGTGCGCTGACCAGAGCGGCGAGGAAGTGCATAAAGGATTTGACAAAGGCATCGTCTCTACCGAGCCATGAGCACTGTAGAATCACACGCACGAGGCCGTTGCATTCTCTGTTCTTGAGGATGGGGACGCAGCTCGAGAGTGCCATGACATAGACCTGCAGCTCGTGCGGCTTGAGGGTGTCGTCCTCCTCGCCCACAACAGGGGGCAGATATCGCTGTTTGTCGTTGGCAAACATCTCCTTGAGGGTGTCGTACTGGCCATCGTTACCGCGGAGGTGACCTTCCAAGGCGGTCCGCACCTCGAGTTTGACCTCTTCCATCGTGCGGCGGCCAACCTCGTAAGTTATGTTTCGGATGTCGTCGAAAAGGACTTTTCGTCGCTTCGTCGGGCTTTCGGGCGCTTCGAGCATGTCGGAGCTCACCTCATGCTGGTGCTTGCGGCGGCCCAGGACAGAGGCAGTCTTGAGGATAGACTTGGGCGTCGAGTTGTGCGACACAGAGCCAGGCAGAACTCTGGCAGCTGGTGAGAACGGTCGCATGGAGTATGGTATTTGTGTCTTCTTTTTTGTGCTTCGGCTGCTATCCTTTTTCGTCTTGCACGGGCTGTGCGACGCCGGAACAACTTGTCTTGCTTTCCTTGGCTGCGACTAGCCGGATGAGTTTTCCCCCCAGCAACGGTCGGGCGGCTATGGTCTAGGCATGTAGATTCACTGCGTTTTTAAGAGAGGCCAGGTAGATATTATCATAGTAATTGTAACACGCGGCGATGATGTAGCATATGCTCGCGCTGTAAATTTGCCCCCGGGGTGCTGCTTGACGATGGGAAAAGATACCAGCCGCTGTCTAGATGCAGGGCACAAAAAGTGAACATTGGCGGAGACCCTTGGTGGCGGGCCATTCTGGAAGTTTTGGCTGCCGCAGGATTTTTTTTTATATGGAAAAGTGGGGGTACACACGTGCCTCTCGCCGTGTCCGCGTCAACCATCGTCACAATGGTCCGTGCACTGGGGGAGCATCGGTAAGGGACGCCTGTCAAAATCATAGCTTCTTGAACAAATGAAATGTATCTTAATTGAAGAAGAGGAAAACGGCCAAGCTTCTGCAAATCTCCTCGTCTTAATGCAATACCAGCTGGGTTAAGCACGAGAGTTGGCATGCTGCGCCTCGGTAGTTTCCTTTGGTAGCTGCAGTTTGTATCCCCAACGCATCGTCTAGCTGACACTTGACACCGCCTTTCCATGCCACCAAACAATTACTCGCTCGGTGACATATCTCGCTATCCTACAATTCTGATCTTGGTGGTCATTGATGCCTCACAACGGTAGCCGTATCTCCCACGCCTCTCAGCCAATTGACTGAAACAGTCTCAACGAAATCTATTGTATAGGAAGCCAGTTGGCAAGCCAAGAAAGGTCCCAAATCAAAACAAAGGAGGGAAGAAATCGAAGGCAGAGGTCAAATAGCAAAACAAAGATATAGCGCCACATGCTTGAATCGTTCTCGAAATCAAGACAAAACAAGTATCCAATCCTGGTGGCAACATTGCTCGTCGCCGTAAGCCATAATACACGCCTTAGTCACCAGATCGAACCAGCGGCCTAGTAACCCTCAGCAGACCCGGCAGCCGGGGCAGATCCGTTATGCGCAGTGCCACTGGAGGTGTACATGTAGTTAGGGTCGGCCGATGCCTCCGTGTTGCCTGCGCCCTCGGCATATTCTCCGGTGGCGGAACCAGCAGTCCCGGGTCCGGAGCTTTCAGGTCGCTCACCGCCTACAGAGCCGCCCCATGGAACGTTCTCGGCGGCACGTTCGCGGTTGGTCGCATTTTGTTGCTGCAAAAACGTCAGTGCTTGCGCCAGTAGGATAGTGCAGCGCGCGCTTACCTCTCGGTACTTTGAAAGATAGACCTTGAGCGCCTCGGCATAGTTCTCAAAGCCTAGCGACGTCATGGCAAAGAGTATATCCTCGCCGTTGACAGTCTTGCGCTTCTCTTGCTGACATTTCTCGGAAGCTATACACATCATGTCAGCTCACTGCCAAAAGCAATGCGCAGACACGCAGACACTTACCTTCGCTGGTGATGAAAGAGATGAATTCACTAACACACTCCTGCATGCACTCTTTTGCTTCCTTGGCAATCTTGGCATTGTCAGGCAGCGCGTTCTTCATGATACGAGCCACTAATTCAAGGGTTAGCACTGCGAATAGCGGCGTACTTGGACAACAGCCAAAGCGTGCGACGTACCATTGGCTATGGGCAACCATCTGTCTTGTTCCTTGACGCCGTCAAAGTCCCAAGCGCCGGCGTGATCCTGTTCGTCCATTTGCCCGTCGTCACCAGGTGATTGAATAGGTTGCTCGGCATCCTTGGGGGGTGATTGAGCGGGCTCCGACATATTTGGCTGTTTTGGGCGGCTTGGCACCGGCAACTCTGGATCAGAGAATTTTAGTGTTGGCGCAACGATTGGGCTGAAACCACTCTTTCCGGCTGTGAGAGCTCCTTCTGTGACAGTCCTGGGCTGTAGCTTCCACGTTCAGTCAAGTGAAAGGAGGGGGTGCGGGTCGAGATCGGGTTGGCTCGAGAGGCTGCGTCACTGTGACAATGCGGTCAGTACAAACAGAGTGCGCTGATTTGCATTAGCCCGTCTGGCAGCAGGGGCGGGCGCGGCTCCCGGGTCCTCTGCGCACAGCTTAGGATCGGTTGCGCCAGAGAAGACCATGGGCGCGAGAGTATCCGGTAACTGGTGCTCTGCTGTATGGAAGAACTCGGTTGGGTTTCCAAGCTGCAGAGGGGAGGGGTGGCGGGGTGTTGGGAGCGAGCATGTGCTGGCGCGCCCGCATCAACACCTTCGCACAGCGGTGATGACATCGGGCCAAGCCGGGGGGGGAGCACCCTGAGGCTTCATGAAAAGACAAAACTCGTACCTCGAGGCTGTTGATCTGCGATGCCGGCAAGGCGATGGAGAGCAGGCGCGCGGGATGCGAACGGCGGTTGGCTCAAGCTGCTGGTGCTGTTACGGGCTGCGACGGCGCGATCTTTGGGTCGGCTGAATATGCGCAGGGCTGCAGTGTACGGCAGCTTCGACCGGGAGGGCGTCGGGATAGGCGGTAAAGGCTGGGAGGGCGTGCGACTGGAGGTCAGGAGCGTTCAATTGATGCGCGAGGTCAGAGGGGAGAAGAGGTCGCGGTGGCACAAGCTGCGTCGATTGCAGTGTGCATGCAAAGGTGGAGTGAGTGTTGGAGCCGACGTGGGGTTCTTTTTGGGGGGGACTGATTGCGTTCCGAGTGGCTTGCACGTTAGGTAAATACAGTGGGTGTAGCCCGTTGGCATGACAGGACGCCAAAATGCAAGCGGGAAGACACCCAGAGAGGCTTGGGCCAGTCTAAACAAGCCCGAGGCTGTATCCAGCAATTTATTTAGCAGCAACTGTACCAGACGAGGCACCAGTCGGAGCCCAAGCTGCAGCACCCACAGCCGCTAAGCCCCCTGTAGACTCCGCTACCACGCTGAACGTTTGGTGACATTAGTGCCTATTCTAGTGGTTATTTGGGTTCCTTTCCTCCAACGCAGTCGCGATAGGTAGGTAGCAGTCCCAGTCCCAGTCCCAGTCCCAGCACCCCTCGCTGGTGGCGTGCTGGGCCTTCACTCAACACCAGCGCATGCTTCTGCACCTCTTAATATCAGGCCAGGTACACAACAGCCTTATTCATCTTGGCCCTCCTGCACAGCGCGCCTGATAATCACATTCCCTGCCACACAGACACACATTCCACACCAGACGCAATGCACCGTTAAAATCATGCATTTCCACAATGGTCTTCTTGACCCTGTGTAGGTACGTACCTACCCACACTGTGATAGCCGACTGCCAAGCGAGGCTGTCAAGCTACCACGACAGCGAAGAGCGGTGTACTACTCTCAGGGACTTCCCACAAAGTGTTCACGTCAGCTCTTTAATTCTTTTGCTTCTTTTATACGCCTCGAGCATCATTGTGCATTAGCGTACATGTTCACGGCCCATTCGCCCGCTTCCGCGACGCCAACTTGGCCCTCGCTGCATCTCTGCAGTACATCGGGCAGCATGATGTTCAGCAGTAATCCACGAAGTTGGATGCAACATGCAAGCCACTCAGAAACTTTCATCGCCGGTGCGGCTGCTACTGTTTTTGTCTTTATTCGGTATATCATTGGGCCCTTCTCGGCTCTTTGTCATCATCTTGATTTGTACAACGCACGATGAAGCCATTCCAGACCCGTCAGGCTGGGCATTGGGCCGCGTTGCGTCTCGCACACGTTGACGGGTGCGTATGTGGCTGCTTTAGCTTTGGAAGCCATCCTGCACCTGCAGCATGGCGTAGACGCCAATATTTCGGATGACCGTGTCATCTACTTGTAGTTCTTCAGTAATACCTCCATTGTCAAGTACTCTCTTACGTGCTCTATGATACATAGTGTCTGGTAGTACAAGCCATGCCTTTCGGTCACTTCGCGGCTGGGCCCTCAGAAGCGTGATCCAAGGCTGAAAAATGAAACAGTGCTTGTCTTTGCAGCGAGGGAGACAGACACTCCTATCTCTCGCTAGTTACGGCTGCAGAAGTCGAATTGGCGCTTTGGAACTCTGTAATCATATGCAATATCGACGGTCAAATACGACGAGTACCAGGCACATTGCATATGGAAATTCCGGGAAGGACGCATGAAAACAAGCATAGACACAGTTCACGTCAGGATTTCGAGGAAACTTGTATGTAAATCTGTTTTTCTTCATTTCCGATTGGCTGTCCTATTGCTGCACAACCTGGACATTGTTCTTCTTCTACAATAGAGTTAGCGTCGGCATGTTTGATGACCATCTGCTCAAAAAGTTTGGCTCACCTTCCACGAATCGAGTTCATCCTGTTTCGTCTTGTAATTCTTTACCAGATCATCCAGCACCTTCTTCAGGCCATCCTGATTCGTCTGCAGCGCGGGGACGATATCCTTGACTGTTCTTTCAACAAGGACGCCATTGATGAGACGAAAGCACTTGCGATCTTCAGGTAGCGGCTCGAGAGTCTCCAGGACGAGTCTATACGGGTGAGACGCTGTTAGTACCGTATGTTCATTGTCGTGCAGCTCTGTGGGCCAAGTGATGGCGGGGTCAACAATCTGAGTGAGATGCCTCGCACCAGCTCTCGGGGGCACTATTCGAAAGGAAAGATACTGCACATACTTGTGCTCCTCAGCTTCTTGCTCAATATCTCCGATTTTCTGCGCTATTTGTTGTAACACATTCTTGAAGTTGGAGTATTGTGTTTGCAGATCTATGTCCAGGTTTAACCTCAGCTTCTCATTTTGCAAACGCAGCTTTGAGCCCCGCGCGGACCACGTACCTTGCTGCTTCTTTCCGGATA